>NW_020955359.1:119990-260984 GCF_003031625.1 Empidonax traillii | reverse complement strand
TCTATCAGAATTTATACATCAATGCTCTTGGCCTAGTCTACACTTTGCCTTCTTAGGATTTTCTCTAAAGTTTTCTCTGAGTTAGACAACAGGCTTTGGCCAAATTTTCCCCTTGTTTGTAACACTACGTAATTCCATTATTAACAGCAGCAAAGCCTGAGGAAAAGTCCAACAAACACAGTGAGATGCACTGATGCTGCCAGTGTTACCACCCTGCTCAGGGTAAATCCTGTTTTATAGGAGTGTTGCCACTTTGTGAAAAGCAACCGAGGAAGAACATTTACGACTTCACACACTCATTTGCTTCTCGTGCCAATACTTGCTGTTGGTTGTAATATTTACATTTTCAGAACTGAAACACTGCATGATTACAGCAGCAGGCATTAAATGATACTTTCCCACGTGTCACAACTACTGTGTTAAAATCAACAGATCAGCTGATCCTATTTCTCAACAGTGGGGGCCCTTACTCGCCTAAATATTGCAGAACAGCCTGCAAAGTAGGGAACTGTACCTAAAAAGCTTTGGGTTCCTTAGCAGGAGGGGGCAAAGCTGCCCTCCTCTTTACAACTTACCAGTGACTCATTCCCTGTGTCTCCTGTCACGATCTTTGTCTTTTTTGTATTTGCTTTTGAACCTGGTTGTTCAGTCAAGTCCTGTGGCAGGACTTTTTTTCTTTTTTTCCCTTTCTTGTCACGGAGCATGTGATTACTATTGCTTAATGCCTCATCTATGGCATTCCCTGCTACATGCTCAGCTCGCTCCATTTCACTCTCTTTCTTCTTTTTATTGCTTTTTAGTAGTCCTACTTTTTGGTTTTTAGAGGCACTATCATTGTTTAAAGCAACTTTTGAATATGTTGTTTCCTCCTCCTCTTTGTGAATCTTTTTGTTCTTTTTCTTCTTGGGGACTTCATTACTACCCTTGAAATTCTTCCTGTTCTTTTTTCCCAGCAGCTCTTCTTCCTCAGAGCCAACTTCTTGCTGTGCTGGGAGATACTTATCAGGAATGCCGTGACTGCAGTCTCGCTGATCTTCACACGTTGAGGAAGAAACACATTTGCTTCTGTTCTTGTTCTTCTTAGTCTCTTTGATACTCCCAAAGTCCTCAGTTGTGTCTTCTTCCTCTCTATTTGTCAGTGCAATTTCCCAGGAATTCTGCTTCTTCCTTTTTCTGAAGTCACTTAATGCAATGGGCCTACCAGGAACTCCGGATATGTTGTCCTGATTATCTACTAATGGTAAAAAGGAGTCAGTCTTATCCTTCTTCTTCCTCTTCTTTTTTCTCACACAATTCTCCCTATCATTCTGGACATTGTGTCTGTCATGGTTTTCACCTGTAAATGCTACTTTTTGTGAAATGTATTTGTGGGGCTTTTTACAAACTCTTTCAGACTGCTTCTGTTCAGTGTCCTGGATGCCCTTTAATGAAAAAGAACAACTGCCTTTCTTCTTTTTTTTCTTTGTTACCCCACCATTCAGTTCCAAATTCAAAGCAGCATCCTTTTCGTGTTTTTTTAAAGAATATTCAGTTTTCTTACTATCATGTATAGGACGATTTGAAAGCTTCATTCCACTACTCTCATCCTCCTCCTCTAAGGATGAATGACACGGGACTTTTTTTTTCTTCTTTTTGAGAATTTTAATTTGTTCCTCTAGTTCCTCTTGAAGTTCTGAATCCAGGTGACCTTTTACAATCACAGAGCTTTCTGAATGTAACTTGGAGCCAACTTTCTTTTTCTTGTTTTTCTTCTTCTTGTTCTTTGGTTGTAATTGGTCTAAACATTCATCTTTTAAATGTACCTTTTTCCTTATCTTTGTTTTTGTCTCAAGCCTGTCATCGTCCTCAATTTTAATGACAACTGGAACATCTTCCTCAATTTTAATGACAGTTTTCACATTTTTCTTCTTCTGTATAGGTTCCTCATGAAATTCTTTTCTCTTTTTCTTTATTATCATTCTAAAAAATGAAATGAAGATGTTAATAAGCTGCTTCACAGAGATGATACAAGCCCTACTCTATTTGGCTTCCCTTTATTCTGAAACCATTCCATATCTCCCATAGTCCCTGCCACTCTCTTTCTACTTTCAGTCTGCTTTCCATTATGGGGGAAACAGAACTGCATGGAGTCCAAAAAGCATTGTCCACTGGGGTGATCTTGTGTCTTGTCCTTTAGTGTAGCTTGTCCTATTTAGCTGGTAACTGTCTGTTTCTTCCTTTTGACAGCTGCAGAGCATGACATCCTCACAGTAATACCTACCCTCTACAAATCTTTCCTAAATGGCAAAACATATACATATACACAGACACACAAACACATAGACAGGTGTCTAGTTAAGATGGTTTTCCAGATACCTATGACTTCACTTATTTAACACTAAACTTCACATCACACCACTTTACTGCCCACTCCGCACTGCAGGATCCTTTCAAGGCCCCCGAGTTATTACCTTAAATCTGCTCCTGGCTGCCGTTTCTCATCCTCGCTCTCCGTCTCCTCTCTCGGGACACTCGCACCTACCAACAGGTCACCCCAGAGAACCCTCCGGCACCCGCCTGGTGACACTCCCCGCCTTTGCCGAGAAACCCCATTATCCCTACTTCTTTTCCCATCTTTTAATCAAAAACTAATCCACGGGGATTCCTATAAGCGCCGCTTGCAAGGCACCCTGTCAAAATCCTTTACAGAAACCCCAAGCCCGGTAAGCACCGTTTTACCAGCCCCTGCCTGTCAGGGCCTTCCCCGGAGCCGCGGCAGCCCCTGCGCCCACGGACCCACCCGCACACCGCGGCCAGGGGGGGTCCCCCCCGCGCCCCGCTCTGCTCCTGACCCCGATCCCCGCCCGCCCTGCCCGGGGGGCCCCCCGGGATCGGCACATCCCGGCCGGGCCGCCCCTCACCTGCCGCGGCCTCGTGCAGCGCCCGCCGCCCCGGAAGGGAACGCGCCGGGCCCGCCCCGCCCGCGCGGGCGCTGCCGGAGCCGTTGCCACGGCAACGACGGGGACGCGGCCCTGGCGGAGGGACAGACAGAGCCGGGGGACAGACAGAGCCCGGGGAGAACAGACAGAGCCCGGCCCTGGGACGGGAGCGCAGCGCGCAGGTGGGAGCGCAGCGCCCGCCCGGCCGTGGCTCTTTGCCCCCCTCAGGGCTCTTCAGCCGCCCCCCCGCGCTCCCCTCAGCGCTGCCCCAAACCCGCCCGTGCCACCCCTTAGGGCAGGGCCAGGAGCGTTTCCGCTCGTGTGAGGGTTGTGTTGCTTTCCGTTGCCACCGTTTTCTGGCGGACACGTGCCCTCGGTGTGTTCCCCGTGGTCCTGGCGCGGCCCCCGGTTCGCCTGGGGTGACCGGCGCCCTGAGGCTGGTCCCGTCAGGGGAGTGCCCCGGGACACCAGAGGGGTGGCCACCTGTGTTATCGCTGTTGAAAAGTGAACAGAACCCAAAACTCCTGCTCTCAGAGCCCCCTTCCAACAGCGAAAAGTCTTGGTCTTTTGCCAAAGCCTGGAAAGCCGGGAGAGCAGCGCTGTAGTTCTGCAGTTTTAAATGTGGGAGTAAAGTTGTTTATTCGAAGAGAACTCGGCTAAGACATCTGTAGTACACATGGATTGGGTGATGCCAGTGAACTTAATTACTGGAACAGTGAACCCCTTGGGTTTGGCTCTGAGTGTTCTGTATTGTGTAATCTGTAAATTTTTTCATATCAAGTCCATTTCCTTATCCTGAGTCACTCAGTAATCTGTGAGAGCCATGTACTTCTTTTAGGTTTTTTGGTGGTCTTTGGTGGGTTTTTGTGGTGTTTGTTTTGTTTTGGTTTTTGGGTTTTTTTGAAAGTGGAGACAGTGATACTTAGCAATGTCTGTGGGATATAATTGCTTATAGAGGAATCCACTGTGAAAAGCAGTATTGTCTGCTAGCAAAAACAATGGTTAATTCCATGCAAGCATCTGCATTTTACTTGTGTTGAAATATTTTAAATTATTATTTTGGTTAAAAATCTTTTTCCCTATAAAGGGCTCTTTTATCACTGAGAACCTTGCACTTGACTTACAGCCAAGACAGGAGGCTCTAAAGTTCTTACTTGTATTAAAACATTCGATTTCATGTTTAACAAATATTTATTGTACACTAACTTCTTTCAAATGCAAATAAGTAGGTTTAGAAAGGAATAGTTGTTTAGGAGGAAAATAAATATGTTTTTAAATTAAAGTCTTCTGGAAAATGTACTCTTTTTGTTTCACTTTTAGAGTATGAAGCAGAACACCCTCAATTTCCAGATGTTCCTCAATCAAAACAAGAATCTGTGTGTACAGTTCAAGAAAAAAGTCTGCATGGGGCTGGTTTAAAGAGATTTAAAATAACTAAATGAGAAAATTAGGTACCCACATGGTAGACTCATTCATAAAATGAAAAAAAACCCCTACATTTTTTTAAACAACTTCTTTGAATCAACAAATGTAGTGTCCAAATAATTGCTTTTATTTAAAGCAACTTGGGTAGCACTCAGAAAATACATAAATAATTTAATACTTGAATAAGAAGTTATAGTTCCATAATTCTTAATTGGCCCTATAATTTTTCCTGCTGAGTTGGTTTGCGTATTTTTGTGTAGTCTGTTGGAGTATTTAGACAGGTTACATTTATCTTGCACAGGTGTCTTTGGAAGCAGGAATATTGCAGCCCTTAGATATGGAACAATTTAATTCTGCCCCTGCAGCTGGTACTGTTGACCGACAGTTGCTTCCTCAAGCCGAGGCAGCCCCCTCTTCAGAACCACCTGACCCGAAAACATGTAAGTAGCAGCATATTAAGGGTTTGTAATTGTTTAATTATGAACATTGTTTAATTATGAACATTTTTCTGGCAGTATATAAACCAATTAAAGATACAAAGCTGAGAATACGTTCAGTGTTTCAGCTGTGTTGCCAGAAGAGAACCAATCTATGACTTATCTTTACTGACCACACCAAAACCTGAATAATTCCTGAATGGAGAGAGATGCCAACCCAGGCAGCCCTCAGAAAGGGGAAAAATCAGATATATGGAGTCACATTCAAATTTTGAAGCATCTGGCAAGTACAAAGTAATTATGACAAAGAAATCACACTGAAATATAACCTTTGTTTTTTCCTCTGTCTAGAAATTCAGTTTTATGACCAGCTCTGATAATGCAGATTGTAAAGGGCATGAGATACCAAAAGTGGTCTGGCTGTAACAGCACTGAGTTCAGCACAGGCTAACTTCTTCCTGTCAGGGTAAATTAGTCCACATTGCTTTTCATTTATGTGACTAAACTGCTACTGGTGTCTGAGTTTACTCATTTAAAACTAAGTCTGACATCTCTGGGGCACCCTGAGTCTGCACTGTTGGTGCATCTTTAGTTTGAAATTTGCTCAAATTTATGTCGTCTTGGCTGAAGAGGAGTGAACACAGACCAGTGGCTGTATCTGAGCTGAACAAATCTGTTTAGTGCATGCTGTGATGGTGTTGATAAAATGACTGGTACTGAGTGTGTGATTTCTGACATTTGCCTTTTTGTGAAATGGGAGTGCTTACCTGTAAGTGAAGGCTGTCCTGTTTTGCTCAGGTTCTCCTCGAGAATACTTAGAGTTCTACATATTTCCAGTACTCTTACCTGGGCTGGCTGAGCTTCTGCATGAAGCAGAGAAAGAAAAATGTTTTGAGGTTAGTTTGCAGCTTTTGTTTCAAACCATCGTCAGGAAGTTACAGCCTGTATTTCATAGGAAGTATTTTTAAAATTTGGTCTTTTGCAAGAAAACCAACCACAATTATATGATATAATGTATAATAAGTTATTTTGGACCTGGTTTTAAATGTTGTTTTCTTCAGTAATTCAGAACAGATTGCATACTACATACACTTGATCATTATGATGATCTCTAGCTTCCAACAAATCCTCCTTAAATATCCATTTGTATCTAGCTTAAATAGTGTTATATTTTAGAGAAACAGGCTTCCTCTCAGATTAATACACATCACTCATTTGAGGGTGTTGTACAGAACTTGATTCTTACTTCATGGTTTGCTGGCCTGGCATCCTAATAGAGATAAATTTTCTATTTTAGCTTTTTAACATTCTGTGTAAATTCCATTTATTTGGAAAACAGGGTATTGGGCATTAATGAGCTTATAAAAATGTACATTTAAAAAATAATTTTTTGCTACATATACTTACATAAATTTGTTTTCAGTGTATATGTCTGTAGGCATATCTAGAGAGACATTCCTGGCTGTATATTGCCAGTGCTTAAAAACCCACTAGAACTGGTGCAAAATAAAGCTCATTGTATCACCACAGCCTGACTCACAGACCACCAGCAACACCTTAGGTACTGGGAGTTGTGGGGTCTTCCATAATTTCTGCTTTTTGTCCACCCATGAGTACTTGAATTTCAAATCCAAATCTGTACATTTAGTTACAGTTATTTGAAAATTTTCTCAGTTTTCTCAAAATCTGTGTGTCAATAAACTGATTTACAGGTGTGTGTATATTCATTTATAATCTCTGATTAATACAGGTGAAATAGGAAAACGGTTCATTTACATGACATCCCTGTCCATCATTCCTGCCATCACATTTACATTACCTAGCCAAGAACAGATTGAACATATATATTATTCATCACACTTTTAATGAAATCTATATTGATTTTTTTTTTTTAAAGGAAGCATGTATCCTTTAACAGGAAAAAGACATGTCCTGCAACTGATTGAAAATACAGTCCTTGGTAGATGTTACCTATTTCTGGAGGCAATAAACCAGCACTTAATAAAAAAAAAAATTCTTAGAAATATTTCAGTTTCAAACTTGGAACAAATCTGAAGTTACTTTGTCTATTTTTAATCTGAGAAGTTTTGCAGTGGTATATATATATGTGTTAGAAAGTATGTGTTCTGAAAATGGATTTTGTATGGGTCTGTTGCTTTACAGCAAACTAATAAAGGGTATTTTTCTAATGTTTAGAATATTCATAAAAATGTGTATAGCTCATAGAAAAGACACTTATCTGAAGAGATGCCCTGATATTGGGGAACCGAGTTTAGGGAGAGCAAGCTTATGTTAAATGATAGTTTTCCACTGTGACATCATTTCTTCCTCCTTTTGAACAATAACTAGTAAAACAATAGCTCTTTATGCTTGCCATATAACTGAATATTTGTGTTCTTTTCCATTGCTGTCCAGGTGCTTGTACTTGGACATTCTGTTTCCTTATCTGACCTAAATACATGATTTCTATTTATACTTTTGTTTCATAAGAAATGTATTTATCCATATGGATTTGGAGAAAAAAAAAAAACATTCTGTAATTTGTATCAAAATAGTTCATGAAATAACTTGAACTGATTTTTAAGATCAAAACCAGAGTCCTTAGAAACCCAGAGCGAAGTAGAAACAGGGAGAAAGGATCTTGTGATAAACACACCGGAAAATAACTTCAAAAAACAGGAGGATAACAAAGATTTGAAAGATTCGTGCAATTCATGAGAGAACAGGAGAAGAACAAGATTAATTGTGATTAAGCTGACTGAAATCGTGAAGGATGAGAATGCTGGGTTTGAATTTTGGTTTGACATGAGTCATTAAAGCCCTTAAAGGGCAGTTGTACAGAATAAACCACGGGAAGATTAATGGAAGGAGCGCTGGAAGAAAGGGAGGAATAATTGAACTGACTGCAGTCAATGTTGAATGAGCCTGGGAGAAGGGAGAGGGAATTGTGAGGGAGAATGAAGAGTAGGATTTTGATGAGAGGGACTAAAAGTTTTCATGTTTTGAAAGGAAATTAAGATGAATGAGAAGAGAATGAAAAATTAAGTAGGAGAGTTGTTGAGTAATTGAAACTGGTGAGATGAGATCATGGAACCAACAGAGGAAGAGACCAGAAAAGATGCATCCATGTCTGGAGAGGAAGAATTGTAATCACATGGGAAAGTCAGGAAAGGGAGACAGTTATGCTGGAGGTAGTGATTTGTGTAGGAAAGAAATCTGCAACATCTTCTTTGGAAGGTGATATAGCAATGTACCAATTCAAACATTTCATTTGAAATAGGCTCTCTGGCATTATGCAATGCATATGAAAAATCTGAAAAGCAAAAACCTAGAAAACCCACCAGCTGCCAGGTAGATGTGCAGACTTCAAACTGCCAGAAACATGAGAACAGTCTGCAGAAGCTTCGTTTTTAAAGTAGAGATGAAAGAAACCTGTTAGGTTGCCCAGTGTATTCCCTCACTGATTTTTTTTTCCCTACCATAAGTTCTCCTGTGCTTTTTCCTCTCTGCTGTCACATGCCTCCAGGGGAAAGACTGTTTTCTTAAATCTTTTCTCTCATGAGAACTGACTAATGCATTCATTTTTCAGCATTAAAACTGAACAATGTATAAATGTTTTTATTAGCATAGCTCTGACTTTTCTCTTTAGTAAGCTACCCTACTGAAGGAGGATGCTCTATCAGACTCTGTAATGGAATATATTATATTTTAAAGTGTGATACATCAGGGAAAGGGAATGGAAAAAGGTTTCCTAATGACTTTGCCATCTTCTGATCGCCAGTATTTTCTCATGATTATTACCAAGCCCATAACACTTAAACTGAAAAGTGGAAAATGAATTCCAAATATAAGTAGTTTATAAACACATCTGCAGGTTAACAATGCACATTGTGCAGATATTTCCTGTGTTTATCCTGATTCATGCAGCACATAGGAGGAATGTGTCAAAGGCAGGTCAATTTATGTAATTTTTTCCCTTTATAAATGTTGACTGCTGTGCAACTAATGATTTAATTCGCTAGCAAAATAAACTGTTTCCTGGCAAAAAAACCCCCAAAATAACAAAATACTGAGCTTGACAGAATTCCTCCCTGATAAGTTCACTGCCTCTAACAAGGATAAAACAAGATGAATTCGATTCCTTTGGTAATGACTGTTTTGACAACCCTGTTCTGATCATTTTTCCCATTGCAGAGGAAAAGCAATTTACTTAAAACAGATTAAATTACAACTGCTAGATTAAATTGAATTTTGTTGTCAAAGTGTAGAATTTAGATGAATGTAGAATTGTGATAAAGTCCTCGGTGTCTCTGGTCTGCAGGGATTGAATGTCTCAGTGTTCACTCATGACTGTACATCCATAACACAACTCGTGCAAGAGCCATTCCAAAGACACCAGTCAAGCTCTTCTGTTATTCCAACCAGAAGTCTACATTATATTCCCCATACCATAGTTCCTCTCGTTTGTGATAAGCAGAATGAGCACCTGTACTCATTTATACTTTCATTTCAGGAGAGGAAATCCTTAAGAAAAGGAGGGTCCTATTCCATTGTTTGTTTACCCAAAGTCATGCTTTGAACAGCTGGCTGTCCAGGTACTGGCTGCATGTGCCCCTAAGGAGAGCCTGCTGCAAGGCATTTTGCAAAATTCTCTCTTTTTTTGGTTGAGATTTAGAACTGGGAGCAAAGGGCTCAAATGTTTTGCTCTGAAGCTCCAGGTTTTGAACATTTTCCCTGATCCTCTGTAATGTCCATGGTACCTGTGGTTGTGGACAGACATATCCCTTCCTTTGCTTTTGTTTTCCTTTCTGGACCACAGGACATGATTTGGTCTGAGGAGCCATACAATGCTCTGTTTGTGTGTGCCTAAAGTATTCACAATGCCTTCAAGCTGGTTCCATGCAGGAGGAAGCAATATCCAATCAATGTTCCTTCTGTGTCTTGGAAGAAATGAAGAATTTTAAGTATGATAATAGAACTTTGAGCAAAATGGCAAGTAATTGACAACATATTTTCATGTATGAATGAGCTCTGTTAACTTCCTCAAGATGAGATTGCCACTTTGAAAGAGCACCATTCAGAGATATTAATTCTAGATATACTGCAGCAAATATCAAGATAATATATGTAGAATTTCCTCACTCATAGTTTGTCTTGACTTGAAAGCGTTCCACAAAATTTCTAAAATTTTGGCAGAGCCACTGTTGGCAGTAGCAGTATTAAAGTAGACAGAGTAATGGACTGTATATTTTATTTAATAAAAGCAATCAATTTAGCTTCTGTTCCTCTCCAGTAGTAAAAACATATGACCAATCCAAAGATAATAAATAATTTGAAACTGTCTTCTATCTTTAGGGAAGAAGAACCAAATTTATTGCCTCTGATTTCCTAACTGAGTGGTTATACAAGTAAGTTAATCATGGTTTTTGCTATTAATTATACTCAGTGATTCAAAGGCATTAATTTTCAAATTGAATAGCTGAAATTTAAATTAATATGAATTGTTTTCCTTTTTGTTTTAGCAAGAACCCGAAGAGAAAAGATGAGTCATTCACAGAATTCTTTTCCATTCCTTTTGTTAAGGACTGGCTCAAGGACCAGTAAGTTATTGCAGTACTCAGAGTAACCTTTATTCTTTTTATTCTTTTACCCCTGCCATTCTGAAAAAGTAATAGAGCTTCAACCTGTTGCAGCTGTGCCCTCAAAATTCCCTTTACTGTGTGCAGCAAGAACTACTGATGCTTTCTAACTTGCTCATATATTACTTACAAGGTGTTTTGTACCAGAACTGTTTACAGAGAAATTAGTTTAGAAATTTTAAAATTAGAAATTTTAGAATTTAGAAAATTCTAGAAAAAAAATAGAAATTTAGAAAATTTAGAAAAAAATTAGAAATTAGAATTAGAAATCTTAATTGTAGAGTGCAGGACATTTGAATAGTCTGGTAGTATTATGAATATCTTTGTATTAATGAGCAAAGCAGTGTTTTCACTGCTGCTTCCTACTGTGGAAATCTTTGAGGATATTATCAAGAAATTATTCCTTTAGCTGTAGGCAGCTGTTTTAAAAATAACTGTAATAATCCTTGGTGTCAGGATGCATTTCTGAAGACATTTATGACTTTGTATCTGAGAAAAACTTGTTTTGGCAGCCTCAGTCATTTATTGCTGTAGAGCCAAGCTTCATAGTAGTTTTTGAAAGAAATGTTACTGTCCTTGAGACTGCATGTAGTTTTAAAATACAGCTGGTGTGTAAGAAAAGTCATAATCCACAGTGAGAGAAGAAAATTACAGTGGTCAGATTTTAAACTTAATTGGAGTCTAGACTCATGTAGAAAGTTTCTGCAGTAAGACATGAGCACCTCTGCAGAATGACCCATTTCATCTCAACCCCGATACCTTCAGGTACCCCCTGCATCACTGTGCTGTCCACCCACTGTTGTTGGAACCTGCCCCTGGTGGAACACATCTGTCTCCTCCTGTCCAACAAGGCAACACGTTCTTGGCAACGAGGTTCCCATTTAAGGCAGAGAATTTTGTCCTTTGCAAAGTGACCATGAACTGCAGCGAGGTTGTCATAATCATTGCTTAAGCACTGAAGAGCTATACCTTAGTAAGGCAGTCTGGACACCCCTGATTTCTGAGGATGGATATTTGTCCCTAAGGTGAGATGTCCAAGGTCACAGTTTTACAAATGTTTCTCTTGGAAGTAAAGCTGACTGAAATGGTTCCCGGCTCTCTCCTGTTCTTCATCCCAACCTGCTTGTAGGCAACCTGATATCATCACCTTGTCTGTTTGGTAGGGTGCTTGGTTATTCTGATCAGGGGCCTACTCTGAGTTAGGAATCTCTCTGCCAAAATGTGTGAGGAGGGTTTGTATAGCTATTCAAAACACAGATAATTTCTCCAATCTGCTTCACCTTGGAGAGTGACCAACCTGTGTATTGGCACAAACAAAGGATTAAAATGAAGGGCTTGGGGCAAGGTGAAGAGAACAAATGAGCTGCTAAGATATAGAGGTGGTGGCAGGAACTGCTTAAGTCAGCTTTGCCAACAAGAGAAATACACTGTGGAATCACAGCCTGAGTGACTCATAGCTTCTGTTAGTGCTGGTGCTCCTAAATAATGTAGTGACAGCTCCACAAGGACACTGAAGTGTCAAAGTCCTGCTTAAGTTGATACACTTCATCTTAAATCCTCTAAACAAGTAGGCCTTTAAAATGATAATTATTAAAATTATTATTAAATAGCAACTTTTTGTGGACTTATCTTAAAATTGCAGATTTAATGAATACTGCTTATAAAATAAGCATTATTAGAGCAAAGTGAAAGACTGCAATATTAAATAAGAATAAAAATGAGAGAATTCATTATTATGTCCTTCTGGATATGTCCTAAATAGATTATGATTATATCCTTCCAAATATCACACTTGAAATGTAACTGATTCTATGCTTTTTATTGTCATCTCAATTTCTATTTTTAAAGGAGTTTTCAGTTTTTCAACAGGATTAAGAATATACAAGAGACAATATGCTAAAAAGTGCTGGTCAAATTTTGATGGGAAACATCCTTATACCAACTGTTTAGATCAGTTTATCAGTGCAAAGCAGTTTTAATGCTTGAAAAAAACCCAAAACAACAAAACCCACCAAAACAAAAAACCCCAGAGGGATAATTTTTGTTCTAGAGGAGATCCAGCTTTTTTTAATATATTCCATACTTGAGTATGACTTTTTTGGCTCTCCTCCAGTGCCTCCAGTTTCTTCTTTGAAGCTCAATTTTTTTTTTTTTTTGTAAGAATAGTGAAAGCCACAGTCTTATGAGCCTCATTCTCTGTAAGATGTGCTTCTAAATGAGATCTTGCAGCCTACTTTTCCTTTATAAGGAGACCTAAATGCTGCACTGGTTCCCAGAATTTTAAATGCAAACGTTGTACCTTCTAAAGCTGGTTATTGTAGGTGAAGAAGCTTGTAGGATTTGAATTTGTTTATAGCAATTGCTATGACATCAGTAAATAAAGCTTCAGTACAGTTACCTTGTCTCTTTCTGGGTTCTCTGTTACCAGTAGCACTGGCAAAATATTATATCCCTTGGGAATCTTTAAATCCCGAAGCAGATTTCAAAAGCAGTGGAAGGAGCAGCCTCAGGGCTGACTGGTAATCTCCATATCACAGCCAGGAGAGCACAAAAGGTTTCTGTTGCCTTAAAGCAGAGCTGCACCTTTCAGAGGGCAGGAACTGGAGATGGAACAGGAGACCAGCACAAGTGTTTGGGAACTTGCTGAGATACCGACTGATGTGCCTGCTCCTGCACTGAGGGCTGCTGATAGAACCAAGTAAAGGGAATGGAATTAGAGCTGTGAATGTTTTGTACTCCTGTAAATATGCTAATGAGCAACATGGTTCCCTTTTGTCAGCATTTTCCAGAGGTGTTTCTGGTTGAAGAGCAGTGAAGCTCAGTCACAAGCAACCCAGCTCTGTGTACTGAAGGAGGGACAGGGAAAGAGGGAGCTCTGTTTATGCTCTGATCCCCCTGCAATTTTACTTTTCTGGCATTCTGAGTATCATGGCAGTGTCATTGCATAACCTTGTTTAGCATATTATTGAAAGAAACATGAAGAAACCAATAAAAAATCAGTTCCACTGCTCTGAAAAACAGTTATAAAAGTCTGTCACATTAATTTAATAATATTGACAGCATTGTTCAAGTTCACTTTCGGCCCTTATGTTCAATGAGAGAGGTTGGCGTATGGATCTAGGTTAGGAATAAGCAGAAGTATTTTCCTGGCTGTTGAAGGTCAGATAAAAAGTAATTCACAAGATTTTTTAACCTGCTTCTTTTTTTTTTTTTTTAATTAAATTAGAGATATTTACTTGTTACTCAGTTCAGAAAGACACATTTCCAGGTTTAATCTATCTGTGTGTACCAAAACAAGCATGCAGACACAGAGCAACTAAATTTATCATTGCTTTAGTGAGGTAGGCAGCTAAGATACATATGTCTATAAATGATACTAAATTAGAACTAGTGGCTCTAGTGGCTTTTTGTCAAATATCTTTATATGCATACGTATACATTGATTATTTTTTTCTCTCTCCTCTAAATATTTTAATTAGGTGAAGTCTGCTGGTCTCAGCTGCCTTTACAGTTGACTTCATTGTCAGTTCTCAGATGGCCAATAGGGGTAATTTTGCACGGGTGACTGATTTTTTTTCTTTCCATAATATGCCCACTTTCTACAGGCTTTGCTTTCTGCACACTGCTATAGTTCAGTTGTCTCTAAAACAGACATGTTTGGAGTATGTTTGATTTGCATTATGTTTTTTTCTTTAATTTGATTTAATAATTTAATAATAATTTTAAAAATATTTTTGGGGGGTTAGGGACAGCTGATTTATTTGTAGTAACAGAAAAATCCAACAAATACATCTGTATGGGTGTTGTTCTGTGTGTTTCCAAGTAAAACACTGCCATTCCAGCACTGTGGCAGAATTCAAGTTAACAAAGGAGAATTTTTTTACTTAAAAACTGTGTGTTGAAAAATTGCACAAAGTTTCTCTATGAAGTATTTACATTTTGTAATGATGCTTTATGGAGTTGAAGGTTTCACGGTATGATTCCTGATGCCTTGTTGAAATGTGCCTTAACTCATGTAAAGATTGTCAAAATGGCAATTAGAAAATTGAAAATGTATTAGTGCTTGGTGACATTCTCCAAATGCTGCTTCAGAGCACTAAGAGGAGGATATTTTTGCTGCTGTTAGGTTGTCATGTTTTCAGGATATGAAGTTCGATCTAAAGTACACAAACAGGGATGGAAATTTTCCCATTGACATGAGTGGCCTTTGGGATAGGTCCATGTTTAATTTCTTTCAGTGCAGGACCAAGAACACTCTTACAAACTACATAAATACTAGTCCTACAAGACAGAAAATGTGAGGTGACACGAGGTGACTTTCAAAAGGTATAGCAAGTCTGCAAGCACAGGAGAGCTGACTTTAAGCATTAAAATGGTGACTCCTCCCCAAGGAGAGACCATATTAAGAGGCAAGAAAGCCACTATAATTTCCAGACAGAGCTTGAGACAAAAGATTCTTGCACTGCTATTTTTTGGCTTGTTCTCACTACTGAGACTTCTTGCTGTGCTTCCTCGAATTCCTCTCACGTTCTTGTTGCCAGTCACCTGTTCTGCCTCAGTCTCCTGCCCATTACAGGACTCTGCCTCCCCACATGATGACTTTCACATTCGTTCCATGCTATCTTTTCTTTTTATAATTTCTTTTCTTCATTATAAACAGGCAAGTAAGTGTATAAATAGTCTGTATGTGTTAACAGTTGGATGCATATTATCACTGTGGCCACTTTGACAGTACTCTCAAATGGATTTAATAGATTTTTTTAATTCTTCAATTCGCTATTATCAGTATCAAGGAGCTTTTATTTGGAGAAGGTGATAGAGCAGAACAGTTCAGACTCCTGATAACTAGTGGGAGTCACACTTTAAAATGTCTACTCATTTGCAATCCCTCTTTTAAGGAGATTAAATTTGGGTATTCCCACATTTGCAACCCTTCAAAAATGTACCCTCCATATAATGCATTATAATGTTTTCTTCTATATTCTAGGGATTCTTCTCTTCAAATACTAATAATCTTGTTCTAGTGCATTTAGATTGCTGCAAAACCAGTAGTTTCTTTCTGACCGTGGAATAGTTATGTTAATACTGAAAATGTTACAAAGAAAGGTCTCAGTTCACACTCAGTTTGACCTGTGAAAATGCTCCAGGGTATTTCTGTCAAGTGTCTGTGGGAATACTTCCCTGTAAAATAAACCTGTGAGACTCATACAGTGCAAGTGTAATATTTAATTAATATATCTAATTGATTCTAAATAACAGGTCTGATAAATGAGTACTTCAGTGTCTGATTGCTTATGAACAATCTTTTTCCTGCTTTTTGGGTAAATTACCTTAATAGTATTTGTATGCAGAGATTGCTGAGACATTTATTTTGAATCAAAACAATACTTTTTCATTGTTGCACACTTTAGCAGCTCTGGATAGGCGTGTAAGAAGAAAGACTTAATGAAGGCAGGTGTTGCTGTAGTATTTCTAGAACATTTGAGTAAGAAATACTGAAAAGAAAAAAAAAATGTACTTTGACAAATTTCCAGTTTTTTTAGTTATTCAGACCAGCATGTGAATTTTTGGAGTAGTTCCCAGACCAAAGACTTTCTCAGAAAACCCTTTTTTTAAGACTTATGCAGATCACCAGGGTCATTTACTTGCATGTCTGATATTTATCCCCATCCTTTGGTCTGTTCTTTTAGGTTACAATTTTGCAGTGACTCTGTCATTGCCTGTGTTTCGTACATGATATAAACAGTCAAGAACAATAACCATCACAGTCAAACTAAAGGGGAAGTGAATGTGGCTGCTTAATATGGCCGTGACTGTCCTGAACCTTTTCCTTAGGGTTGCTTCAATGTTTCTAGAGATGAGTTTTCTGAAGCAGAGAGGAGCCCTGATGATTCAGGGACTGCCCCTGGATGTTCCACTCTCACCTGCACACCAGGAGCCCCAGGCACTGATCTCTGCAGCACAGTCTGTAAGGCTGATGGTTAAATTTCTTTGTCTGTCACTGTTAGGGGAACAGATTGGAATAAAAAGAGCAATTAAAAAATCCTGGATTATATATACTGAAAATTTTCTTGATTAAATTTTTTCTTAGATTTCTTGTCAAGGAAGGAATCAGGCCTATTTGTATGACAGATTGGGAACTTAGAGACAATTGGGGTTTCTGGGCATTACTGTGTAGAAATACTGACTGTATTCAGCCCATAGTGTGACTGTGAACCCCCAGAGGTTACCTCATACATTTACTTAATGCAAGTCTGTTTTGTGTCTTCTGGGTGCCAAATTCCACCTGTATAATGTTACATCACATAATCGGGATCTGTCTGTACAAGTTTGCTCAGAAAGCAAGGAACTTGTTTCTGGAACTTAACTTTCCTCTGGTCAGTGTCTGCTTTATTCAGACTCAGTAAAACAAAATACTTAAAAAAAAATCGTTTAACTGATGCTCTTTTGCGGGTGCAACTTATGTTAAACAATGTATATGTGTCAAAATAGATTTTGATATGTTTAATATGTGGCTTTTAAGATCATGCATAATCAAAGACTAAATAAGCAGAATATAGTTAGTGTACATTGTACTGTCAACTCTAATGTTCTTGGAGGCATACAGCTGTCTTCTGCCACCAATGACATACTCCCTCTTTTCCTAGTTCACTGCTGAGGGGTGATTGCCTCTGCTCCGATTCTATTTTCATTTGACCAGCAGCCAATTGCGTATTTTCTCTCCGACAAAAAGGATTGATACTTACCATGCTGAAAATTAAGTCCTGTTCTTGCTTGATTTTTTTATATTGGTTTCTCAGTTGCAGTGTTGGATTATAAACTAGACATTTTTATAGTTTGAAAATGAAAGGAAACCACTGCTCCAGTTGACCTTGCAGGCTGGGAGGAATCTCAAGTTGTTCTTTGGAGATGTGCTCCTTCTTAGAGGAGTTCGATGGCTTTGATATAACTGCTGTAAAATATGTAGGTCTTCCCGTGATTTTCCCCCTCTAAGTTTTGGGTTTCAAAAAGATCAAAAATAGAACAGAGGATGAAAGTCTGCCAGGGAAACCAGCACAGTTCAACTTCAGAACTTTAAGTCTGATTATAAGAAGCTGTTAGCTCAGGAAGCCTTGCTTGTCCAGCACTTATGATTTCCCCTGAGCAGGAGGAATGCTAATTAACATTCACAGGTCTAAGACTGTTTAGCTTAATGGAGAGACTGCTCTTTATTTTTGTCTTATTTCAGTTTTTCCAAACAGACCAAGGTTTTATTTCCCATTAAAATAAATGTAGGCCAAAACCCAGCTGACACGATGATGAGACCAATTTAGCTGAGTACACAGACTAAAACGATGCAGTCAGTGCAGCATTAGATAAGAGGTAAGATTGTGCTCTAAGTTGAAATGCTCCTGCAGTGAAGACAAGCCCTAAGAGAAAGATGTCAGAGAGCATAGGAAGCTTACTAGGGCAGAGACTAATAGGAATGAAATTAAGTGAAAGGAAAATGAAAGCTGTCAAGCCTATTAGCTTGAGCTGTAATATACTGTAAAATAAATTTCCAAAGGAAATTGCTGTGTTTTAGCCAGAAAATCTAACACTGCATAAATAAATAGCTTGTCAATTAATGGGCTTTGCAGTATATGTGTCTTTATAAATACCACAGATAATGTTCCTGCATGGACTGCAAATGCTAGAGGTGGTTGCTGCATCCAAATTCATAATGTTGTGGTTTTCCAAGTCAAGGCTGTGTTCAGCCTGTTCCCCACGCAGGGAGAGGTCCTTGGCAGCTCCTCTAACGCTGTGCCAAGGCTACTCTTCATTACTGGGATTTTCATGGGTTGCAGCATTATTGCCCTATAGTTCATTAGCTATAAATTACATTTATTATGAAAAGAAGTATATAAATGTATTTTGTTTTGTCCTTTCCATTGGATGCTTTTTGATCACTATATGGGAGCAATAAATCAGCACCCACAGAAAGTGGCTTTTGGGAAGCAAGATTTCACACAGCCTTTTCAGTTTTTCTTAGTGATGGCTGAATTTATTTACCACTTTGCTTCCCATTAAAATTGGTAGTAACAGAATCACTAAACATGCTTTCAAAAATAGGGCATGTTTTGGCTGAGAATAGTTGCACATATGTATTACTTTCTTTTATCACCAAACAGTGTGTATATGCTATCAAAAGTAAATTTTTAGCACTTTAAGAACTTGTTTAGACATTTCTAAACATGAGTCCATGCTATGCAGATATGGTAAACATTACTTTTTTCAGTATGTTTTAATTTAGGGATATCATAATGTAAATTAATGCACTAAAATATGTTTAAATTCTGTGTTTTTAATATAATAGACATTTACATCATAAGTCTGTTCATTGTTGCATGCCCACTAAAACCTCCTCTGCTTTACAAATGGCAGGCTCCTTCCCTTGTCCCCCTCCTACTGCCACCTCAAACCTTACCATAACAGTGGGAATTTGAAATCCCTGTAGAAGAATAAGCAAGATTATTGTGCTTGATGTGCCATTTGTATATGATTGTTTTAAGAAGAAGTTATTGCAGAGTATATAACAGTGTATTTGTAAAGGAGATATTCTTTGCACATTTTATTTTCAGGGCAATAAGAAACTGTACCTTTCAAGCTCCTAAACAGCATTTATCTTTTTGATAAAATATACTATTAGGGTAGAAGGTATTTTACATTTATAGGCTGCCTGTTTACAAAAAAACCTTTTTTTTTTTTTTTTTTTTTTAAGTCCTAGGCCACCAATTCCTCTATCTCTGCTTCTATCAGAAGAAGAAGCAAGCATAATAATTCAGTCATTCTGGAGAGGTTATCGGGTAAGACTAATCTATAATTATTTTGCTTGATGTTGAAAACTGTAGGACTGTGAAGGCCCCAGGGAAAATCCTTACATAAATTTTAAGTAGGGGATACTATAAATAGCTGCTGAGACCCCTATGGTTCATTGGCTTTGGATGTTGCTCTGCCTTATGCCTAGTGACTACAGCTTTTTTTCACAGACATTTATGCTGATGTAATCTCAGTGTTTTCCTCTACAACAGAAAATCCACAGAAATTCGATTTTCAAAAGTGTGATTACAGTGAACAGTTTTCTCTTTTAAATTGAAAGTTGCTCTGGTTAGTTGCTAAAGGATGGAATGTTGTTTTGCTTCATGCAGGGATATGTGAGTGAGTGAGGGTGGAGATGCACAAGGAGGATTGGTGAGGTCTGTGTGCTCAGACAGAGCACACAGAAACAAAAAATTGAGACCAAGGATGAGACAGGAGATGTAGGATAGGCATGAAGGCTTTTATTCCAGGAAAGGGAAAGCAAAATGGTGAGCAGATGTTGTAAGACATACTAGTAATACAACTAGTAATGCAATCCCCAGTTTAAGGGGGGAAAGCAAGAAGCATAAAATAAATACAAAGAAAATTGTCCAATACTATTATTTTGGAGGGTAACAGCCATGCTAACCCTAACCCTATGATGCTAAATGAATTATTTTGAAAATACTGAACAAATCCTGTCAAATATTTTTTTTTTAAAGCTTCATGCCTTGGAAAGAAATAGACTTGAAATTCAGGTGACTTCGGTAATGAGGAAATGTCTTTGCTTCCTTTATCAAAATTTAACCTTCTAAATAGCCCCCAGATATAGCAGCAATTTCGTTGTGATGGACAGTGAGACATCTCTGGATGTCAGATGATCTTTAAATAACAAGCAGTATAAACCACTCTCTGTTAAGGTCTTTTTTACTATTTTTAACAAGCACAAATATATAAGTGGCTCCTATAATGTGCTGTGCAGCCAAAGACTATGAAATACCTCAAAATGGTCTTCTTGACCGATCGATTTTTGCGGCGCTTTCTGTTGTTTGTTTTCCTTTATTTCTCTTTTTTAAACAGAGATGGCATTGACAGTAACATTAATTAGGCCAGACAGTATCCCTGCAGGCATCCTTGCAGAGGAGTATTGCAAAGGCAACGATTATCCAGTAACAGTTATGTTTGCTGAACAGTGCAAGGTGGCTCAGGTACCTTGTGCTTCTATAAAAGCTTGTTAAGGGCACGATTCTCCCTTGCTGTACAGATTAACTTCAGAATTTTCACCCTAGTATTTATCATTCTAAACCAGTTCCCAGAAATGAGAGAGAAACCCTAGCTGTAAAAGGTAGGAGACATAAAAAATAACTCAGACTATAAAATTAGCTGTTAAAGTTTTATCTTATTTGAGATGAAAGCACTCGGGTTTTTAAAAAATCAAAAATTAAAATCAGAATATAAAACAAAAATCAAGAGTAACAAGTCACTACATAGGGTAATGTGTTATCCTTGGGCTTTTAAATTGAGAGAACACTAAGCTTAAATGGGATTTCATTGTATTAATGATGAAGTATGTTATGAAAATTTACCAGATTATTTGCCTTTAAAATAGATAGCTCTGTCAGCTAACACTGATTTAGTGTGGTAATAACTGAACATTTACAAATAATGCCCTTTTGCATTCTGTGGATATTATTGTGTCAATATTTGAAAATATTTTCTGATGTTTTTCATGAAACCTTGTTTTATAATTCATAGAATCTAGAACTTTGGAACACCATTATTGAAATAAAAATGTGCACAGCGGTTTAATATTGAATAATTAAACACAAGCACATATAGATACTTTACATGGCACTGTGCTAAAGAGACAGTGCACTTCATCGCTGGTTTTCTAAGACTCATCTTCTATGGACTCAGACCACTTCTGAGGTATTTTGTTAACCATACTGATTTAGGCAGTAGAGTTTATCTAGTTATAAAACTGACGGAGCATCATGTCTTCTCATGGCACTTCACTTGTTTCTGCCACATCTAGCTGTCTGAGTGTGCCAGTATCAAAAACACGTGGCAAAAAGATGCAAAAATGGATCAGAGAGTAAAGGGTTTTTTATGTAAAGGGAAAAAAACACTATAGGTACAGAATATTGAGAACTTTTTCATAGCAAAGCATGATCAAAGCAGTACATTCATCATTATCTGCAGCACATTCGAGAAATACGCTTGTTTTGGTAGTAATAATTGATGGCTGCCATCAAGAGTCCTTGCTACAATCTTTCATACAAAGACATTGACGGGTACTCTGAAAATTATTTCAAGTTTAATCAAGAGCTAAATTCCAGAACAAATAGCAGAGGGAGCTACAACTGCTGAGTTTTGTAAGGAGGTCACAGAAAAGATGTCATCTTGAGTGGGCTCTTTGAGGGCAAGGAGGAGCACTCAGAGAAGATCTGCACAGCTCTGTCATCAGAATTCTTTCTCTTCACTTTCCATCATCCTTTTTATTGAGCTTCCATTCAACTGTCACAGGCCAAGGCAGTATTTAGATAGGTATCAATTTTCCAGGCACTTTCCCAGCACAGGATGATCTATTCCTTCACCCCTCTAGTGCAGAATCTTTGCTTAGTGCCATTTTTTCATAGGGGCTTTTTAAACTTTACAATTTGCAGAACTAGTGGACTGAGGGGACTTTTCATTAACACAATTTCCTCGCATGTCTCTGGGTGAAGTTTTGGGGTGTTTTCCTTCTGCTGTTGTGCAACATGTTCTCACTTAGCATTGAAAGAAGTTTATTTTGACTAAGTCTTGTATATTTTTCTTAGAGTTGAAATTGGACAGTGCTGTGTAAATATTCAGTGCTATTTTATACGTGTTGTTTGAGGAAAAGTTGAACCTGCTTCAATTTTGATTTGTATCTTTCAAAGTGTAGTCGTGCTCTTGCTATCACAACTTTTATTACTTTCCAGCAAGTTGTGGCTCCCAGGAAAGGCTTAATCCCAGAAGGTCACATGAACATGCCCTGTTCTTTGCAGCAAGTATAGATTCAACTCAAGTGACTTGGCTAGGAGTGAACTCCCACTTCAAAGCTAAGAACCCTTCAGGGCTGCAGGCGTGGCTGGTCTGCAGGAGAGACAACAAGACTTTTGACTCTGTTTATTTGCCTGGAGATTTTGCTGCTGAGTCATGGCTTTGCAGTCGTGGTGGAACTGCACTCTGCTTCCAAAACAGACAGCTTTCTGGGGAATTGTCACAACTGTGCTAAACTGTAATCTATTAAGCATATTTGGAACATGTTGATGTATTTTGTTACGTTCCTGTTACCTGTTTTACTGCAGATGGCATATCTGTGTTTTGTTTGTGATTTTTTTGCTTTTGTTTTGGTCGCTTTTCTAAAAAAGACACTTTGTTCTGGAAGCTCATGTTCACTGCTTGGATTTAGTGTTGGACTTTGGAGTATTTGACTGTATATGACTATGCCTTCATCTCAGAACACTGTTTCATTATATATTCCACTGCACTTTCACTGTTTTATTTGTCTAGGGAGAGTACACAGAACCTACCGCACTTGCCATTTATCTTTTAACTGCTGTCTTCATTTTCAGTATACAGAGACCACTGTGGCCCTGTCATGGGACAAAATACAGGTCTTACACAGCTGAAGTTGTAAATGGGCACATCATTTTTTCAGAAATTTTGTATTTATATATACAGGTAGTAATTTGTCTATGTTCCTGCCTCTTCCATTGCTGTCTTTTATATGCTTGAGTCCTATAAGCATTCCCTTAACCCTTTCCTGTGCAGATAAACTGACTCCATGTAATAGGGAATTATTTGGCTTATAAAAGCACACATGACAGCCTAAAAGAAAAAATGTCTCTTGCAAGCCTATAGTATCCTGTATTTGGAATTATATTTTATTTTTTGCAAATAGTATTTGATGGATTTAATGGAAAATGATCTTGGTTTTTTGTATAGCTGAAAAGAAGATCACTAGTAACTGTGACTTCATTTTCAAAAGTTCATAACAACCTTGTAAGAAATTCTTATGACTTTTATAGAAGATATTACGAAACTATATCAGTATAATGGAATATTATTAGAGACCTAAGAGGTATCTGATGTCAAGTCACTGAGTAAAAGTCTTGGCTGTCTTTATTGATCGAGTAACCTTGTATTGTATTTCTGCTCTGCCAGTGCAGTGTCTGAAATATAGCAAGTTATCTTCTCCTAAGTGGATTGAAGAGTGCTATGGGAGTTCAGCTACTGTCCATTGCATTCCCAGCTGCAGCACAAAGGAGAAATTCTGTGTAGAAAGAATACTTTTGATAAATAATTGATATTGTTTTCTTTAAGGTTTGGGTTTTTTTATAACCAGTGGGAAACTGAAGTCCTGCTCTTTTGCTCTGTATGTCTCTTAGTAAAGTGAGAGAAAAGCAGAGTGTAATGGAGAAGAGTACCAGAGTTCAAATCACAGAGCAAACTCACTACTGTATCATGTAAGAATAAAATAAACAGAAATTGATTTAGAGATTTTCTAGAGAACTAAGTAGTCATCTTCCTGCAAAAAAAAAAAAAAAAGGTGTCCAGAAGAAACTGAGCTTATTGCTACTTGTTTCTACCATGTTTATTCAATGTCTGCCCAAATTACCAGGACATTAAGTCATAGAATCACAGAATGTTTGATACGATGACATTTTTTATATGTAATATTTAGGGGACAAAATCCAACCCAAACCAAAATAGGAGCTGCATTTTTAAAATAATTCGATTACAATTTGAATATGACTCTAAGAGAGTAGTGTCTAAGGTAATACTGGCATGTCCCCTTCCTACTGTTGTTCAGAAGGACAGTATCTGGTGCACTGGAGGTAGTAATTGTGTGAATGCCAAGGCAGACAATGGGCTGCTAATTAATCAAATCCGGCTTACAACAAGTTTAAGTTTAAGTCGCAGAGTGGTAAAAGGTGGTGATGCAGAGCTGGCTGGCTTTTATGTTAGCAACAATACTAAAAAAATTCAACTTAAATCTAAATGGAATCAGGGTCTATGGCTATTGTAATTTTTTTGTGGAAGCAGAATTATG
Source organism: Empidonax traillii (assembly GCF_003031625.1). Taxonomy (NCBI): domain Eukaryota; kingdom Metazoa; phylum Chordata; class Aves; order Passeriformes; family Tyrannidae; genus Empidonax; species Empidonax traillii. The sequence continues at coordinate 236,668 of NW_020955359.1, read as the reverse complement.
GCCTTGATGGGGTGATTGACTGACAAAGAATAGATATCATGTAATGCAGTCCAATTACTTTGAATAACAGATTAATGGCTCTCCTGTTTGCGAAAATTGTATGGCTGGGGTTGCCAGTCAGCCTATTTGCAGCTGATGGCAGGTGTGAATCAGTTTGCTGGAATAAATTCCCTTCTGTATGACCCTTCATGCTCCTCTTGTGCTCTGTTATGTTGGTCACTGGGTTGGTTTTATAGTGTTGTGGTTTTCTAAAGGCACTAATACCCTTCAGCAAAATGCTCGAAATTTTAATTAACTCAAAGAATAAGCGTCTCACTGCAATCATATTCTCAGGAGTCCTTGGTAATCAAAGTGATCCCCTAATTGGCATATTTATGTTTCCAGTGGAGTCTCTCAATGATGTGGGTTTTATTTCTGTGTAAGTTGAAAACTGTAAACCCCTGAGACTGTGCTTTTACCTCAGGCCCAGTAAAAAGGATGGCTGTCATGTATTTGCCCGGCCACAGCCCCATGAGAAAAACTGTATCATCATCTTGGGTAACACAAAGGTATATAAATGTAGTTGTATTTTCTGTGTTCCCTTTCACAGGTCCGTTGTAACAGTGAAATACAAGAGCTACGTCAGTGGCAAAAGAAGTTCAGAGAGGAGAGACACATTAATAAAGTAGTGTCACAATTCTGGACTAAGCAGGAAGCAAAAGGTAAGTGAATTAAATTGTGTTGTTTTTTTTTTTTTTTTTTTTGTTTTTTTTGTTTTTTTTTGGTGGGGAGGGTTAGGAGTTTTTTGTTTGTTTGTTGGGTTTTTTTACATTGTGCTGAATTTTTATACTTGGAGTTGTATTAAAAAATAGGCCACAGTAGGATGCTAAGCCTGAGTGAGAAGGTGAAGTCTGGTGGCAATGCTTGGCTGTTTCTTTACAGTCACTATTTACTCTGTGTTAGTTGCCTGTATAGTTGCTGAAAGTGGCAATGAAAAATACAAAACTCAGTAATTTCAGAAGACTATGACAATTTCCTGGCACGGTATTTCATAGGGCAGGATTAGACCTCTACCAGCTACTCACCATATAAACACTTTTCTACCAGATGGGTCGTAGTACAGTTTATCCAAACTGTGGGATTTCTCTGGTAAATGTTCTATTGGCATTTTACTCTAGTTATTTATAGCAGAACTTGGCCTGTAGAATTCTAAAAAAATAAAACAAACCCAAACAACCCAATAAATTGCCAAGGGAAATGAGGCTGTATTGCTTTAAGAACCAACACTGTAATTTGTTTCTTTTTTTGCCCTGTTTGTGGACAAGGCTTCGCTGACAGGGCCAAAGGTCTATTCACTTAGGCACAGAGGTTTAATTATGATTATTCACCCAGCCTCTTTGTCTACTAACTCAGGAAAATTCACAAGTTCCTCAACCAGTCTACATTTTATCAGCCTCTGTGGGCTGGACTGGGCCCTGATGGAGGTGGGGAAGTGAACTCCACACCCACAGCTGGAGGTGAGAACGGGTCGTTCAGCTGTGGCTGTGCTGAAAAGAGGGGAAATCATGTTGTACCAGCCACCACTGTGTGCCCTTCAGATTGATGACACTGTCCAACGTGTGTTCTCAGCTGGCCAATCTTTGTCCTGACCTTAGGGAGAGTAATTTTTTTTGGTGATAGCAGGGTTACAGTTACAATGGCTGCGTAGATTTTGCCAGAATTTATTTATATTTATATTTATATTACTGTTTTAATCTACAAAATATCAGGTTTTATTTACCAGTCCATGAAATTTCCTAAGGGATATTTTATAGCTGAATTTAATTAATTTTGAAGAACAAAATCATCCATCACAACGGGGGGAAACTGCATTTACATGTGTGTATATATATGAGGTATATATAAGGGAAGTAGAATTCTTGGCTTTAGTAGCTTAGACCTAGAAGATTAAATCATGCAGTGACTAGTAACAGTGTACAAAAATGATGAAAAAATAAAATCAAGGAGCCATAAGTTGTCTTCCAGCAGACTTGACTAATATGTAATGAAAACTTCTGCAGAGCAACCAAAGTTTTCTTCAAGTGGGATTTCATAGCCTATCTACTATGGTTTATTGTGACTTTACTTTGAAAAAAAAATGTAGGCATCTTTTTAAAAGAAAACATAGATATATTTGGTTTTGATCATCTGAAAACAGTGGATTCGAATTTACTATGATAAAATTATTCTCATTATAGATTTAAAACATAAAAGCTGAATTCTTTTCTTTGTAGTACATGTTCAGTTCTGTCAGTGTTAATTGTTAGAAAATTGCATTCCTGGAGGTGATAACAGAAGATGGCCTACCAGTCTTGTTAATTAATTTTAAATTATTGCAATTTAATGTTTGTGGTTTAGACTTTCTGTTTCTAATTTGTTAGTATTTCTACCATCTCATCAAGGCATGTTTTTTTCACACATTCCATTATCCATGATACCAGTAAGAGTTACAAATGCACACATCCCACTTCTAAGAAACAAACCTATATATTCACAACACACCCCTATGAAAAAGGATGAATATGATATTAGATCATATGATGACCATCATGGTTTACAGTCTTCATACATGTAAAATCCTAAAGGTGAAAATTACAAGTGCATTTTCAGAGGACAAGAGGAAACCATTTTCAAAATGCTGCCTAAGAAAAGTAGGGCCTAAGGGTGGACTGTGTCATTTGGCAGTTCAATTGATTAAAAAAACTCCTGTGGATAAAGAAATTTAATCTTTCCATAAACTCTACTAATGTTGTTTCGGAGAGTTGTAGTGATAAGGTTTCCTTTGCTGCCTTTGCCAATTGTTTCAAAAGGAAAATTTTCTTTTAATCAGTCTCATAGACCTTTCTTGTCATCAAATCAGTTTTTTCAGGACTGTAGGACACACAGCTGTTTCACCACTTCAAAGAAAGTTGCAAAATTCCCCCTTTTCAATTTTTTCTTAAACCACTGTAAGTTTATATTGCCTATATCACATCAGCTTTCAATATTAATTCCTTAACTGCGCTCTGCTAAGTTAATTTAAGAGTATCCATACATGAAATAGCCTTGGGGCCCAGACAGATGGCTATTTGGAAACAGCTGTACTAGTTTGAGAAGTTACTGTCCAGGGGTTTTCATTATCAATCTCAGCTGTGATGCCATAATTAATTTTGTTAGTGCTCCAGCTGCTCTTATTTCTGCTGTTATTATCCTACTGTTTATTAATGCTGTTAAACCCAATTTCATTGTGAAGTCAGCAAGATTACTTTAACTGCTTTTACCAGTGACTCAGTCTAACCCAGCTGACTGCACTGAGGAGGATTGTGAGCACTCACACAATAATGAATAGCATAACACAACTACTTCTTAACCTTGTATTTCTAAGCATTTGGTTTAGCTGAATTAATTAATTAGGTTAATTCAATTAATCCCCTTTAATTAAACCACTTGAGCTCTTCCCATCAAGCAGAAAAAGCATTTATTTTTACTAAAAACTCAGATGTCACAAATAAAGCATTAAGATTCATGATCAAAAGAAAAAGAATAACATTTTTAAATAGACACGGCATTTTATTATGAAGTTAACCACGTTAGGAAAAATAATGAAGTATCTCTTAAATTTCTATCTGACTAAGCCTGTTTATTAGATGCTGTAAACAGTGTTGAATCTAACTGTAGGGGATGAATTGTGAGCTGCCAAATAGCTTTTAGAAAACGATGACTCGAGCAGTAATGTGATTCTATTGACACTACTAGAAAGATCAGCATACCTTCCATGGAAATATCAGCCAAAGACTCAGTTAATGTGAGCTAACAGGCAGAGTCTGCTTTGTTGTGGCTTTCAGCACAATGCAATGTGTACCTTATTTCAAGGGCATGTTCTAGGCAAAGACATACAGCTTTATGGAAGTGTGTTTGTATAATCTTGACCAGTGTGACAGTTAAAAAAAGATAATAAGAAGAAGTTAGAAAAGTAAACTGATTGTAATTAACGAATCCGAAGGCATTCTTAATTTATTTTTCTGGTGTCAGAAAGTTTGTCAAAACATGCTCATTAATTTTGAGGCAAATAGTTAAGTTTTCATTAGAACATAACCAGAATGAAACAGTTCTGGAGGTTTTTTTTCAGGTGGAGACCAAAAGTCTCATTTTTAGGGGGCAGCTAAGGTAATCCAGTAACTTCCCCATTAAAAAGGCAGCCCTTGGCCAAGGCTCCTGCCTTCCTCTCTCTCCTTTTCTTGGCACTACCACTCATGGCTTCACGGTGAGTTGGTTCAGCTGGCTGATGTGACAAAGAACTGCTCCTCAGTTCTGCTCTGCTGCCCCTCGGGATGGCTTTGTGCTGGATCAGCCTGATAAACTGACTCGCCCGGTAATGACACCATCCTTACATCCAGTGCAAGGGAAATGGTGCAACAGTAATTGAGGGAAGGAAAACTGCCCGTTTGTGATGGCCACTCGCTTTTGGATCAGCTCATCTGTGCCGTGCCTGCTGTGTCATGTGAAACCATCCCCACCTGGTATGTCTGCGTGGGGTGGGAGGCTGGGGTATAATGTAGCCTCACATAAACCACTGATTCTCCCCCTGCTTCAAAGCATCTTGATTTTTTTTTTTCCTTTGTAATTCTTTATTCTTCTTTTGCTCTCTCTCTTATACTACTTATTATTACTTTTGAAAAGTGCTCTAGGATAAAAAGTGTGAAAACTGCATGAAAATTACTTTATACTTTATTAGCACCTTGCAGGACTGTTGACCTCTTTTAATGCACATGCTGGCAAAATTTCTTCTTGAGTGCAAAGAAAAACAGTGTGTTTCTTTCAGCATATACCCAAGACCATAAAGCTACAGCATTCTTGGCTGACATTTTATTTGCTATACTGCTCCACTGCTGCAACATTACATTCCACAAAATTATCTATATTTAAAGTATGATAGTCCTTACTCTGAAAATTGCCTACATTTTCTTTGGTCAGACTGAAAATGTAGAAAGAAGCGTAACACTTAAGATTTAGTTTAGTGGCTCACAGCTTTAGACTTGTAGGGAGACAGATTATTTTCTCCAATATAGCACAGCTGATGGAATAAATTTGTTTGAGAATATTTTACAGAATTCTAAAAAAATATTACCTTCTACAGAAAATACAGCTAATCAAAAACCAGGCTCCAGAGGATGTGAGTGAATAGCAGATGAGCTGGGGGTTGTGTTTTTTTTAATTCTGATTTGCTGAAATTACTTTAATGTAAATATATTTAAGTAAGTGATTTAATAACCTGTATGTTATTTAAGGTATGTTTGGCAGGATGTGCCACAGTGCAAGGCCTGCCTCTGGTTTCATGAGGCTGATGCTCTACCACGAGCTTGTCAGTTTAGGAGAACTTCTTTACCCACCATGCATTTATCTAAGACTGTCCATATCAATTTTTTCATCATCTGCATCCTAAAACATCCATACTGGAAAATCCTTGAAAATATGAATGAGATTTCAACTACAGGGGAGAACAGGCTGCGTATTTCCCACTAGAGCAGGAACAGGTCTCAAGTGTCAAGAAGCAAGGAAATGCAGTCACTCACTCCTTAGACAGCTGTGATTGTCTCCACCTGACTGATGAGGAAGGATTTGAAAGCTTAATATCAAGCTAAGTTGAACAGGGAAAGTTTCGTCTACGTAGTATGGAAGGATGGCTGTATGTAATCCTATCACATCAAAGCAAAATTAACTGAGGAAGGGAAAAATGTTAAATTCAGAACCCAGGGAAAAAAAAATGGTTACACTGTGAAACTTCTTTGAATTAATTCCATAAACATATAAATATATGAGTATAGTCATGTGCTCTAATGGATCCTTCTTAACGGGGCCATAAATGAAGTTACAATCACATGAATGTTTGCAGGACTGAGTCATTTCGCAAGGAAAATATATAAGGGAAAAGGGAATAATATATATAAATGGGAAAACTTACACTAGGCTTAGAAAAATATTTAAAATGTATTGTAGGTAATAATGTTGGATTAGGAAAACACAAAGTCTGAATAGCTAATGGATTTCTTACAGACTGCATCTCTGTGCTTTATTTAGGAAAATTCAGCTCAGTAAAATGCAAGGAATTCATCAGCTTTATGTGAGAGTTTCTTTCCCCCCCCGCCCAGCTTTCACCATGGGCGGTTGAAATATTTTAGGAAGATTTAAAACTAAATAATTTGTTTCTAATTTCATCTGCATTTCTTTTACTACAGACGCACTTTGTATTAATTTAATTATGAAACTCTTGTAAGTGGTGATCTCATATTTTATGGTTTTATACTTTTAATCTGCTATATTATGTAACATATATATATATATACACACACATATATGTTAAGATCTTACATGTTGAAGGTATTTTCTCAAACTGGCTTCAAACTGAGCTGTATAAACAGGATTAAAGTGGAAGGCTACTTGCTGTCAGCAGGACACTGCACTTAAAAGAATTTGACTCTTTTTTTTTTTTTTTAAATTACTGTACTTACAGGTATTTGTTTCTTTCTGAAAGCAAAAGTGCTGCAGTCAAAATGGTTTAAAATGGCTGCATCTATGTGATTGCTTTTGATTTAAAAGCACATGGAAAAAGTTTCAGTTACGCAGAAGACCTTAAAATTTCTTTTTGTTTAAAAGGAAAAAAAAAAAAAAGAAAATCCAAGAACAAAGCGGTACCGAAGGCTGAGTATGTGGTGGTTTTCATCAAGCCTAATTCAAGATGCTTGAGATGTTTTTGAAAGTTCAATCTTGGCACTAACAGCTGAGAATGTAGTGATAAAAGTCATAAGACTCATGATGCAGAATCCAATTTATTGGTCCCCACCCTGGACTCAGATGTCTTTGAAAATTTATAAAGATTACAGTAACATTTAATTTCTAAAACTATGTTGAGAATGTTTGAAAAAATAAAAAGGAAAGATGATCATTTAGATAAACTGCAACACGTGATCCCCTGGACTGTGCTTACACAGGCACAGCAGTGGATCTGGAGCACAAGTCAGAACTAATCCTCCAGCTCCAAAGCTGTATTTTCACCCATCACTCTGCAGCTGTTAATAATGATTTGTAATGGAAAAAAAGACAATTGCAAGTTGGCAATTTTTCTGTGATCATATAAATTTTTTTCTTTTCTTGTTTGTTTTTTTTTTTTTTTTCTTTCTTTCTTTCTTTTTTTAAGGAGAGGAGAAATCTTCTATGGGTTCTGCAATCTTCCTGGTTTTCTTTTTCTCTGTTTAGCCTTTTTCTAGTTACTTGTGAAGAACATGGGAGCATTTTTATTGCTGTTATTCTCTAAATCATATTTTAAAACTCCATTAACAGCTTATGGTATTTCTTTCTCTGCCCCACTTCCCCTTCTTTTTTTTTTTTTTACCTAAAAGTCTCAAGTCTGGTTTTGCTGCAGGACTACTCAGAGGCTTTATTTTTTAACTGGTGACAGCCTTTTCTCCAGGTTTTTAAGGCATCCCATAGTTAAAAATAGAAATTTTGGACTTGAATATCTGAACGGCTAGCAAAAGACACCAACAGAATAATTTATATCTAATTCTCTGTAATTCTTTCCTAACTCAGGTCTTCATAGTCTAATGCTTGTATGTTCCCATATTTCTGTTCTTAAATTGCCTAAATGCCATTCAGATATATTCAAATTAATTCTTAGTCTTTCTGTCAAAATATGAGGAAAGCAATGGTGCATTGCATAAACAAATCCTGCTAGAGATCTTTCAGCCCTCTTTTCCCATATCCATCACTGGATGTTGGTGTTTGGGAGTATCCTTTATGTCAGCTCTTGCCTCCTTAATCTGATCCTAAGTGAATTAAAAAATGTCCTGAAATTTTCAGTTCTTTACAGTCACGAAGAGAAGACTAAGCATTTTACAAACTCTGCTTGTGGTTTGGAGAATTAGGTTTGTCCCGTCACATTTATACATCCGTTTTGCAGAAGCCTCTTCTGCTTAGTGATCCTCTGACAGCTCCATTTCAGATTCATGAGTTGCAGGAGTGTCTATGGGCATTATTTCCATTTTATTATTTGTTTGTTTGTTTAGTAGATCTTTATTCAGTACATCATTTTCCTATTACTAGTGACTGAATATTTCCTGAAGCGAAAGGTTTCACTAGTAGTTGTGTACGGGCAGACTCCCAATTGTAAGAGGCTAAAATTATAAACCCTTTATAAAAAACTGTGCCTTTAAAAGTCAGGTCTTATTTCAGAAAGATTGCTGGTGGCTCCAATTTCATGTTCAGGCTTCTTTGGCATTTCATTGGGAGGCTAGGGCGAAACTCCTTTCTATATATATATTTTACTCTAAGCCCCTGCTAATAAGTTATTCCAATAGATTTTCTTTAATGGATTTTCATCTTCTTATAGTCCAAGTCTATAGAATCTTTCATTACTGTGTTCAGCTGTTTAAATTACTAAATGTAATTCGTAAGAGTTCCATGAAGAAGCACTCTCTGTAAAGACTGGGGGGGTATAAACCTTTCATAAGCTGCTGTCACAAGCCAGTTGTGTTATATAGTAGTGTATAAAGTAGGTCATAGTTTTTTCACAGTTATGCTGAAACAACCAAGTGTCAAACCAGAACATCAGTCCTGTACATTGAGATGAGGGAAAATAGTGCCTGCTATCCAAAATAGATGGTAAAGATGTTTGAGCTTAATGCATATATAAATAGGACAAAGGCCAGTCCTCAGACAGCTAATAGGAGTTCTGCAGATTTTTGAATATTCCACTCCCAGGAGCAAGTGAACAGTAAATCCAGATACATTCCAGTGCTTCCTTTAGCCATCATCTGTGCCTCAACCCTGCAACACATACCTGATAAACTATGGCAAACGAGCTGCACCTCCGAGGAACGAGGCAGACCAAGGAGTAGATGACCTTACTGTTAGCAGGAGCAGCAAGTCAAAAATAACAGTTAACAGTTGTGCTCCTCAAGAGCAACCCCCACCTCATTTCCAAGGAAATTAGTCCCCACTAGTGCTTATTATTGCAGTGGTGGCTATAGTGTCCTATGATTTAGAACATCCATGTGACTAAAGGATAGTTTAGTCAGGTTTGTTCACTATTAAAAATAAGAGTAATGAGTAAGGAGACTGAAACATAGTGCCAACAAAACCACATGACCTATACAGGTAAAAGCCTTAATACTAGAAATAAGTAAGATGTGAGATTTTTTTTTTTGGTAACATACACTGTAACAACACTTAAGGGCCTCAGTTCCTCTGTGTCTTAGGACTGAAAACAGGAGCTAATGTTTTAAAACCATATGAAATACTGTGAGCACACTGCCAGTGAGCATGAGCGTGTTACTTCTACTTTAATGTTACACCTCTTTAAACCAGTGATTATGTATTCTCTGTAGATAGTTTTCACACATTCAGTTACACAAACATCTTGGGATTTAAGGTGTTTGTCATTTCCCTGGGAGCTGAATCCAGCCTCCTGTGAGAACAGTTTTCTTGGCATTGCCCCCAGACTGGCAGCAGTGCACAGTTGCAATCCTGTGGCATCCTCCGAAGTTTGTTCTGCCCGGTTATGTCCATAGCCTTTTCCCAGCATGCAGGAAATCTCAGTGAAGAAAAAGAAATGTTCTCCTTTGCATTGGAATCTGAGTTCTGCACGGGTAGGGATTTGCCAGCATAACTGCACGCAGTGACAGGGGACATAAAGGGATAATGTGGGAATGATGCTGCTAAACTTTGACTTTTATTACTTTTTTAAATGCAACTGAAAATAGAAATTGGTCTTTGTCTCGCTCTGTTGAAGGAATTACAGGACTCCTAAGACTGAAATGGTTAAAATTCAGCACAGGAATGGCATGGTTGTAAGCCTGGTTGTTGGTGTTGACATTTACACTGGTCATTGCTTTTAAATATGTGTTGTCTGAAAGAATTGGCCTGGATTATCAGCTAGTGGAACTTGTTCTGAACATCTTCCTTAGGCATTTCAAAGTATTTTAAGCAAGTTAGTTCAGTTTGATGTGTCACATCCTGAAAAATACATTTTTCCAATGGAAATTTCTAGTGAAAATACTTAGCCAGGCACTTCTTTTCCCATCTTTCCAGCTTATCTGAATCCTGAGGACATCTTAGTTTTCTATCTGCATAGGAAGCAAGTATATGTCAGGAACTATTTAAATAACTGCTTGAAATTCATATTCCTGCTGACAACCTGTGCTTCCTGGTTAGTGTGATGTGATTTGAAATTGTTATGCTTAAGTAACACAGGTTATGATAAGACATGGACACTCCTGACTAAAACCACTGCTAGCAGAAACCTAAAACACCTCCTTGCTTTAATGGAAAAGTGTGTGTGTGAGCCCCGAGGTTTTTGAATATGTTGCAATGTTTATGAAATATTTGCAAAGGCCAGCCTCATCACATCAAGGAATATTAGAAAAAATTCAATGCACTAGACAGTACTTTGTATATAGGATATCCATAGTCCTATGGGGTATTGAATCCACTCTTGATTTTTCCCCTCACCAGCTGTACAAGCAGAAGCCCTAAAATCCAGAAGGGTCTTGTGCCAGGAAGGCACTGGGCATGTATTGCCTTGAACATTGTAGGACATGAGGTGTATCCTGCCACTGCAGTCATATTTGGGGTTTCTTTCCTCCTCATACATCACTTCTCTTGTTTTCTGTGACCTGAGACCTTCCAGGTTGGTAGCACACTGAGCACCTAAAGTTAACACATGGGCCTGTTGCATCTCAGTACTCTGGGTATTTACCAAGACGATTTTGTTTGCTGGTTTTCAGCTGCATGCCTTGGTAGGGTAACTAAGCCCTCCTGAAACTGTGTGTACAAAAGGGGATTTTTTGGGCTTATTTGGGGTTCTTTGCCTCTAGCATAACTTTTACCTATAAATCTCCCCATAAATTTGATGTGAAAGGTGTATAGTACACATACATCTTCTGAAGAGCAGGGAGTAGAAAAACAGATTTTTTAAGTTAGAAGGCAGTTTGTAAAATTCTAAAATATTAAAACCAGAAAACGATAGCTGAAATCACAGGAGTAGAATGAGGAACCAGACTGTTGTATCAGCAGAAGAAAAACATTAGGTTAATCTGTATTACAGCACTCCGAAAGAATACAGAGCTTTGAAAACAGCTTTCACTAGGGGGTGGGACATTTTACTTTTATGTAGAGCTTTTGTTCATTTAGAATTGTTTACTCCAGCAAGCAACCCTGTGCTCTTTGTTTGACTGATTTTTTCCCATTTGGCAGAGCCTTTGCAATCACATGGATAACATTCTTCTTTCCACTGAGACATAGAAAAACTATTCTTTATTGACCTTGCTTGTTGTCCTAAATGACAAAAATATATTTATATACTAGGTGAACTGTATGACTTCATCCCTGACTTTTAATTGAAAATTCTTCAAAGCAAAAAACCTCAAAGAGCTGCTTTCATTCTTTTTTTTTTGAAGAATCCAGTGACTTCTTACTAGCAAACAGCTCTGCCCTCAGCTTCAGATGCACAACTCCCACAGCTGGCACGGAGAACTACGTGCAAGTATCCCAGTGCTGAAGCTGTGTCAAAACAAAAAAAAAGCGCCATGCAAAGAAGAAATAAGCTTTTTGGGTTGAGTGGGGGATTTTTGTTTATTTATTGAACAACAGAGTATTTGCTGTGGAAGTATGGATGTTTACTTTTTTATTTCTATGCCTGTTGATGATTTTTTTTTTTCTATGGTTGCAGTGGGAAGAACCTTGGAAGACTTGGAAGAACATACCCCAAATCATCCAATATGTCAACTTTAGTTCCCTCACTAACATTGCAAAACACAAAGCTCATGGACTAAACTGTGTGATACTGATTTAGAAACTCTCTTAGCACTGTAGTTTTACTTTCACATTGTAAATCAAAGGGAGATTATATAAGGATCTAGCATGCCAAGACAAAATTCAGTCCCAGTCTAAGTGAACACAATTCTGTTAAAACAGATGGTTTTGGGCACGTTTAGCCAAAAACGTTGAGTCTGTGTTTATCTTGTTTTCCTGAATGCTCACTTAAAACCTTTCCTGACAGGAACAAAACTCTGGATTAAATAAATGGGATTACACCCACACGTAGGCAAGTGTTAAAGCTAAGGCAAACATCTTCATTTGGCATAAACTGGACTTCACTGCCTGGTGCAGAGCTGTGACAGTTGACACAAACCCAGGCCCAGTTCAGAATGGTCTGATTTGCAGAAACACTGTCCCTGCAATTCCAGTGGAAGGCAATGAGAGCTGGGGTTGCTCTGCATTTCTGAAGGGGAAAAAAGCCAAAGACCGTTTTTTTACCACTTAGCACATGAACTGAGAAAGTGTAGAATTAAGATCCCAGTGACAGCATTTTCACAAATCTTACACATGGTACTTACCTGTATTAGGTCCAGTAAAACTCAGACTGGGCCCTCTGCTAAGGAGCTCTCATCATTTTTTTAACTTAGTCCTTTGAGCATAGTCTTATTTAAGCCTTTACAATTTTACAATTGATATTTGCAGTTCTTCTACTACTTTGATATAAGTCAAAGATCTAGTTGTTTCAAACAAACACATGATAGAACATGGATAAGAGCACTTGCTGTGGCTCCATATGGATTTCTTCCATCACTTACACAGACTTTGTCTTCACTGTTATACCAGTACCCACTCCTCGTTTTTTTTTTCCTGAGTGGTGACAGTTCTTGCACCAGATCTGGGAAATCAAACCATTTGAAGAAAAAGCCATCTCCAACCCCAGCTGTATGATCCTATCCCTTCCTTTTCCCAAGCATGAGCAATTGAGGCAGGATAGGAAGCTGCTGAGCCAACTGGAAAAAAAAAAAAAAAAATCACTAGTCTGTTAAGAGTTTGGCTGTTCATCTCTTTGACTGGCTCACTGTGGGTTTGATAGGTGCCAGAGCTAAGGGTAAGCACGGGAATGTGGCCAAAGGTGGAGGAATGTGGCCTCTAGAAGCCTGTTTCCTTCAGTTTACCTGAGCTTACACTGAAGAACTGCCCCAAAGGACAATGCCGTCTGTAGCACCGTTAGTTCACTGGAATGGAAAATCTTCAGGTGGATTTTAAGAGCGACTTAACACAAACATTGTAAGTAAATAGTAAAGCCTTTATTCTCGTTAAGAACAGCATTTTGAAAATAAAACATTTGCCCATGCTTTACAACCTTTGTAGTTTTGTATACTTATGTACAGTCATCATGGTACACATTGATTGTCTTGAAAATCCTTTAAAGATGTACTTAATAAGATACCAGTATGCAACAATCAGCGGAAAAAAGGGTACGTTATAAAACACACGTTAATACATTTAATAAATATATATTATCTATCAAAAATGAGCTTTAGCTCTCATCAATTAATAAAAAGCACCTGCTTTGCAATCCTGTAAGTTGGTAGAATAGTCCAATTGTTTTATTATAAAAGCTACAATGCTCCCTTTTGTATGGCCTTTGGTTAAATCCAAGGCATCGAGCTCAAACAAAGCCAACCAAGATGCCTGTGTTTAGATTAAAAGCTGAAACAGCTCGTTCTATAGTAGTCATGTACCTTGTTTATATAAACAGTTGTATGTCTTGAGAGTGTTCTGAAGATGCTACATATTTTCTGGCAAGCGTCAAACACCCTCAACTCATCTGAAAGCAGGACAGGATCTGTAAAGAATGGCTTTGAACTCTTTTCCAGCCATTGATCAAAAGCCAGTCATTATAAATCTTGGTTTTGGTAATAGTTTTTTCAGATGCTTTGTGATTTCATTTTTCTGCATGGAAACACCATGAGCACATAACCATCAAGGGACAACACAGTAGCTTTTATAGTATAAAAGCTAATTATAATTAGGAGAACTGCGAAAGGCTTGTGCTTACTTACTTATTATGTTGTTCACAGATGCTCTACATTCTAGAAAACTTTCAAAAAAGGCAAAAGTAAATACTGTAACAAAAATATAAGTTAACATAAAGGTGCCTTTCTTCAATTACAGTTTTATTTGGGGCGTTTTACATCACAGACTAGTTTACAAAAAAAAAAAAAGTTGCTTATTACTAATTGTATAAAGTTGGAAAATAAAGACCCTCCTAATCTATTGCCACACTTTCACCACCACACGTTATACCCAATCCTGCTAATTTTTAGTTTTGTGAATAGTCCACATGACTAACCCAGTGAGACTAGTCATGTGAGGAGCAGTTTGTAGGATCTGGCCTTATCTTTGCTTAAGGCCTCAAATTCCAAACAACTTCATCAGAAGCAGGATTGGGAACTCTATTTATCAATTCAGTCACATCTAGAAAAAGAAAAAAAAAGTTCCTTAAGATAACTATATCTTGTACAGATTTTGTCCAAGGTCTGTAAAATGTGTATTATACTTCTTAAGTCTTGGTTGTAGCATGATAAATTTTTAAAAAGAAAGCTGTCCTACCATTTGTGCCATGGTCATCTTATATGTTTTTATGACAGAGTTTTATGAGGGATTTTTTTAATTGGTTTTTAAAAGCAAAATTCTGCAGGCTAGTGATGGGTAATTTTTTTATTTTTATTTTTCCAAATTAAGCATAATAATGGGTAGCTATCATTATCTCAAATAGTCTTATTTGATCAAAGCTCTGCCTAAAACAAGCAAAATGTATTTCTAAGTCGCTGGATAGCATGCAATATCCACCCCTACCCTACTTGGTTACTAAGGCCATCTAGTTACATACCAAATGAAATAAAGGATCCCTAAAACAAGCACATGCTTCCTTTGCCTCGAGGAGGGAAGGGCAGGGGGGAGCAAATGTACTCCTTCACTCATGCATGACAGGAAAACATTGCTTCTGGAGGAGAAGGGCTTTGAAATAAAACCCCATAAGATGATCATGGCAAGAATGGCAATATATATTTTTCCATATATATATATACATATATCTGTGTGCAACACTTAGGGACTGGTCTTGCAGCCTCTGTACCTGTATGTAGACCTACTGGTGCCGATGGGACTACTCGTGGGAGTACAAGTCTGCAGGACTAGGTTCCTAATTCAGTAGAAATGGAGGTACATGAAGAATCAGGAAGACTCTTGAAAAATAAAAAGCTTGTCTTTCTTTTGCAGTACACAGCAAGTAACTTCTCTCTGTGAAGCTACTAAGCTATTCAGTTATTTGTACATTTTATTTCTTTTTTTTTTTTTAGTTTGAAAATATATATTTTTATTACAGCATATGCAAAGTTTAATTGTTATATGTTTCCTATGCCTTCAAGTAAAAACAATTAGCTTTTAGTATCGAGGAAAGCTAAGATTAACATTGGCCAAACAGTGAGGATACAATGATGTTTTCAATGTCCGATATGTATTAAATGTTAAAGAAAGGAATGATTGCTTCAACATAATGAAAAACCATGGCACAAAAAATGGGCGATGGGAACCTTTTAAATAACCTGGAGAAAACAAAGATAAAAAGGTTTGAGAAAGTCTGCCTTATATCAACTCAAGAAAATGGATGGGGAGGGGAGGAGTTGGGAAGAAACCACCTTAAATAAACAAAAACAACAACAAACCACCTCCAGCACGGAGATTCTACTCTCTAGGCACTAAAATGCACAACCACATTTAAATGCACAAACAACTGCAGTCAAGGGGACTACTCATACGAACAGGGACTGGAAAGGGAGGTCTCGACCCTACTCTGCTGCTGAGTGTCTCCCAGGGGTGGGCAATGCTCCCCGGCTGCCCCCGCTCCCGCCTGGCCATCAGCCCGGCCCGAGGGTGGGCAGGGCAGCAGCGCTGCCTTTCAGCCAACAGCACAACCACCTGCTGCTGCAAACGCCCCTCACGTCCCCTCCCAGCTAAGCCTTTGCCAAAGGACATCCCTGCAAGGTCTCACTGAGCGGCTTCGCCCGCAGGAGATGTGGGAGCGCAGCTCTTTGCTCGCCACCGGGGCTGAGGCCGGAACAACACGGAATCCATCCCGCGAGGCCGAGGATGGCTGCCTCTGCGCTGGACCTTGCACTTTCCCTCTCTGCCTCAAGAAGCTCCATAACTCACGTGAAACATGCCTAGACCTTTCATCCCTCCAGAACTGCACCTCCTAGACCAGCTTGTTGAAGAGCAGTGTATCAGCCTACGGCGTAATGGGAATTGAGTTGCCACGGAGTGACGATGCTTGACTACACATGATGCTACGTGACTGCACAGTACAGCTACAGAATGAGCAAACAAGGTACTTCTCATGACGTTTGAAATGAAGGGAAAAGGAGCAAAATGGAAAGAAGTCCTGCGTGGCAATCTCTTGTGGCAACATGAATTAAGTTTAGGTGAGAGGAGGGTATTTTGCAAGCAACTGGCAACCACCAAAAACAGGCTTGCCCGGCACACAAGTTACAGACGAGAATATCTTACATTGCAGAATACAATATCCCCTCTTCCAATTTAAGGTGTGCCTACTTCAATTTTAAGTTAGATTCAGCTTCAGTTTTACAATTTTGTTTTTGCAATTCTCAGTTCAATGGTGTTCACATTTAGACAAAATCCTCTGTAGGATTTTGGAAGATCCTGGATGTTTTGTTGCTTTGTTCTGGTACTGTTATGGATTCCTTCCCTCAAAGACACACTGCCAGGGAACAACATCTGCAACAAGGATTCTTACTCTCTACAGCCTACAGCCTTTCACCAGAGGTGTCGTCCAGTGTAACTTGGCGGAGCAGTTGGTATCTGGAAATAAGGATAACAAACCCATAACTGAGAGATCTAGACTGTTCAAAAGTCAGTGTTATCATGCTACATGTACATGACAGCTTTCCAGATGGTAGTTCTACAGCAAAGTGATACAAAGAGACTCATCTTCCACCCACAAAGTGCATTAATCACTATCTGATATTCTTCGTTGAGCTTTGTATCCACCTCAGAGCAAAGAAAAACAAACAAAAAAAACCCCCAAACCACATTCTCAAGCTTCTCATCCTTAAACTGCCTTTTCCCTGAGCTGCACATTCTGGTATCAGAAAACAGGCGGAGGTAAATCCCAACATCAGAAGGATGCAATCCATTACTGACACAGAGCAAAGCCTTTTCATTTTACTCAAGTTGGCATGTTTCACATTGTCTTACCCCCACAGGAGAATTCTTTTATCTAGTCCCTCCTGTTCACTATAATCAACCAAACCTTTACTTATTTAAAAACAAAACCAGACCTGCAATCAGTTCACGTTATTTGATTTTAAATGTAGAGGTTGAGTTATGGAATCAGCTCATGATTCAAACGAAAGAAAACCCAACTCACATGAGTATAAACTGGCCCATGAGTAGATTTTTAAGAAGCATGTAGATATGCATGAAAAATGTGGGGATGAAAATTCTTCTTTTTAAACAGTATGCCTGCTATATGAAAATGTCTTAAGTGTGAATTACACATGATGTGAAAAACATTCAGAAAATCCGTTTGGCATCAGACCGCTAAACCATTCTTACAACAACCAGGGTGCAGAAAAACAGGTCTATCAAAGAACTGCATGCCAAACTATTGTCTAAGGAAGAAAAATCAATGCTATTAACATTAAAATATTCTATATTCCTCTTTTATGAATCCCTTTTCAAGAGATGTACAAATCTGTAAGTTACAAAGAATTAGATACATTTTACAAGAAAGTGGAAGATGTGAGAGATCACCACTATCTGCAACAATTATTCCTATTTAAAGCAATGCACTGGTCTGTAAACATTTCTGTGACTCACATGATCTTGAAAAATATCAGGTTAGAAATGGTGTCACTTAATAGTTATGTTAAATATCTTAACACAAATTAGATTTGAAAGGGCCATTGAACATGCAGTCTCACAAAAAAACTTGGTTCACTCAAGCTGCACTGCATAATGTGAATGGCCAAGTAAAGAAATGCAAAATACTTGTTAATTACATATTTTCTAGAGGGAAAGGAAGCATTACATGCATACTTGCTGCCCGAATTTTCATTTATAGCTCTCCTCTTGCTGTGAATAAGCTAAGAGCAGGTTTTTCAATTAGTAGTGGTTGTATATATCAGTGCATATCAAAGATCTCTTAAATCATCACATTTTGATACTTACAGTCCCACCATTTAGCACAACTGCCATCTCAGTTGGCTGATAAACATTGCTTCTAAAAGGAGCACTAGGTCGGCTTCCCAAACTGCCGTTTCGAAATCCTGCCGTTCTTAGTGCTGTTCAGAAAAGAGAGAGCGCTCTTAGAACACAATCAAAGCTGTGAAGTCACAAAGAATCTTCCTTTCAGCTTAGTTATTGGGAACTTTGCCCCTGATTTTAACTTTCGTGTTGCCATGCCAGTTTTCACGTTGCTTTGGAACAGCTGTTTCTGTTCTGTAGTTGGGAATGGATCTCGGAAGAATCAGATTTACATAAAATTAACTGTTTGCTGTGGAACAGGAAAAAATTGAATGGAACGAAATTTTTGAAGCTTGCTTAGTCTCATATCAATGGGAGCTCAATATCTTCAGTCACTGAAACTCTAATGTATCTTGCACAGTGCATTTTCCAAAGGGCTTACTGTGTTGGTCTGGATACTGTGGGGTTAAGTGAAATGTATTACAATTTGCTCTCTATCAAATTCAGTGGACAGAGATCCAAAGCCTTGCTCGAGCCAGTAAGCATGCTCACAGCCCCCTGAGCATTACTTCAGCATGACTAGCATATAAGGATTTTCCAGATGTTTCAGATTATATTTACTCTGAGAAACTAGAAAGATGGAGTAAATATTGCTTTCCAATAGCTTAAACAGGGCAAATGACTGAGGCAAAAGAGAAGATACCGATTGTCCTTCTGAATGTTTATACCAGGAAAACATCAGTCTCCCCATTAATTTTAGCACAAGTTTGGGTTCTGAATGAGGGATATGCATAGTGAGGGATATGCTGCTTTCTCTCTTCACCAGGGATGGACACACACAAACTCCCTCTTTAATTTTGGGGGTAAATAATGGCTTCACTGAGTTCAGATGTGGCCAGGGAACAGAGCTCATTTATCCACACAATGTGCGTGGTTACAACGGGCAATACTCATCTGTCAGCTGGTAAATAGAAACATGCCCAGTTCAGGCACCTGGGGCAAGAATTTCTCTTAGATTTAATTCAAATTACAATTCTGTGCTCTCTGGCTGAAATCGTGAATGAGCTCAAGTTTACGAGAATTACAGCACAGACTTTAATAAAGCCAGGATTTAATACAGTTGCTCTGTGTAGAACAAGATTTAAATGGATCCTACTGCCATATGCTGTCCTCTATCCACTGCTACTCCTCTCTTTGGGAGCTGTGCACCAAGAGGAAGAACAGTATTGATTTAGCATGGAAATTTAGAAATTCCATCCTGCAAATGCTCAGTTGTTGACTTCAGAGACACACAGACCCTCATTTGCTCTATATTTTAAAATTACATATTCTTGCAGAACACTGAGAGAACAAATGATGAAAATACCTAAGCTGGAATTAAGTACTTTTTATTTTATATTTAACCATCTCAAGGTCAGTAGCACTTTTTTGCTGCTGTCATTTGACTACATCTCGTGTATTAAACACAAATGATTGCACTGGTATTTGATAGTACATATAAATAAAAATTTATAATACATACTATCTATATTTACACATCTGCACAAAATATTTACATAAAAAGGTTAATTTCAAAGCTATCCTAAAGAGCCAAGAAATTCAATTTCATATTGCTAAATTTCCCTTCCCTATTATTGCAAAGAATCTGAAATTTTTTAAAGATGAGAATCTGTGATAAAGCTGGTGGACGAAACACTCATTTTGGATTTTTTTTCTCATACCAGTTTTACCATTTTTCCTTGTACTTTTCCCATTACCGTTAAATACATGCTCTTGCATAGGGTATGTATAGGTAAAAAAAAGCAGTGCCAAGAAGATCTGAGCAAGTGTGTCAAAATCTCCTTTTAACACTTATTTTAAATTTTGTTAACTTTGCTTTTAGGCATGGGCTGAAATGGTGTCTTGTAGTACTAGAAGTTATTAAATGAAATTCAAGGAGTGCTGGACTTGCTGGGGCTTGGGTTTCCTGACAGCTGTAGCATTCTACATTTCACATCCAGATTTTTCATGTATAAGGCAAATTCTCTTTGCCTACAGAGGTTGCCCTGCTAGTGTGCGCTGCACCTCCAGAAAGCACTGAGAACTGGCCTTTGTCCAGGGTTTCTAAATACTTTACTAACATTTTTAAAAGACACAGCTACGAAAATAACTCTTTTAAATAGATATTTCAACCTAGTATATGAATATTAAAATCCCAGATTAGTGTGGTGTTTAAATGATATTTAAAATACTAACTTTAAAATAGTTGTGCTTTATTCATGCTTAACGTTATTCCTGGAATAGAACAGCTCTTGTTGTGATGTGTAACTTGAAGCTGCATCTTTGCTAAGAAAGAAGGAAGGAAACTAGGAGGACATAAGCTTGTTTGAACCTATAGTTTAAAGGTTGTTCAGATTCTTAAAATGCCACTTAAAATCTTAAAAAAGAGCAAATTTATGGAATTGTCTTATATGAGTATTAATGGAAATGACAGGAATTAATGGGGAATATGTTTGTCCAGGCATGTTTTCTATTTCAAGCTGACTATTTACTGAAAGAAGTATTACAGTCAGGGAACTAAGAGGTGTTTTCTGCTTATCTTGTCTTCTAAAATTTCACAACAAGTAGATCTTCTACTCTTAAACATTATTCCCAGGTATAATTGAAGAAAGTACCCTTCTATTAATTTCTAAACTCTTAACGATGAATTCTCCAATTGAGGTTAATTAAATGGATGAAAGAAGAGAAAATTCTCTAAGTACCTGCAGAGAGCCAATTGCTAATAGACTCCAGGTGCTTTACCACTGACAACCATCAGCTGATGTCAGTGATCCAACTTAAACTGACATTTCAGCAGCTGCAATACGTGACTTGATTATTATTTCCTTTAGTATTAAGTCTCTCCCATAATAATAAGTTTTGTCTCCAAACACTGTTGTCCCAAGTCTGTGCCTAAAGAACTGCTGCAAAGGAATAGCAACTCTGTTTTGATTTATTAAAAATTCCCTCAAGCCATGGGACTAGGAATGACATGCATCTATTGAGATAAATATTAATAAGGGCATCAGATAAGGAAATCAATTTTGTATTGTACTAAGATTCAGATAGATTAAAACAGAACATAAATTGCAGTATAATAGACACTATAATGATTTTACAGCTATCATACATCTATCCGTTTCACTGAAAAACTTAATTACTGAATGATTAGATCAAAAAGGAGTTTCCAGTTCTTTTTTCTAAACGCATGCATGAATTGGAATTACACAGACTGAAAGATCCAATTTTGTTCTTAGATCTGCCCTGGTCAGAAATAGCTCACTGCAGTTACCTTACTATGAAATTAATGTAATGGGGGATGGAGGACAGTTAAAAAACCCAAAAACATCCCCAGAAAAAGAGTGCTTTTAACAGTCCACAGTTCAGCTGCCTCTGTTGTTCTGGAACACCAGTAATAGCAACCATTCTTTCATCCATTTGATTTTTGGTTTACCACTGCCCTTTGTGATATCTGTTCACAGAACTTAACTCCCTTCTGTTCATAACTTCCATACTAGAAGGAGACTTTTAAAGTTACTGCTAAAAAACTTGAAGAAAAAATGCCTTCCTGACCTGCCATTGTGCCAAACAAGAGTGCTATTTTCTTCCGTGTCTGGTCTGTACCCAGCAGAAACATCAAACCCAGAGGAAATCAAAGACACATAAAGACAAAGGGAAAGGTGAAGTGCCTGGACAATGTGCCCTAAGCCTTCTTCTGGGGGCTGCCAAAGCAACGTGGCAGCTCCTGGCTGGGATACCAGGCCAGTATTCTTTTCAATTAGAGTGAACAAAAATCAGAGTGACCAGTAATGAAATCCTTTACCCAAGTGTGGGACAGCACCAGAGCACAACCCGCCCTCTCCACAACCCCCTCGGGCTCCTGCTTCCCCCTGCCTGGTCAGGGAGTAACTCGTGCACTCCTGACACGGGTTAGACATTCAGCAATGGTTTGGATCCTTTAAGCACCCAGTTGTTGCTGATCCTTTCAGCAATCACTCAAAAACAGTTTCTCTGGAAATATTAATGATGTGTCTTCACGCATCCATCTGTGACAAGGAAAGTAAATTACCTCGAAACCTCTGTGAAACCTCAGAGGTGAAAGCCTTCAGAACAAAGGCTGTCTTTGAACTCGTCTATAAGCCACTTGGCATTTTTCCCCCACAGTGACACGAAGTGGCACTAAATTAATTTTAATGGAAATATAATTAATCATAATTATTTTGTTGCTCAAGAGGCTGAGCATTTTGTAACACAGACCACTTACTTTATTTTTTTTCTTGGGTTTGGGGAAAATATTTTGTATTAAATGTTGTTACCTGCTAATGACAAAAAATGTCATTTAAACAATCTAAAATAGGGCTTTGCATTTGTTCAGTTTTTCAAAGAAAAAACAACATGCAGAAGAATCATTCTAACTTAACACATGCATTTTCTGCATTTCCCCCCCTCATTAGGTGATTTCTTAATGTAAAAGGAAACAATATGTAATATGTAAAATACGGCATTTCTAATGACCCTTGTTTTGAACACCTGAAAAAGGCCTCATACAGACACTTTTCTTGACTACTACAGAAAAATACAGTCCTCCATAGCAAATTCCTACCTGCATTATGTTCATCCATTGAAAAGGCTTTATTTTCCATGTAGCTGCGAGGAAGCTGGATATCTTCCTCAAAAGCAGTTTCGCGCATCCTCGGCTGTGAAGTATCAAAATAATTGGGAGTGTTTTCCTGCTGTGATGGAAGGATGGTACAGTGGACCTCTGGGATGGCATGAAAAATTACGAACACCCAACCACTGGACACCAGTGCAATAGCCAGAGTGGGGTCACTCCATTTGTCTCTCCTCTGTAGCTCGGCGTTCCCGAAGAGGTACATAGTCATCCAGGCCACCCAAATCAGAACGGAAAAGAAAAGGGTTATAATGAGGCATACTCCGTTTTTCTTCCATTTCTTAAACTTTCCACAGAGAGTGAAAAACGAGAATCCCATGGTAAACACCATCAGGAACATAACGTAAATCGAAGCCATAGCAAAATCCATCGGCTCGTAGCTGCAGGCCAGCTTGTTATCTCTGACAATTGTCAGTATCAACCACTCGGTTGCGATGATGACCTGCACGAGCATCAGGCAGATCGCCACCCCAGCTAGATGCCAGCCAGATGGACTCTTCCCATGGCGAACTAGTCTGCGAAGTCTCCAGGCTTGAGCTAGCAAGCACGAGAAGCACAAAGCAAAGATAACTCCCCACAGAAACCTTCGGGTGGAGCACACCATTTCATCTTCTTGTATGATGAAAGCAAA
Source organism: Empidonax traillii (assembly GCF_003031625.1). Classification (NCBI taxonomy): domain Eukaryota; kingdom Metazoa; phylum Chordata; class Aves; order Passeriformes; family Tyrannidae; genus Empidonax; species Empidonax traillii. Next base: position 213,266 of record NW_020955359.1, on the reverse strand, counting down.
CGTCAGCCCAAACAGTCCCAGAGTCCCAAAGAGAAAGAGGAAGTGCATTCCCAGGGGGCTCTTCTTCTCTTTGTCCTTGATGAAGGGCAGCCTCACCAGCAAAATCAGCATCAGCAGCAGTGTGGTCAGCACACCTGCCCCTGCAACCGCCTCCAGCACGATCCCCCAGATGGCATCCAGGTCACACAGGTAAATGTACTGAGGGAGGAGATCCAGTCCGCACCCCCTGGGCGTGCTGGAGTTTTCCGAAGAGCCATAGCTGATCACGAAGAGGAGGAAGAAACCGATGGCTGGGTAGGTTTTCATTTTTCTGTCTGAGACAACAAAGTATTTGTTTAGCTGGAGCTCACTTTGGAGGATTTCACAGCAACTGGAAGCAGAGCTCGTTCCAGCAGCCCGTGTTTACTGTTTTCGCACTGAATTTGCCTGGCACAGCCTGCCCCCAGCCCCCTTCCCTGCCCTCCCAGAAGCTGCTTTTGCCTGTTGTACTTAGAATGCAAACTGACTCATTACTCTGTTTGCACAGATTGAGAACAGCATTGCCAAACTCTGCCCCTGCAAATATCCCAAAGCACAGCCAGAAGAAATTATGTAGCCTGGTGCAAAATAATACATTATACACAGTACTTAGATACTTACTACCTGTTCAAACTTAATACCCCATTCAAATTCAGGTGCTTAAAGTATGTGCAAGTTGCACTGGGCCTGATGCAAGTGTAAACTATACCAAAATTAGATTGTTCCACAGCCTTGTTCCTTTCACTGGAACAAAGGAAGAGTAAAAAAAAAAAAATTTTTTTTAAATTATTACTTAAAGGATAAATCAGTCCAAGGAAAATAAACATTGTACTTTTTAAAAAAAAAGAAAATCTTGTTTTCATGCTTGGTCAATAAATAGTTATAATATTCACTTCTTTCATCCTCTTCCAAAGCCCAGGTATTAGACAGCACTTGCAAATGGGAATGGTTGCCTAGAAAAATCCCATATTCTGTGACAATGGTGCACACATGCAGTGTCATCAATCACTTAGTCAAAAATCAATGTCTCATTGTGCTTCTTAGCAAGTCCAAAGCCATACAAAGGACACAAATAACAAAAAACAGAGCATCACATTCCCGGATTCAGAGAGTAAACAATGGTAAACTCTTCAGGAACACAACACATCCCACTTGACCACCAGGACCAAAAGCCTGGACAAATCCCAATTTAGTTTTAGGAAGAACACAGGTTAGGTGCTTTAAAAATACATACGTTATAGCACTTGTTTATATTAAGCAAAGAAAGGCGAAGGAGATTGTTAAAAATAAAACTTTTAACTGTCCAGCGTGCCTGGGCAAGAGCTGCCCCGTAAGGGCAGTGGAGTAAACACTGTGAGAAGCAGCTCTGAAACCTGACACTGGTAACCTTCACCTGCAGTCAGTGCTGCAGTTCCAGCAGGATCCTGCCCACTGATGTGAGCAATGTGCAAGGGTGGAAGCGCTCAGAGCAAGACTCCCACCTGTGTGGTGTGACCACACGAACAAACCCACCACATAAACAGGCAGCCATGTCACTCACTGCCAGTCACTGCTCATGTGACACGTTTAGGATACCAAGCGAAAAGCAGAGAAGCTGTCAATGGCCCTTTTGTACAATAGACAACAGCCCTACATGGTTACCTGTCCAATGATACTTCACAGATCAGAACTGCATTTAATGAAAACTTCAAAAACTCTGATGAGAGTTGAAAATGGTTTAAAGTAACAGTGCAGTGTTGTTGTGTTGAGCACAACTGGTCATTACCAACATGAAAACTATATACATAGACTGTACAAAACTGTACAGGGTCTCTTACAGCTGAGAACTATGGATTTTCTTCCTGTGCATTACAGTCGTGTGATGACCAAAGTTAAATCTTGAGGATCTCTGTGGTCAAACTAATGTTTCACTGCATAGTGACCAATGGCCATTTTCAGCCTCTGCCAGCAGACAGATGATGGAGATTGTAATGTTTCCTATTAGAGGCACCAAGACAGCAAATGTGCTAATATAAATGCATAATGACTCTGTGGTCTTCACTCACACAACAGACAAAACATCCTATTACAAACCTTCATCTCAGAAGTGGGAGCTGTGACAAATAATGTGATCTGGGCTTGAACAAACAGGACAAGTGTAATCGACAATCTCTGCTTGCCCACAGAAATTACCGTATCTTTGCACTGGTGAAAGGGCTGCAATGTTCTAATGATGCAATGTCCTGCACCTGATGACAAATGCTTTGAGATTTCTACATATCTTTAATTTACTTTATGGTGAATTGGTAGAACATATACTTGTTTATATCTTATTTGTAAAATAGGTATCTCAATGACTGTCTCAACACTCGTTAAAAACACTGACTTTACAGGCAGAAAACTAATCATCAGTGAAATATATTCAGTTTTGTATTGAATATGGTTACACTCAATAAATCTCCTTGCCTCATGAGTACATCATTAACTAGAAGGAAACATTCTGAAGGTAGTTCTGCAACTCCTTCTTCAACTGGCGAATTTACTCTAGAGTATCTGAAATGTCCTAAAAAGTGTGAAATGGTCAGTGCCTGCTGACACAAGGAGAGGCAATCCACTGGGACCTACTAAGGCAATGCTGCAAACCATGGTACTATTTCGAGGAGGAGGAGGTCATGTGGAAAATGATTCAAAATTCATTCTAAATGTCACCCAAACTGGAAACAATAAACAGCCCTTAAGTGAGGGTCATGTTAATTTTCCACTATCCCATCACTTACAAATTATGATAAGCATGGACTAAATTGCTTTCAATACTAGCTTTGTTCACTAGCTACTCTCCAAAAACCTGGGGGGTGATGAATTAAGTGCAAGTCTCCCCAGTTCTAATATATTTTCCATTTTTCTGGTTACTTTATTCATGTCATGTAACTCTCATGTGATTGAGCTATTCTAGGACAGTCTGTTTCCATGGAGATTGTGCTGCATGGGTAAGCAGTCATATTGTCAGCCCATCATTTGTTTCCTCTTCCTATCTGGAAGTGTTTGGGTGGGGGGGAGGGAGGGTTAATGATTTTGAGTATTTCCCCCTCCACGAAAATTTCCCCTTTTGGAAAAGGGAAATTAAGCTGTGACAAAACATATTGAGAATTCAGATAAAAATGTATTTTGAAATGCAGAGATGTTCAACTCAAGGAGTTTTCTCAAGTTACTTCCAACTGTGAAATTACTTTTGGGAAAGTTGATGGAGATAAACAATGGTCCTCTTTGGTTCTGGACTGCTATAGCACTGACCAAGAAACCTCTAGGAGTGCTGACAGGTACTCCTGGTGTGAAATCATTTCCTACCAAATGTCAGTAAGTCCCACTGAACCTGCCTGGACCAAAGCTTGCAAGCAGGGCTTGAAGTCTCAGAAGGAGAAATCTTTTCCTCCCCACTGGTATGAATAAAGTAGTTTGTTTCCAACCTGTTTACCAGGTATTTCTGCCTGACTGGGTAAAAACTGGCAATAATGATCAACCCCCCGTGATGACACCAATAAAAAAAACCCCTTTCTAGCATTGGTGCTCAGCACTGAACACAGACAGTTGTAAAAACAAGGGAAAACACAGCATTACGACATACAAGTTTTGGAAGGGAATACCACAACTTCAGCTAAAACAACAGACTAAATAATTTGAAGGGAAAACTATGAAGTTTTTTTTTTCCAGAAAAGTTACTTTGGAAAAAAAGAAATCTATCAATATGGGTGTTGTATTCAAATAGTGTCTTCCTCAAGCCTGGGCAGTGTGTAGGATGGCAGAGTCCTGTGTCTCTTGAAATTTTGTAGTAAAATCTGTATGCACATTCTTGCTGGTGGTTACCTAAATCAGTTACTGTAGAGGAGGAGTATTTTTACCTCTTTATGTTTAGATTAGCTCTTACCACAGTTATGCAACCTCACGGTAGTAACAATAGCACTCTTTTTGGCTGGCACTTCGTTTCTATTGCCAGAGAACTACAGCAATTGTAATACAGGAATGCCACAGAAACATTCCAGCACAGATACAGTAAGTGGCACCGATACAGCCCCCACATAGCTGAATGAACTGTTCATACAGAAGGAAATCAACTTGAGATTTCCATCCCCTTCCCTTCCCCCTCCTCTCCCTGATCCCTCTCTAAAATTTTATTTCGGTAAAGCTATTAAGGTAAAATCCCTAAACCTCGAGCAACCAAAGGCACTTTAAATGAATCAATGAGCCTTATACATTTCAGGCAAAAGCAGCAAACAATTAGCAGGACAGGTCTCAATGACAGCTGTAATAACTCCACCGAGTGCAGTCCCCTACATTACATTATCTGGCGTAGAATCACTACAGAAATTGCAGACACAAAGCTGCCCCAGCAGGTATGAAGTACAATTACAAGCAACTAAGCAGAAACAGAAAATCTCACAGTTGTCATCAAAAAGTTGTCATGGTTAAAAATCAATGAGGCTTTCCATAACTAAAGTCTTCTGATCAAAGCTTGCAAATGCGTGGTCAAAAAGATATTCCTGTATGCTGCTACACAATATGTATAGAGAACAAATCTGTAATCGTGTGAAGATTTAGGGTTAGGCTATTCATGGTTAGATGTTTTACCTGTTCCCATATCCCAGTGCTAGTCAACAGACACAGGAAGACGCATCCAATCACAGAGAAGAAAAACAATCTAGTAAATATAAGCAATAGTAGCACAAATAGTAACCTGCCTGCCACACAGACACAACACTGGTTCACTGTGCAATTTCCAAAAGAAAACCGCCCCCACCATGAAGTGTTGTGGAGATACGCTAGTGAGTGAGGAATTAATCACAACACGGGATCTCTGCCAGCTGCTTTTGATCAGATCAGAAGAATGAGCTTCAGGACTGATAACAGAGCAGCAACAGCCAAGTTGAGATCAGACTACTCAAGAGATGTGTGTTTTTCCAGAATAATAATTAATAGTGCAATTGTGCTTTGTAGGCAAAAATACAGCAGTGATTTTGACAGCCCCTGCATTAGACACACATCGTGCTCTGTAGAGCCTCACGGTTACAGAAAGCAAGACCCCACTCCAAAAACGACACGTAGAATAAGTGCTGTTTTCATTTAGAAACATTTTGCAATGCTGAAGATAATATGAAATGATCTTGCTAATGTTCTAGGTGCTCACAATTCCCTTCGGTCAGATTCTGTGAATCGCCTGTGCCTGGATACTCCTGACCATAGTGCCTAGTGTAGATTTCACGACGGATAGCAATCAATGGCAGTAATTAATGTTTTTATTTTCTTTGCTAATTCTCAGACTGTTTCTATTCATTTCACAGCCTTCTAACAGATGGGTTCTGTCACCTGATTTCTCCTGATGCAGCGAGAGGACACCTCAACCCCGATATTCCCTGCTGGTAAAGCAGCAAGCGTATCCCCGATAAACGCACTCCGTGCTAGCGCTGAGCACCAACCTGGGTGTTTGGGTTCAGCGCGCAGGAAATCCTGTTAGCCTTGGGATAAACATTAGGGCAGGTGTAAACAAAGGGTTCACATAAGTGCTAAATCCAATCACTGCGTGGCTTCGCGGAGAGGTAACACGGAGACAGGGCTTTTATTAACTAGAGAGAAAACTGCTCCGCACCCGCGCCCAGCCGGGGCTCCCGCCGACCCCGGGACCGGACAGTGGCGGCGAGGGGCCAACAGAAGGCTCTTCCCCCTCGGCCTGTACCCCGCTACTCCTGCCCTTGAGCTCCCGCTGGGGAATGCGATGAAGTGCCGGGCTGGGCTGCAACTCCCCCGCGAGTGCGGTGCGAGGCCGAGAAGCCCCTCCGTGCGGCCGCTCCGCCGCTGCCTCTCCGGGCTCCCCTTAATCCGCCTGCAACCTCCGCCTCCTCCTCCTCCTCCCCGGACGATGCCTACCCCGCTCCAGCCTCCTCTCTTTTGTCCCTTCGCTCATTTCTCTCTTCGGTTTCTTTTCCCCGTCTCTCCCTCCCCCGCCTGTCCCCACTCTCCCAACTCCACTATCCTCCTCGCCAGCTTTCCGCCCTGCTCCCCGCCGCGCAGCGCAGCCCCTTGCTCCAGCCCCCCCCTCATCCTGCCCTATATCCCGTCTAATCTCCCCTGGACTCCTATATCCAGCCTGTTGTCTGCTGGCGGCCACCGGGCTAATTCTGTGGGCAGCGCAGGGCGCAGAGCCGGGCGAGCGGCTCCGCTGTGCCTCCCCCCCCCCCCCCCCCCCCCCCCCCTCCCCAGCCCGCAGCGCTGCCCCGGGGGCAGCGCCCCGGACCCGGCTCCGGTGTCCCCCCCGCCCGCCGCCGGCTCACCCGCTGTCTTGCCGCGGCCGAGGGCGGCGGGGCAGCTCTGTCCGCCAGCCCGCCGCAAGTCACATCCCGGCCCCGGCGGCGCGGCGGCCCCGCGGCGGGGAGCGAGCGCAGCGCCGACCCGCCCCGCGGCGGCTCATGGAGCGCCCGGCCCCGGGCAGCGCCGTGCGGGGTGCGGTGTCCGCCGCGCTCTGCGCCCGCCGCTCCGCCGCGCCACGGCCCCGCGGACAGCCCCCTCCCACCGCCCCGCCCTCCCGCCACGGCGCGCATCGCATCGGATCGGATCGGCCCGGGGGGGATGAGCTCGCCCGGCACGGCGCGGCTCTGCCCGGTTTGAGCCGGGCCGGTTCGGCGGCGTCGAGCTCCGTCTGCTCGGCGAGACCGGGCGTACCCCGGGGACAGCGCACCCCCCCGACCCCGGGGCGCTGCTCGGCACCCGGGGCAGAAGAGCACAGCCGCACGGCGCGCTCGGACACTCGCACGCACACCGATAGCCACACACGCGTTCACACACCCTCGCTCCGCAGGTACAGCCGGGCACACATCGCCGCCGTGAGCGCTCGGGGGGACACACACATGGCCGCAGCTCTACGTGCTCAGGTGACGTGACGGCAGGACAGAGCGCAGGGCAGAGCGGGCACACAGCACACACACGGGCCTTTTCAACCGGTTAGAGCCCATCTGTGTGACACATCCATGACCAGCAGCCGCGCCGTGTTGTGCATCCCTGGGTTGTGCTTTCACGTAAACTGTGACAAAAATCTGGGCAGGTACAGCCAACATAGAGTCACCAGCGAGGAGTGACCTGTGTGTGCCCTTCCTCAGCGCAGGCAGAACCCTGCCCTTCTTGCCAGGTTTCCATATCCAGAGCCTTCCAAAAGGAAGCATCTGCCCTGAAACGTGCACTCTTCAGCACAGCAGAACTGTAACCTTTAGACAGACTCTTCCTAATATGCATGGGCTTATTTATCTGTCATTTATGATGCCTTGGGGGGTTACCTGAACTTCTCAGCGCGGCTGACATGGAGTAAATCGGATGGTGGGATTGGGCTGTAATTGCCTGCATTTAGGCGGGCATCAGGACGAGAAAAGCTGAGGCAGAGGAACAATTTCACATTTCTGCTTTTTTCTCTCTCAATTTCTCTACCTTGCTGATTCCAGATTGTAGGCACTGGCTTTATTTGAGTCACACATAGGCAATATACCCTTACCCTGCATCAGTCAATAGCTACGTGCTGTTCAAAGTTAAGCAGGATAATTTTACAAAAACTGAGGTGGTGAGAGGTGAAGCTGCTGTGAACTGCCCAAGGTCACTCAGCAGTCTGGCAGGAAAGTAGAAAACACTGATTCACCAGATCAGTCTGTACCCCCCCTCCGGCTTGGGAGCCTGAGCCAAGCACCCAAATACTACAGTAGCAAGTAAAGACCTTTTTGTGTATAAATAAACACACAGAGTTCTCTGTGCCATGCTGGATACAGAGAGGTAGATCAGGGGGGAGGATGAATCACAAGGATTCATGTAGTGACGGTCTTGGCTGGCTCACAAGGGAGCAATGTACTGAGCCCTTCAGCAAATGCAAATCTCGGGCATTGTTCCCTTCTTCCTGTGTCAGCCCTGGTTCCCTGAAGGAAATGGCCTCCCTCTTTTGCCTGGTACAGATAGAACAGGAAAGATGATGCCCCTCTCAACCGTTACTAGTGGATCATTACCAGTAGGGCTGATTTCTGTCCTGCTTGAAGCAGTTTTTAGTGTTAGCTACTGTGAACATGTGTAGGACAGGACACTGAGTCATCAAGGAAATTATAGGAGGACTTGGTAGAGTAGCTGGACTAAATCACAGCTCCCCTTGCGTTACTTTCTTACTAGTTGACTTCAAAATATGCTCTGAAAATACACTTTTATTAAGAGAAAAGTATTTCTGTCAGTCAACCACTAAGTCACCAGCAGCTTCAGCATTTCCTCACCTTGAGAGAGCAAGTATAAGGATGGAGTGGCTACTGTGACCCAGATGGACTGTGTGAATTCCTGGATTTTATGTGGTGCTCCCAGCTCCTACAGCAGCTCCTGGGACCCAACAGTGGCCAGCCAGTGACTGCTTGCATGTGAGCAGTGCTTGGAGGAGGCTGGGGAAGGGGGGAGCTATGCAAGGCCAAAGTAAAGGTGAAATTTAGAGACCTCTGCTTATGCCATGCAATACTTCCCAGAGCTGGTGGCTTAAAGAGATGTAAGTTCAGTGCTTTCCTTCATCTCTGGAATAGTGAAGAACGTATATGTTATCCATTTGTCTTTATTTTAGACTGGTCATATAGTATGCTCAAATTTAAAAACACTCCACTTTTCAGGACTTTTACTCTTCTGTTTCCTACAACACACATTTGTTCTTTGAACAGATTTTTTAGCTCTTTTCCCCCCAATATTTGGTTTCCTGCTTGTGACAATAGGTAAACAGAAAGTCTGTGTGGTGCTGCATGTTCCCAATTTTTTCTCTTCTGCAGCAGTGCTCCTAGAAGGATTTGACAGCAGGGAGTGATCCTGTTAGAGCAGTGCTGAGTGGATACCAATCACCCATCAGTGAATGCCAAATCCATATCACCACAGACTGTCATCCTCATTTTTGTTCTGTGTCCCAACCTGAGATAAAGGCAATTTCTGTCCTCTGTTCTCTTCTTTTCCTTCAGAAATCCAGGAAGGTGTCATGCTTATTGCAGGAGCAGGCACAAAAACTGTCCCAACAGCATTTCACCAACGACTTCCCTATTGTACGGTGGCTCCTGCAGAACCTTTTCACTGGGCTGACCGATTTTGCAGCTCCTGCCAGCACGGAACTGTGCTTGTGCCAGTGCAATTTAACTGGAATATTTCATTAAGAGATCAGCAGTAGGCACATGGAAATGACAGCGATCATTAAGTCTGCATTACCACTGTTTGCATTAGGGAGCATGTCGAGGCCCCAGGCACAGACAGGGCTGCACGGCACGGGGGGGGGACCAACCCTCTGTAAAGCAGTTTGTTTTCCAGCAGTCTTGGAAAGAATACCCTGAGACAGACCGTGTGCCCTAATCATGGGGCAGCCCAGTTCTGTTATCTCTTCCTGGATATGGGGACGCCCCAATAATGAATATGACAGAAGAGAATATGGACATACCAGGTGAATTTGCCCCATGAGATGGTGTGTGGTTGATTCACATAATTTCTGACCCCAAAGCAGAGGTACTTTTTGTTACACAAATCCCTACAGCGTGATTAGTTTGCCTAATACTTGCCCTGCTTTTTCTCAGAGCAGGATACAAATCCTGGTGCTCCCATTGGTTGCCAGTGCCAAGGAGGCAGTGAGAGTTGTGTGACCACTGTGAGATGATTCCTCTGTTGCTGCAGAGAGTTTCACACGTTGCTCCTTGCACTGCCCAAGGCAGAGTCTGCTCTCCACAGTACTCTGTTAAATGGGTCTGGGTGACCAAATGTGGTTAGTGAGGAGAAGGGGGGGAAAGGGGAAAAGAAAAAAGAAAAGAGTCTTGAAATCAATATGAAGAAAGAGATGGATGTCAGGAAGGAGACGGAAACATGGAGGAGAGAGAAAGAAAGAACTGAGGAGAAATGTAATCCAGAAGAACTTGTATCCATGGCACAAAAGAAAGGTGCTCTCAGGATGGAGAGTGTGGGTAGATGGCCATAGTGTTGGATGTCACATCTGTGTTCAGATCCAAATTATACCTGTTTTTCAACTTGGGTAGACAAACCAAGGTGAGAACACACCTTTTAAAGCACTGCACCTACTAATAATTCTTTTTTGTCCTGTGGTTCACCCCATCACTTGTCTGGACATACACTGTATGGGAAGGCAGTGAGTCTCCTCCACACCAGGACAAGAGAGAAGTGATGCAGGAATGATTTGCGATGCAGTCAATGTGATATTTGTTTGTTTTCTTAACACATTATTTATCACACTATTAATGCATAAATGCTTACTTTAAGCTGAAGAGAAACATGGATGAGTTTTAAGATTTAATGCAGCAGCTTTTTCAAACACATTTTGAATCAAGATGATCTGTGACATCAGGCATGTGATTATGGGAATTTGAAAACCTACAAATCTCAATTTCACAAGGAAAACCACCAGAGACAGACATTTAAATCAGCATATCTCTGATTCATTGAGTTATTGCTATACACCCTCTCTGAGGCTCTGGCTAGATATCTCTCAAACTGGCCAAACCAGTTAGATTTAAAAAGTTTATTCTTGACCTTTGCTCAGGCAAAGACCCAATTGGATTAAAATAAATTTGATCAAGCAAATGATTTGTGGCTTTCTGTTCCAAGGCATGAGAAAATTTCCTTAAAACCTCATCTACTGGAGATCTAGTGACCCTGGCCAAGAACAGCAGTTTCTGCTGGAGAACCTTGAGCTTCCTCGTGGTGTGTGTGTGGATGGCGGTGGGTCCAACGAGGTTTCTTTGAGTGACTGCTCTACAGCAGGGAATGACAACCCACTGTAGGTTCTCATTTTTCCCACGAACCACACACTCTGGTCCTGACTGACCCATTCAAGCAGTTCTTGTGTTCCTTTAGGTTTTAAACAAGATGCAGCCATCTCCGAAAGGAACATGATGTGCCTAAATGTATAATGGGGATGTTTTCTTAGCTCACACTGCAAAGGTTGTCTTGGCCATCACACGTGGCCAGGCTGTGGCACGTGGCTGTGCTCACAGGTGCCACTGTGCTCCAGGCTGTGCACACAGCCCTATCCAGGACTGCTGCAGGAAAATGTTACAGTCACCTGCAACGTACACAGAGATTTTCTACATCCTGTTCCCTCCTCGACACCCTAAAGGTATCAGCTGGTGTAACTGTGACACCCTCCAAGGTACTTATATTTCAAATGGGCTTGATTTATGAATGCTTTTGTTTATATCTGCTGGTTTTACACTTACACTGAGATGCAAAGGGTTGTGTTTTTTTAATTCTGCTAAGAATGGTGCTGACAGCTCTTGAGTGCAGTGTCATTCATGCTCTTTTCTGAATTATCTTCTTGAAGAGGTGGGAAATCGCACTCAGAAATTTTTCTGGCCTTCCTGTTTATTGGCATGTTTGGTGAAAATATTGCCCCCTGTTGTGGACTGCTTATGTATCTAAAACAAAAAAAAAAAATAACGTTTGTATCCTGGCAGAATATCGAACAATCCCTTCTTTGTGAGCTGCCCAGGGTTTCTGATGCTGAGACTGTCACCTGCTGGCCACAGAGCAGCTCGCCAGGATCTCGGGAACAGCCTCAGAGGCTGATGAATTAAATACTCGGCTTTGCCTTTAGAAATTACACATTGAGATGTTCCTGGCCTATCTAACTCTAAACAGGGCAGTAATTGCAGTAATTCTGTAAATGGAGGTAGACCAGGAATCCAGAAATCTTCCCCATTTATAAAATGGTCAGATTTCATGGAGTTTTAATGCAAAGGGAGTCAGGATCTCATCACGGTGATGGTGTGGGGTAAAATGCTAGTTCCCGTAAACTTAATGAGAGAAAACTAAGCCATAACCAGCAGTAAAGGGAAAGCAAGAAAAGGGGGAAAAGGACCAGTTATTCTGTCTCTGGTGGATTTTTGTCACATTGAACCATGGATACAAGACAACCTTAAGAAAGGGTCACCTCTTTGTATTGACCAGCAGAGCTCAATAGGAATCAAAGTACCTTTACTGAAGATCAACACTACAGCTTTTCCAGGAAATGGAAGAATTGCTCTGAAAGCCTTTTCAGCCCTGTCCTTGTCCTGCCCTCCCATCTGTTGTCACTGCTAGCTCATTTTCTGCCAGTCTTTGGGCCAGAATCTCAACTGCTGTAAACCTGAGCAAGTCTGAATTCACAGCTGGAATGTGGGATTGAAGGGTGGTTCATTCTCCCCATTTCGAGGGGTGCCCCCCAGTTCCTCCCCGGACCTGACAGCGGGTTAGTGCAGTGCCTGAAGTGCCCTGCTCAGCTGGGATTTTTCTGTTTCAGACTCAGAAATGAGTTCTGAGCTGGACAACAGGTGATGAACTGCACCCATTTTTCCAATGAACCACCCCTCTTTATAGTTCTTTCTAAAAATCGGTGGCTTTTTCTTACATAATTGAGCTGTTTTGCTGGCATCCTGCAGGATTGCTCTTAGGAAAGGAAAGCTGGTGCCATAGAGGCTGTTTCATTACAATTATCCTCAGCTCACTTGGTGTTACACAAGGGTATTGCTGCCTGAAAGCATGTCTAAAGTAACCCTCAAGCTCACTGCTCATGTTGTACTGAAACTTTAAAGAAGAGATTTTTTTTTTATGGATGTTTCTCATATGCCTCTTAGTTCACATCTGTAAAAAATAGATTACATGCACTTGAAAGTTACTTTTTGGCTGTGTCTGGAGTCAATCCCTAGCACTGAATCTACGCAAAGTGGCCATATTTTTATTTCTTACTAGTTTAGGGTTTGAGGGTTTTTTTTCTGTGAAATGGGTTTTTTATTTCCTTTCACTTTATTCCTGTGCTTGGACACTTACAAGCTTTATTGTTGTCAGAGAACACTCTGTGCCTGGATGCCTCTCTTATGAAAGCAAGTGGCTGGTTAAGCAGAAAACCAGGGAGATTAGAGACTGCATGGAATTCCACTAAATTCAGTGAAAAGGGTAATTTCAAAGAATTTAGGATCAGATTTCAAATGCATTTCACGAGAGACTTTTGACTGGTGCTTTAATGCTGGATGGATAATGCTATTTACCTCCCCTAGAGGTACCTTGCCACTCACTTCTTTACCATTGCGAAGAGCAAAACACTTCCAAGGCCATTCAGTGTCAAGAGGACTTGGAATCCTCTGGCTCACAACCAGGTAAACCCTGAGGCCAGTTCTCAAACACCAATGGGGAAAAACCACAGCCTCTACAGCTTCATTGAGAGCACGAGGCTTTGCCTGAAATGCTCTTTTCAAATTTGTGAATGCTAAACTAGAAAAAAATTCCTCTGGCTTCCTTCTCTGCTTTCCACCCACACTTCTCAGCAAGTCGTTTCCTCAGAGCTGGTGGGATTTTTATTCAGGCAGAGAATGGTTGGGGAGCGTTGTCGCTGTAAGTACCGCACAGGCTTGGGAGTGTGGGCTCTCCAGGGCCATCACTCAGCCTGTGCAGTCCCATTTCTCACTTTATTTATCACATGGAGATAGATTCCTTTTAAACTGCTCTTTTGCTGGTAGATTTACTTTGCATCGAGACTTAGCGTGATTTAATATCCTTTCTGAGGGTAAATGAAGGGCAATGAAGATCTAGCCTAAAAAATGTGGCCTGTGAATTTTATCCCTGCACTGCACGTTCATTTTCATGGTCCTTGCTGTGTGTTTTATTGAGGCTGAGTCAGAAGCAGATCTTACTGCTTTGGAAAGAAGGAAATGGAGTTTGGGCAAAAACACTACATGTCACAAATGGATCCAGCAAAGAGACTGCTCAAGCTGTGAGAACACAGTGATGTATCTCATCAAAAGGGAGAGTTGAAGGTCAAAAAGAAATTCCTTCAGCTTTGTTACTGTTGTTATCACCTGAAGCTTGTCTGGACTCAGTGATATTTCTGGTGACAGGGCCATCACCATGAGACAAACCAATCCTGCTCCTGTGCCTTCCCTGAAAAAACAGTCCCAGAGTCAACAGGGACTGTTAACTGGTCTTGTATTTCAGTGTTAGGATGATGAACATTTGTCCATGGCTTGGGGCTGCCACAATTGCTGCTGGGACTTGGTCCAGGCAAAGCATTTTTGACTGAGATTGTTGAGGAAGGCGGGCGAAGCTCTTGTGTTATGGCAGCACCTCTGTGGGATGCAGAAAAGTCCCTTTGCAGCTGTCCTGAGGAGTGCTGGGGACGAGAGTGGGGAGCCACATAAACTGAGCTGGGCAGCTTGGCAGAAGGTGCTGTTTGCTGGGCAAGTGCAGCAGAGCATCGACCCTGTCATTAGAAGTCACCTCCATCCCACATCCTGAGTGGGACTGGGCTGCAGTGCAGCGCAGAAGACATAAGATTCATGCCTTTTTATCACAAACAGTACTGTTTTTGTTTATTTTTGTGTTGTATTATGTTATGTGCAGTTTGTTTGTGTTCCTTAAGGCAGCAACCGGATCAGGTGTTCCCTCTGAAGCAGAGGTTGGTGGCTGCCCTTTCCCTGGGGTGCTGCTGAGCACACTCAGAGGGAAGATCTGAGAACTGGGCAGGGGACTGGAGACAGGGAACACAACACAGGAGCAGGAACAGCTTGGGCACAGAGATCAAGGTACTGCAGAGGAGTGGGCAGAAGGCAGCCAGGCTTGAGGCTCCCCAGGGATCCTCTTGGACAGGCACAGCTGGCTGCAGCTCAAAGTGCCACTGACTTGCAGCCAAGCCTTGAAATAGGGTAGGCAGAGAGCGACGTGTTCCTTCACTGATAGTTTGACTTTGAATTTGTTTAGAAAGTTAAGTATAATTTTTTTTTTCCCATTTCCTTTCAGGTGAATCCTGGTTGTTGAACACCAGAAGCCTTTTGATATTCTTCAGAGAGCACACCATGAGGGAGAGGTTTAGATGTACCTAATGCAAAGGTCTGGACCTTTCACCCCCTCTTTTTGGTGCAGGATGCCACTGCTGTCACACTTTGAGAGGCAGTGAAAGGCCAGAGACACTCATTTGCCAGGATGTCTTTATAGGAGCCGTTGTCCTGCTGTCATGAGGCGGCCTGAGTGTGCTCCCTCCTGCCTCCTGGGCAGGACTTTGAGTCCTTCCTCTGCCTTCCCTGGAGCTGTGGAAGGGCAGGTTGTCCTCACTGCAGCCATCTGGAAAAGTGGAGAGTCTGAGGTCTACAATGAGACATAATATACTTCTCTAAACTGTCAGGTGAATTTGTACACCCATATGGAAAAAAAAGCAACAACTGGATTTAATCATTATTTTGTTTATGTTTGGGAGAGTACTTTCACTTGCCTGTTGTATGTCATTGTAACCTCAGAAGTTGAAGGCCTCTGGCCAGCAGGATGAAGTGTGGCTTTGTTTTACTATTTACAGTGCTGCATTTGGCTGGAGAGCATGATGCTGAAGAGTGAAAAAGCATGCAAATAACTTGTTTATCCTCAGAGATGGATGCTTTGTGCTGTAACAAGCTGGGCTGTTAACTCTACCCAGCTTTACTTTCCTGGAACTGGGGGAACTGACGAAGCTCACTGAGGAAGACCTAAACCAGAAAGCTTTTGGTTTCACAACAGCTCCACAAAGAATTGCAAAGCTTTGATCTAATGGTGTCAATTGTGTGAGAAAGGAAAGAAAGGTGGAAAATAAAGATGTTAAAATAAAACCTCCAAGTGCAGATTTAAAGATCCCACAGCAAAATTTAAGAGCAAGGTTAAGTAGGCAGGGGATTGTGTGGGATAAATAGGAAACTGGTGACTGGCCACAAAAGATGATTAGGTTATCAAAACATTATTTTTTGTTCAACTTGAGGAGACTTTTCTATATTGAGTTCACACAGAAAAAAATGGGTTGAAATTAAGATTTTGACCTAAACTGCTGCTAAGCACTGCACTGAAGCCAGCAGGCTGCATCCCAGCCAGAGCATCCTCCCGTGCTGGTCCCTGGGTCTGATGACTTACCCCTGGTGCCTGTCACTGACAGCCCAGTGTCAGCCCGGCATTAGGAGCATATTTATGTTAATGCTCAGGTACTCCCCTTCCTGTGTGTCTGTGCAGGGATACGGCAGCATAACAGTCACCATGTCAGACCACAACCCCCGATTCCTGGCTGACACCTGGGAATGTGGACGGCTGGCTCAGAGGGATGCTTGGGTTTGGTCAGCAGGGCCCTTGTGCCTCTGGAAGAAGTGAGGGATCAACTCTTATACTATATGAAGCTAAATGAGTTTCTCTCATAAGAGCAATTCTATGCAATTTTTTTCTGTAAATGTGGCAAGGCATTTGTGTGTATGGTCCTACCTACCACCACAGTTCAAGACGTGCATCTTTCATGCATTTATTCCTATGACAGTCCTGCACATTTGGGAGCTGAGATGTGGAGGACCTTTGGGAAGTCAGGAGGCTTTCAGGAGAGAAACAGGCTTGAGTTTGTGTAGTGCTTGTGTTGTGCTTCTCTATCCCTGCCCAGCATTTGCTTTGCTTTAACTGAGATCTAGTGTGCTCAAATTGTATCTTTGGGAAAAAGTAAAGGAAAATCATATTGAGTGTTTTCTCTCACTGTTAAGAGCAGAGTAAAGTGCTTAGATGACTGCTTCTGCCCTTCCTTCAGAATGCAGTTCTTATTTTAGAGAGTTTAACTTTTAAAGTAAAATAACTTTGTCAGAATTAGATTAATAGAGAAACTTCCTGCTGGGCCTGAGCAGTGACTTCTAAAGCTTCCAGCAAACTTTTTGGCTTACACCACTGACATGTTGCAGAGATGTCCTGACTAAATACATGCTGGGAATCTCAGCCAGTTTAGCCAAAGCCCATCCGCTGTTCTCAACAGGACAAAGGTACTGGATTTACACAAACCCAAGGGGCTTCATCACCTGTCTCCAGATTCCTCAGCTGGTACAGTTGGGTGCCAGACCCACGTTTTCCCATCATTGCTGCTGGTGTGACTGCCTTGGCTTCAACAAGGTGTTTTGGGATGCTGCATCCGGAGCAGACGGTCCCCATGGCCGTGGCCGCCTCCTGCCCGAAGCCGCTGCCTGAAGCCGGGTGAGCAGCCCCGTGCTCCGCTCCGGATGGCTGACTGCCCTCAGCCGGCAGTGAAGCGATCCAGAAATCTCTGACTTACCTCACAGCAAGCAAATGAAGCGTGCGAGAAGCTTAATTAATTAATGCTTGTAAGACAGTGAGCTCTCCGGAGAAAAGCAGCCAGGCGGGGGTGGGGAGGTGGCAGCCAAGGGTGGCTCGGGGAATTCCTGAATTTTCATTAGATCTGGCTGAAAACTTCCTGTAAAAACACTGAGCCGTGTGGTTTCTGCCGGTTAGAGATGGGTCAGGTGCTCCTTGCCTCGGCCACCCCAAAGAAGGGGATTATTGTAATGTCTGCTCAGCCAGGATCCAGGGATCAGCTGCAGGTGCCAACCTGATGTCCCTGTGTCAGTAGGGCTGTTGAAAACAATTGGCTGAATTTTTCCACCATGAACACAACAGTTTTGCATAAATGTGGTGACTTTTCTGGTGTGGGCAATCTAAATTAACTTTAGTCATACTCAAATCACATCCATTTCATTAAGAAAGTAAAAATCGCAAAACAAAGAATCTCTATGCAGAAGAAGGCATCTCCTGTCCCCAGATTCCCCACTCTCCGGCCTCTCTGCTGGTGTAAGTGTTGGGCATCTCCACTGGCCCAGGAAGTGTGACCTTCCAGGCACTGCAGCCTCTCTGCTGGCCAAGAGGGAGTCCTGCCCAGGGGCTGACAGTGAGCTGATGTCCAAGCCTGGCCAAAGCCCAGCTCTACCCAAACCCAAGCAGGAGAAAACCACTGTCATTTCTGTGCCAGCTGAGTTGCCAGCCATTCATGTAAGTAAATGATTCGCCTCTATCTGATGACTCCATGGTCACCATCAATAACCCTAACACAGTCTGTGATCATAGCACAAGAGAAAAGTAAAATAATTTCCTTCCAAAGAGACTATCATTAGGTGGACTGATGTCAGCACAGCCTCACATCTCCAAGGCTTTGACATCATCTCATAAATTGGGAAGATTTTCAGGCCAGACAGCACTTTAGTAGTCTACGTGGGCATTGAAAAGTTGTTGTAATGAGCCTTGTAAAATGAAATGCTGACTATAAAAAGGAGGAAACAACTGATTGCCTTCAGCATTCAGGAAGATGTATGAAGCCAAAATAAGTTTAGCAGATGTAATCAGCTCCCATCTCCTTTTAGTGTGTGCCTGAGTTGGTAACTTTGCAGTTACCAATGGCAGGGGTGAGAAGAACCACCTGTCTGAGACACATGGGCTGTGGTAGCAGAGTAAGGAGATGAACAGAAGAAGAAACTATAAAGTCTTGCTGTCAGAGAGAAGCAAAGCTGCAGTGAGGTGGAATAAGTGTCTCTTTGCTTTGCAAACAAATCATGACCTTGGTTATCTGGGCCCTGATCTTGCTTTCCCTGAAGCTGGTGCCAGAGTGCTCCTTGTGCTCACCGTTGCACAACAGGCTCCAGCCTGTTCAATCTGTAAGTGATACTCTGCCCCTGCAAATGATCCATGTGAGCAGGGTGGGGAGCCAGTCAGTGTGGTTCCCTGTGCCAATGATAGAGCTGATCTCATGGGAAGTTATTGTGCCAATGCTTTTAGACAGTAAACTTTTGGACAGAAGTCATGCAAATGTTCAGATTGATTTAGATACGCAAGTAGCCCAGGAAGATCGATGGAATCACTTAGATGATTAAAATTACTCCGTCCAAAGTGTCTGTAGCCTCTGTACAGGTCCCTGGTCTGTATGGATGGCTCATGCGCAGATCTGTGCACTTGTGAAGATTAAAAAAGAACTTTTTCATTAAGAAAGTTGCTCTGCTTGAATGCAGAGAAGGTGACTGAATAAAGTGAGTTATTCTTTTCCCACTGGCATGTGTTGTTTCTAGGTCTTTGTGTTGCAGTATACAGATACTGTCTGTGAGAGACATGAAAAACTGTTATGCCAAGCTCTGAGAGTCCCTGGTGCTTGCAAGTGTGGTTTCTTTATTTTTAGTATTTCCTGGATAAGGGTTGAATCCATCCATGTGCAAAAGATCACAATTGACAGACAGGGGAGGCATGCATGTGTTTCGAGACATGTGCCTGGGGTGGCTGTGATTATATAAGGGCTCTTTTGACACGGCCAATTACATAAAATGGTAATACAGGAGAGGAAGGCAGTGCGTGGATGCAGAGAAGGAATCTGGCTGTAGCAGAGGAGCCTGTGTCACCGCAGAGGATGGCAATAAAGCAGGAGAAGGGTCACCAGGCAGGTATATCAGGATTAGGCCTGTCCAGTAATCCCCAGGTGCTGCTGACTTGGAGCAAGTGAAGCAGGAATCCTCCTGCTGCAGCCCCTGTGCTGGATGGCCATTGGCAACCATATGGCAATGCCTCTGCAGGCACTGGGCAGAATGAGGCCATGAAGCATCCCAGAGAATAAGATGCAATCTTTGGAAATCTGCTTCTTTCGTTATGTTTTTAACCAAAATGTCTTTACCGAGCTGCAGGACGCAGGGCAGTTCTACCACTGCAGTGGTAGGAGGGGGCAGCAGGACTAGTGTTTGTTTAACGATGTGTGAGTGCGCAGCCCCCAGAGGACATCCACGGGAATGCCCAGTGAAGCATATGCTCTGCTGGCGGGAGCTCAGTCCCCAGGGGAGGATCCACTGCTCCGAAATCCCTGAAGCTGGGACAGGGCACTGGGAAAGGTTTTCCTCAGTGAAAAAGAAATTCAGAATTGTGAGGGCAGGCGGTAGTTGATCAGCCCAAATAATAACGTGGACTCTTCTCAGCATACAAGGAGGGCTTCACCACTAGAGCGTGCTCATCTCTCTCTGTAGGTAACACTCTTGCTCTGGCATCATCCCTGCCTCTCTGGTGGATGGCACTGTGCCTGCTGGCAGAAAGGGAGAGAGGATGGAGGTTTGTGCCACTTGGCCTGTCCTACTGAATTTCAGACGAGAAATCAGAGATCTCCCATGAGAAAGCTATACACATGTGTACTTCCTGTGTTTTAACCTATGTCAACCTTTCCAAGTGTAAAGGCCAGCACTGTGGGCAACCAAAGGGTCACAAAGGGCTAAATTTTGTCACTAGAGCAAATCTGTGATCGCCTGCTGTGCAGTTTCCAATGAGCCATGCTGTTTGTGCAGCTTGTGGCATGGACTCGGGACGTGGTAACCTCTCTGTGACACAGCTCTTCTTCATGGGGCTCCTTTATTTCACAGGTCACTGCTGAGGGACACGTCTGTGTCCTCCTGTTGATGCAGCCACCACGTCCAGCGGTAGGAAGGAGCACTCAGCTGAGGGGTGTGTGTCAGATTTGGTGGGGTTTTGGGGGGTTGCCTTCCCTGGGGAAACACACGTTTATCAGATTTTTGTTGGTAACAACCAGGGTGAAGTGGGGCACTGGGAGTCCTACCCCTACCCTGCCTGCCGGCCCATGTGAGCATGGCAGGGCGTCAGTCTCAGCATCAGCTGGGAGCGTGTGGTGCAGGCTGGCCAGCTTCCACGTGTTCCCAACAGATGGTGCTGCGATGCCACCGAAAGCTGAAGGCGTGCGTGAAGGAGGAGAGGTTTTAGGGAGTTTCCCTGCTCCCCGTGCTTTTCCCCACGGTTTCCCAGCTGAATTGCAGTGGGTTTTGTTTTCCCCAGAGCAATCTCCACAGGCTTTCCCTGGCTTCAGTGTTTGTCCCTAACAGCTCAACAGCAGGACCCAGCCTGCAGAGCTTCCACATGTCTGCTCACTCTGTTCATCCACCTGCTTTGGTAGATGAGCTGTGACCCACGACAGATTCATGATGAGCTTGATGGAGACATCCCATTACATCCACAGCCCATGGTGTGGAAGCAGCTCTGCCACGTGCCCTTGGCACGGGGGCTTCAGCCAGCCCCCTGGCACACTGCATGGATGTGGTTTGGCACTGCCACCACTCCTCCTACCTAAACATTATTTATGTTGTAGAGTCTTTTCTTTCTTGAGGTGATGGTGGGGCTTTTAAATGTCTCAGGGCTTTGAAGCCTCATGGGCTTTAGGGCTGGCAGTGAGGGAGTCTTCACATCAAGCTGTGATGAAGAGTTATGTTGGCAAGGAAGCCATCTGTGACTGGATAGTTTGGCTCTTGGACGGATCTTGTGTCCTGGTTTTTCTCTCCTGGCACCTTTAAATCTTCTGCCCACCTGCTCAGACTGTAGGGGTGGTGAGATCCTGTTGCATGGACCTTCCCCAGGAGACCTTTCTCTAGCTCTGCAGCCACTGGGGGCCAATAAAGGTCAGGTACCATCTGCAGCCCCGGGTACCTCCTGCCTGTCCTGCCAGGTGCTTGTCAGGGCCTGAGTGCACTAACAAGTGTCCTAATCAGCTTTACCTGGGGCCTCCCCTTGCCCCCATGTGTGCTGGGAGCTCTATTTAAGCTCAGCCCAGGGGCTGTATCCCCTTCCTGAGTTATATTGTAAGGGGGGGAGTCTTGATCTTGTCCTGCCTGGCCAAGAAGCTGCTCTGTCACCGTGAGCTTGCCTAGTGACCTCAACTCCTGCTGGAACCTGGCTGTGCTCTCTGCACCTGCCCTGCTCAAGCGTCAGGTACTGTGGGGTATTCCCTGCTCTGCAGGTTCTCGTTGTGCTTAGTCCAGAGGGTGCAGACCTTGCTGTGCTCTGCCATTGCTTGTGCTCTGTTTCTGAACCCGAGGGATGCTGCAAGTGCTTCAGGCAAGGGAAGAAGCTGTTAATGTGGGGAGATTCATGTGGTTTGATTCCGTCAAAGGGGAAGGGGAGTGAAGTACATCTCCATGTGTGCTGTTAGCACTTACCTGCCTGCTCCCTGCTGTTGTTACTTGTGGGAGCTGTGCTTGAGCAGCTCAGTGTTGCCTTGCTGGAGGTGCAGGGTGTATCTGCTGACCCTCCCTGAACCTTCTCCTATTTCTTCGTGACTTTAGAAACTCATTTTCCTCTGGTGTGGTGTGACAAATTTGTGCCAGGGTGTTAAGCTCACAAAAAACTTGTCAGTGGTGGAGAGCTTCCCCCTTGGTAGGGTATTTCTTTGGGAATGTGCTCCAGGTTGAGCACCCAACCTGGCACCAGTGCAGCTGCTGGGGCCCCGTGTGGGAGCTCTGATGAAACATCAGCTGTTCATGATTTTTGAAATACTATTGGAGTCAACATGTGTGAGTTTGATTCATATCTTCTTCATTTAAAACTTATATCCTTCTTCTATTCCCATTCCTCTGGAAGATCTGATACTTTCAAAACACTTCAGAAACAAATCAAGTAATCTTTAGGGGCTGTTACGGAATGACCCTGGGAAACTGAACTGAAATGGAGCTCTTTTGATAAGGGCTGGAGATTAAACTGGCTTTAAAACTGCTACATAACATCCCTACAGTGAGCAGGAATTTTGTGGCTGCACTGAGTAAGAATTGTTGCTGTGTTTAGTGTAAGCAAATAGTAACTGTTAACTCCCAGAGCCTTGCTTAAAGCCTGTACTCTTATGCTTGAGCATGCACAGCTGTGTGAAGGGTGATAAAGGCTCCGTATCTCACCAGTCCTGACCTCAGGGCTTGGCTGGAGCAGGGTCTGGGAAGGCTCTCTCTGTGGTGGCAGGCACAGGGGTTAGCTGTGCACCTCAGGGAGATGCTCTCTGAAGAGGGAGGCTAGTGAAGCAACAAAAGTCAGTAAACTTTAAGCTGAAAGAGTGGTTTTGCTGAGAAGCCTGCAGCAAGGTGTAGGTGCTGGGCAGTGGGATGCAGGCTGGAGCTGTTACATCCTGGGGAATATACAGTCATGGTGTGTTTAACACAGCACCTTGGCTCTGCTGGCAGCAAGTAAAGCTGGCTCTGGTCTAGGAAGGGTGAGTGGACCTTCCCCTCCTTGCTCCCTTCAGCCTGCCCTGCAGTGAGGTGCTCCTTTGCCCTGGCTTGGAGAGGAGTCACCTTTCTCCCTGCACTCTGAAGTCACACTGGCTTTTGGTACAGCCTTGCTCAGGAGTGCCTGCACCCTGAGGATGCCTCAGGAAGGTGGACAGGATGGTGTCTGCCCAGGGAACACACTGTAGAGATGCTGTGTGTGGTTCAGGCAGAGCCTGTGCCCAGCAGGGTCAGGAGCTGATGGCCACGGTGTGCTGAGGCACACTTGTCCCTAGAAACACTCCTGGCCCTTCTGTGGGTGGGATTGGCATGTCTGTTCCTTCCTCTCTCTTCCCAAACACATGTTGGGAGTGTCCTGGTGTCTGGTCTGGCTGTGCTGTGATGCTGAGTTATGGTGACATTAATCCTGGAGAGGTGGTAATGCAGAGACAGCAGATGTGGCAGGGTGCTCAGGGGGTGGTGCTGGGAGCAGCAGCAGAGGGATGTTTTCTGCCTTGCTTAGGTTGATGTTTGCCTGAGTGCAGACCTGCACAAACATTCAAACCTGCTCACATGCCTTCCTCGTGCTCCCTGCGTGCCGGTTTCTCTGCATCCTTGCAGTCTGCCTGCACTGCATGATGAATTTACTGTTGTTGAATCATAACAGTGCTTAAAGAAGACAATAGGGAAAATATGAAAATACATTTCAATAAAGAACTGAGCATTCAAACTCACTTTACAGGAGTTCCTTATGTCTCTGCCCAGTCCCTTGCACAGCCTGTGTGGCTCCTGTCACCAGGAGACATCGCTGAAATGAGGTGAGCCATGAACAGCCTCTCAAAGCATTGATCAAATCCAATTATTAAGAGACTCAAAAAGCAGCTTGGGCATTGATCTGTGAGCTGACAGCACTGTGCTGCTTGGCCAGGACTTTGATCTAAATGAGCACCCCACCTTTCAGATCCAACATCGTTCTCTTGCCAAAAACTGAAATTGCCCTTTTGTATCTTGAGGCCATGAAATTAAGTGATTCCTTTTCAGGTCATGTGCACCCCTGAAAAGCACAGACTGGGTTGATTTTCCAGAAACCCAGGGGAACCCTTGAATAAATGCACAATCAAGTGACTAGTTCCCCTAATTAATGCTGACAGTAAAATTTGATCCCAACCTCTGTGTAGAAGAAGTGATGCTGATATCAATTCACCCTAGTTTAGTGGAAATTACCTGAATGTATGCATGGCTGCACTTCAGAATAGTAAGAACATTCTCACATGAATATTTTTCCTTTGGATGCAGTCTCATTGAATTCAGAAGGACTTTTCAACACTATATCCCTTTAAACAAACACCTCTTAAAATTAACCTTAATTTCTTCGGTTGAAGTATTGTCCTGGAGGGAGAGCCCTGGTAGTGGTGATGGTTTTATTGTACTTTTGTGTGGCTGATGAAAAGCTCAGCAAGGCAGCCAGTTTCCTTTCTTCTCTTCCTTTGCCTTTGGCCTTTGAGCTCCACCTTGCAGCACAAAGAGATGAGAGGAAAATATCTGCTCAGTGGGGTATAGAGCAGTAACTTGTACCCAAGTCAGCCTTTGTCACATGCCACCAGTTTGAGGAGAAGCAGGCTGCCTCCTTTGAACTTGCTTCTTGCATCCTGCCCTTACAGCAGCATCAGTGGGCTGTGGCTCTGGGCTTGGTAGAGCTGAGGTTTTGCTCTGTGTCCTGTTTTTGGGGATTTGGCTTCTACCTGCACAAGGAAACTCTGAAATCTGGTGGGTGTCTGCACAGAGTCTTGCTCGCCCATCTGGTGCTCTGTGCAGGCCTTGGTGGTTGGGATCTTGGCTAACCCATCCAGGATTGATGCTGTTGCAGTCCTGAGCATTTGCATCATTATTCATGTGGCTCTACTGCCACAGTCATGGGAGTGGGTGACTGTTTGTCACACATGGACCTCCCACAGATGGGCCCCTTGAAGATTCTAATATCTGCTGGTGTCACCACAAACTCATCTCCTTTTGGCCCTCCATGTCTGCCCTGGCCCTGTGCAGCCCCAGTTACAGATGATAAGCCCCCAATTTCAGGAGGTCTAACAGTTAAATTACCTTCTGCAAGTTTTCAGGGCCCATAAGGTGAGCTTTTAACCTGTTGCCTGTGTCTGGTGTGATTTCTGGCTACTCTCAAGTTTCAGTCCTCCTGGAGGGCTAAACAGTGGGCAGCCCTGCTGGGAGTGCAGGGGCTCTGTGAGGAGGTAGCCTGGCTGACTGGTAGTGATGGAATCTTTCCCCTCCCTTGGAAGAAGCACAGTGAAGGCAGGTGATGGGAGGTCAGGTTAGAGGTGGCTGCTGTAGTGAGCAGGAGCACCTGCACAGCTGCCCTCTCCAGAGCATGTCCCTGAGATCCTGGACCACAAAACTCAAGAGGAGTTTTGCTCCTGATGGCTCCCTCCCTTGCCCCCCAACTCCCTTCCCCAGCACGGTGGTGGGTGATGCACCCATTGCACTCTGGGCTGTCTGCAGGAGACCCGGGCTTAAACTGGCCCGGGCTGGACCAGGGAGAAGCCAGTTTGCCCAAGAGGGTGGGAGTGAAGCATCTCTTTGCAGGGAGACCCGGGCTGTCCAGTACCAGGGCTGGTGGCACTAGGTGGCACCATTGAATTAGGAGCAAGGGGATTGGACACACAGGACTCTGGAGCCGGCAGCTGTTTCCCGAGGGACTTGGGGAGAGCTGCTCGGGGGCATCTTCTGCTGGAGTATCCTCTGCCACACTTCATTTTTTTTCCTAGTTCTGAGATTGCATGCACCCCCCTGCTCAGAATATCTGAGCACCAGAGCTGCCTTTGGCCCCGTGCTGTTGGCCTTTAGAACTTCTCCCTCTTTCCAGCCCAGAGATGTGGGGTCAGATCCTAGCAGAGCTGGAGGAGCTCTGGCTTCATCAGAGCAGGAGTAGGACACAGCTGCTGAAAATTTCTGGAGCTTCTTAATCCCTCACCAGCACTCTGTGGCCTGACTGGGTAATTAGCCCTTCTGGCAGCAATTTGTGGCAGCGGGAAGGAGGGGATTTTCCTTTTCCCTGTTTCACTTTATCATCTTTCCATTTCTGGCCTTTTATCTTGGTCCATCATTACAAGGTCTTTGCTATAAGCTCATGCTTTGCTCCAAGCCAGCCTGTACAAAGAACTTGCTGTAGGTGTTGCTGACAGGGACACAAGTAAGAAAACTGCAGGAAGAGCTACTCAGAAGATTTTTCTTTTTGCTACAAGATTTTTATTAGAACATAACATTAATCAAAGCCTTTAGTGGAACATCTAGTTTTTGAAATTGGAAAGCAATACTTTCTGGGGGTATTTTCGTTGTAAATATTTAATGTCCCACTTCTGTAATGCAACCCAAGTACAAAGTAATGGAAAAATAGTGTTGGGAGGGATAATAGACTGCATGCAAGAAAATTTGAGACTAATTATCCAAACTAATTAAAATAAGTTGCTGTAACTGAATAGTGATTGATTAAAATTTGCTATTATGCTATGAGAACAAACATATGCAAAATATTCTTTTGTTGCGGGAAAAATTATTGCTGCCCACTTGCTCCCTGCTGCTCACACTGTCGTGATCGGGAGCAAACCCAATGAGCAGGGCTGTGCTGCCGGCTGCTGGAGGGGAATTATGTTTCTTGTGCTAGTGCAGGGGGTAGGGCTGGTCATGGCTCCTTTGGGAAGTGCACATGGCCTGCAGGGAGTCCTGGGGCTGGTGGCAGCAGCAGAGTGTGGGGCAGTGCAGCTTTGCAGCTCTGTGCATTTGAGCATCCTTATTTTGGAGCTGGACCAGCCCCAGACCTGCCCAGGGAGGACCTTGGGCTGACTCAGAGAATGCAGCGTGAAGTTCCTATAGCTGCTCCTGATGTATTACTCAAAGCTTAGATGG
This sequence comes from Empidonax traillii, assembly GCF_003031625.1. NCBI lineage: Eukaryota > Metazoa > Chordata > Aves > Passeriformes > Tyrannidae > Empidonax > Empidonax traillii. The sequence goes on along the minus strand of NW_020955359.1, from coordinate 186,531 downwards.
TTATTACATTTATTCTATAAATACATTATCCTATTACCCACAGTAATAACATAACTATATGCTAATATGTTATTATGTGCTTAAGATTTTCTACCTCTGGTGCAAACTTGTCCCTCTATGGAGAATCCCTCTGAGCTTTCCTCGTGATCTGCCTGCTGTCTGCTCCTGCCTGCCCAGCTCTGACTCCAGCCTTGTCTGACTCCCATTCTGCCTCCTCCCTGGGAAGGGCAACAGCTGAAACACAATGCAAGAAAACTCATTTCCCCTTAAAATATAAAACATGTCAGTGATGTATCACAGTTGCTGCTGTTGATGTCAGTGAATTCTTATTTAGGTTCAAATGTGTTCAGCTTTTTGACTTTCCATTCAGAAAATGTGAGAGGGAATAACAGTAGATGAGTAAGCACGAGTTTTGGCAGTTGGAGTTAAAGATGTCACCTGAGATTAGGCACCAGAAGCTTTTTAAAAAACTTATGTTATCTCTTTCATGCCGTGAAGTATCAGTTAATGCACCAAATAGACTGTCACACAGGGTATCAGGACCATGATTAGGCAGTTTCTTAGACCTTGCCTGTCAGCAGAAAGATATGGTCTTGACATCTCTTCCAAAATACTTTCCTGAGACTTTGTTTTGGGGAGAGACAGATAAAGTTTTCACTGATTAGACAAGGGGGACTTGAGAAACCAAATGGCTGGAGTGATAAAAACTGATGCGTGATGGTGGGGGGAAAAGCTCTAGAGGCTGCAGTGGATAGAGCTAGACTCAGGTGAGAGTGGAGAGAATCTGAAATGAGGCTAAACAAGTAACTGGCACTGTGTGTTCATCCTTTCTTCCCATTTTTCTCTTTGTCTGACCTCTAGCTGATCAGACAAACTGACCCATCCTTATTCCAAAAGGTCATTTCTTCTAAGAAGTGCCGAAGAGATGCTGAAGTCAGCACTTTGCTTGTTTGTATGTGCCAGTGGCAGTATTTAGCGCTGCCTGGTGTCAGTGACACTGGCTGCTGAGTCTGTAGCTGCTACTTTCCAAGGGAATTTCAACTTGCTTGTCCCTGCTGTGCTGAGCTCTGCTGTGCAGTTTGTCTCTTTGCTAATGCTTTGCTGGGTTGGAACCTCACCTTTAGGAAAACCACTCTTCAAATGAGACCCCACAGAGAAAAAACAACTTGGGAATATTTCCCTGTTTCCGTGTTTTCTGAGAAGCAGGGCAAGCTTACCAGAAGATGATCCTGTAACCTGTCCTCCTCTGCATGGTACAGTGCTGTGGGCATGCATATCTTTGGGTTCTGAGCCTTCCAGGCTTGGACATGTCTAACATCAGCCATGCACCAGTTTACCTTCATCTGCTCCTTAGGAAAGGAAGGAGCAGTGAGTGTTTTGTGATGCTAAGCTGCTATTGGTTCTTAATGTATAATCCTTTATTAGCAGAGGCAGAGCCCAGGAAAACCTGGGCTCCTTGAATCCCCTTGAATGAAAAGCTTGCTGCCAGTTCTGTTGACCAAGGAAACTTATCTCCCCATCTCAGCCTTCATCAAGCAGTGGAAGGTGTGGGTTTTATTTGTTTTTTAGCATGGTGAAGTATGGGGCATATGAAAGCTACTGTTGTTGAACATCACTCTTAAAAAGACAGCGTACAGTGGTGATGCTGTGGCTTGTGTTGCTGGAGCGGTCTGTACAAAAAAAGCTTGAGTTAAATGAGCTGGTCCTGAGGCCCCTGGGGACTTGCTGGAAGGTGACAAGTTTTACAGCATGTGGTACTTTGCCAAAGCCATGCAGAGCACCAGGCTCTTATCCCAGCGTGGCAGTGGAGCCTCCAAGGGGCGCACAAGTGGCTCAGCTTCCCCGTGGAGTGCTTGTGTTGGTGTCTGGCAACTGCATTAGCCTCAGCAGGCTCTTGCACAGCATGTATGGCACTTCAGGTAAAGGAAAAGGAAATAATGGTCTTGCCAAGGTCACTGTCTCAAAAGCATACAGTCTTGCTCCACTTGGACTCTGCACTGAAATCGATAGTTCAGCAGCCACCCTGATCTTATGCTGCCAAAAGTCTCTCCAAACTCATTTTATGTAAATGTTCCCTGTTCTGTCTTTCCTTTTAAATAGTGTCTGTTTTCAGACCAGAAAGGGTGTGAATGCTGCACTAAGGGCCATCAGGCCACTCTGAACTAGGGTGGATGTTCCATGCTTGGCATGTGAGACGAGTGGTCTGGTTTTGGGAGGGTGGTACCTCACCGAGATCCTGCACACAATTCTGTCGTTTTCTTATGACTGACACCACTCCCACTCCCTTTTCTAATCTAACATGGTCAGAATTTCCATTGTCACAGTGCACACTGGTTTGCTGCATAGTGTTTTGTGTTGTACAGTCCATCACTAGGTTGGTGTGAGCTGCAGTGTTGACTTCTCCACTCTGCAGAGGTGCCTGCAGGTGTTCAGCAGCTCGTGCCACTGTGTGCAGTTCACCTCCTTGTCACCACCTCCCGCTGCAGCCTGTGAGCTGCCCTTTATGTGTTATCAGTCCTACTCCCAAGCACTTACCACGTGTGTTCCAGGCTGCTGGAGGGCTTTGGCAGTGGTGCTCCCTGCCCTCCCCTCTGGGACTGCCCCCACCAGCTCTGCTTCTTTCTCCATGCACTTTGTGTCACCAAACCACAGATGGATGAGGGATGTGGAGTCCTTTGTGCAAGTGGCCCACAAAGCCAGGCCCACAAAGCCAGGCCACCTAAAGCATTTAGTGTGGTTTAGAAGGGGTCTAACCTTTAGACAGCAGGTTTGAGCTTTATTAAACAGCTGGAGCTGTTCTGACGGTTGACTCCCCTGGGCACTGGAGAGGGATGAAGCCAGTCTGTGCTGCTAATTGCAGATGCTCATCCTTCACTGAGAGCCAATATCTTTCAAGGGATCAGGCCACCCCACTGCCTTCAATATGGGCAGGGCATGGCAGGTCACTACACCACGGAGATGCAGTTAAGCAGAAAGTTTCTGCATGCCTATTCTCTTTGCTTAGTAAAAAGTGCTCAAGGGGCTTTGACTGTTGCTAGTTATAGTGTGCCTTGCTTAATTTTTATTGTAGGAAGAGTTCAGTGTGAATGCAGAGAGGGCTTGGGTGTGTCTGGTGCTGTGACTGGGAAGTAGGACATTCACAGACCTGCCAGGCAGAAGTTCCTCTCTGTGTCCTGGTGGTCCTTCTGGAACTCTGGAGGTGTGTAGAGCCTTTGGGTGGTGATGCCACATCAGAGATGTCTGGGTTACCTTGCAGAGGAATAAGAAAAAATGGAGAGTTCAAAATCTGCTGGAGCATAAATGAACTCTGAGGTTTCCTCTGTATTTTATGGATGTGCTTTGCAATGCTGAGCCCAAGTGTAAACACAAATACAATACCAATACTTATTTACTACTACTACTGTGTTTTCCCCACCCAAAATCATTCTGCTGTAGTGTGCACTCAATCATGTTGTTAATTAGAATGGACTAGTGCACTTCTGTTATTAAAATTCTTCCTACTTCTTGCCTTTTAACTAACTACAGCGTCTTTGGGCTTGTGCCAGCTTCAGTTTTAAACCTTTGAGAAATCTCTAATCTGCTCAGTGCAGACCAGCCAACTATTTTTTATTTTTTACTATTTTTAAACAGTAAATATTCATTGAACACATATTTTTCTTGATGCTCTTAAAATAAGTTCCATTTTTATCTCCATATCTTCCTTAGGGTTAAAAAAACCTTAGGAGATGCACTTCCATCAGCCTGGTACTGAGTGGGAGAAAAGGTGATGGAAGAGCAGCTGTTTAAGACAGACCATTAGGGTGAAGGCAGCCATGCTGGAGATTTGCAGTGCATTCAAATGAGAATAATTTATCTGGAGCGGTCAGGTGCTGTGCGTTGTTTTCCTGTTAAAGCATTTTGGAAATAGAGAGCAGTGACTCGTTCAGGATGGGTGTTTTTCGGTCTGATCCTGGGCTGAGGGGTCAGACGTTGCATGCCACAACATCTACTGAAAAACAGAACTCCACGGGGTTACCAATTACTCACTGATTTACTGAGTAGGGTTTGGGTTCACTGTAGTTTTATAAGAGCTGAGTCATTTCAGGTGAAACTTCCCATGTCACCTTTGCATTTTGGGAAAGATTACTTTTTTTTGCATGGATGAAAAAGAACTGAGATTAAAGTAAAGTTGTGCCTGTCCTGGGTGAACCCAACCACCTGATGGTGCCTCACATAACTTTAAGCATTAAACCTGAACAAACATTTAAACAAACTATGAATTATGGCAGGTATTAAACTTTGGTTCCAAACACAGTCTTTCATCATGTTAGCTTTTAACTGAAAAGGCAGGCTTTTCTTTTTCTTGCATTTTCTTGTGTAAGCAGGTCTGTCCTCATTACTGCAGACTTGTTCTTATTTTATTCTCGGGGGTTTTGTGCCATAGAAAAATGTTATTTGGGGTGTAGTTTCATACCGATAAAGAACAGGAAAATTCCTAGATGTAACCTAGGGCAGGACCAGTGCTGACCTTTGGAAAAGTTTTTGTAAGCCATTCATGTCTGTTCTTGCTTTGTAATATGTATGACTGAGAAGCAATGACCTAGGAGAGCTCCTGAGGCTGGAGTTAGAAAAGCCTAATTGACACTTCCCAAACTGATGCTAGGGCCCTCTATAAAAGTGCAAAATGCACCTTCCTCCCAAGATTTGCTTGGCTTTGTTCTTTCTCCTGCAGATGTAACGTTTCATCAAGAAACAGCAGTCAGCCACTGCCTGACCCACTTCAGATAAAGCTCAACTCAAGAAAATACATTGTCATCTGTTAAATAAGAACCATAAAGGGGAAGCCAAAGCAGGAGTAGCATCCCTGCTCTTCTCTACCTGCCTTGAAACTGATGGCCCTGCATGTTTTTCTCCAGTTCTGCAGCAAGACAGCAGCTCTGCCCTCTTACAGGGATGTCAATCAAAGGGCTTTGCTGGGGTAAACAATAACATTAATTATCTTGACAGCTGGTAGCAAGAGTTAGGAGGCTCAAAACTTTCCCAGAGGAGCAGTTAAGACGAGAGCAAGCAGATAGGGTTAATACAGTCTCCTGTTGGTGCCTTGATGCCTGGAGAGCTGACATGATGGATCAGGATGGCAGGTCTGAGGCTAATAAGAAATGGTGCTTGTGCTGCCCTCCCTGGGTGGGCTCTGCTGGAGCCAAGTGATGTGCTACCAGCAGTGTGGCTGCAGCCACAGAACCCCCAGGAGGGGACTCATCAGGTGCAGGCCCTGCTCCCCAGCTGGACTGCCCAGCCAGGCTCTCCCCTGTGTTTCTATTAATTCCAGCTTCAGGTAGTTTAAACTTAGCTCAGGTAGTTTTAACTTAGCTCAGGTACAATGCTTGGCTCTTACACCTGGGCTGTGGGCACCATTTCCCTTTGGGGAAGATGCTCAGGAGGTCAAGACACCATGTTTGCAGAATCACCTTGGGCATGTGCTCTTCATTTAACCTTCCTTATCAACACAGGTGCTCCTGAACCCCAAAGTATAGCCCTGCTGGTGTTAACACCATGTGGAATAGCTCAGATGTTTGTTCTGCTAATTTTTGTGCTGTGTGATGATCACATAAGCAGTCAAATTACTCCCTGAAGTGAAGTCACCCTTGGCAGTGGTCAGCTGAGGAAGTCCAGAAGACACAATTAACAAGGTGACTTTAGCAGACTTAAAAATAGGTCTGTGGAAATGCTTTTAAGGACCTGGAGGGACTTATGTCATCTTGCTGGGGTGCTGAGGGCTGTGGAGGAGGAGAAAGCTATATGGAAAGGTAAAGTGGGAATGTAAAATGGAGGTCAGTTCTTATATAGCTGTTACTAATTGTTTTAAGTGTTTTTGGGGTCAGCAAAGATCCGGGCTTTTCATTTGATTATGGCACTGAGCAGGTAGTTAATCACACAAATGAGAACCTTGTGATGCTTTTAAATAAACAAGACATATAATTTAACATTTGTGGCTTGTAAGCACTGCAAGCTTTGTTACTGTCTTTAGAGCATGGCTGTGTGGTTTATAGATTGGTGGTCTGTGGTGCTCTTAAATGCATGGGAGCTGTGCTAATGAAACCTGGCTGCTCCTGTGGCTTCAGGGCTGTACTCCCCAAGAACAAATCCTTCAGATGACTTTCTGGTTCTTCAGAAACCCACTGTGTGTGTCACCCTGACAGACAGCCAAAGATCTAGTGCTCTGCTGGGAAGCACCACTGAGGAGGGGGAAACCTGAACACTTTACCCCAGGAACACCAGGACAAAAAAACTTTCAGAGTTCTTTTTTTTTACAAGCAAACCGCAAGCACGAAACTTTTTTGTGTAGTTGAGAAACAGGCAGAACACGTGAGTGAATCTGAAGCAGCCCCTGGAGTGTTAATCTGTCTCTGAGGGGATGTTCCTCTCTTTATGAGTTAAATCTTTCATCAAAGTGGTCCTGTCTTATTCAGTTCAATATGTAAGGAACTTGACCACGCACTTCATCTCCCTAGAGATGAAGAACTCCCAGAACTGTGAGTTAGGAACACGTAGCTGAATTAACGTCCCAAGCAGAAGAAAACTTTTTACTGGAAAGGGTGGCTTAGGTTGCTCTTCTTAATTCTTTTACTCTTACAAAGCAAACCCAAGTGCTGGTGAGAGACTGACTTGCAGATGAAAACTAATGAGTGAAATTACTGCCTTAATGAAGAAAATGCTACTAGCAAGTTGTGGAAAGTACTTTAATTATAATTAATGGAACAAAATTAAAACTGAACTTTGACTCTTCTCTGGTGTTTTAATTAATAATTAAGTTTAATATTGGTTATGGCACATCTTTCCATTCTCCCAAGCACCTGTGTCAGAGCAGTCAGGAGAACATAGCAGTTCTAGAAGCTTCTACAATGACACATTCATAAACTTTAGGCTGGAGGGTCCTTTTTGATCTGCTTGCATAAATAACTAGCCTTATAAGATCGGTGGACTGAGATGTAACATCACCCAGAGCATTTGGGTCCAGTGTGTTGTTACACAAGGTGTAGTTGAGAGTCTGGTGCCACAGCTGCCTCATGAGCCATTTCTACTGTTCTTCAATCTGGTTTGTATTGAAAGTGCAAGCTCTTTCTCAAAAGTTGCATTTATCATCCCTTTAGAGAGTGCTGCAGCTCCCCTGTAAAATATTGTCCAGGGGGTGATCTCTGGTCTGAGGAGCTTTGGGAAGCCCGTGGGTAAAGCAGATGCCTTGGAGGTTAAAAACACTTAGAAATAAAAGTTTCCAGCTTCTAAGGCTGTGATGGTGGGTGAGGACACTGCTGTCCTGAGGTCACCCCAGCTCATCCTTCCCTTGGAGACCAGCCCTGTGCTGACTGCTCCTTGGCATAGTGTCTCAATAACATGGACTAGGGAATTTGCCAGCTAGCAAAGGATGGTTCTGGGACTGCAGAATTTGGAGTGGTCTTTGCTTCTCTGGCCATGCTGATTAGAAACTCTTCCATGGCAACCTGACTTGCTCATGTGCTGTGCTTTCAAAGATGCCCAACTTCAAAATGAAACTGGTGCAAGTTGTGGAGGTTAAAAGATGGGAGATGTGAGGGAGCTAGATTTAGAAGCATTGCTTGGAATAGCTGATTCTTTCTGGTTTTACAGGATTATCTTCAAAAATAGCAGAAAACCTGTGCAATACCTTACCTCTTGCACCTCTTCTCCAACCCTCAAGCTTCCTTAGTGTTTGCACTGTTTCTGTGTTCTTTGAATGTTCAATGACGGTGCAGAAAACTATAAGGAATCATTAGAAGTTGGTGAAAAGTGAGATTTGAGTCCTCAAATGCAAATATTCATACTGGGATGATGATTCCGTTGTTATCTAGTCAGAGATTAAACCACTATTGAGTTACATGTCAAATCTAAACTGCACCAAAGTTTTGAATTTCAAATCTGAACCACTTGCAACACAGTTCTCATAAACAAGTTATGGATCAGAAATTAGTCACCAAAACCATTGTGACTAACTTTAAATAACAAGATAAACGGGGGGCAGGGGGGAAGAAAAAAAATCTGTTCAGAGGTAATTTGCAAGCTGAATAAAACAGTATTAAAATTATTCATTAAGCTTATCAAGCTTCATTCTTGAGTAATGTTGTGTCATCGCTAGCAGGTGGTGGGAGAAATGGCACAGCATACCATAATTAGTAATAGCCATGTATTTTTGATGCTAGTTTGTCTGTGTGATTTACATCCAGATGGTTTTGAAAATGGAATCAAGATAAAATACAACTTCCTGGATCAGAATTTGCGTCTTAGTTAATGACATAATTCAAAGCTCATTATTGTTTGAAAAAAAATTCTGAATTGCTAAGGAAGGGTATTAAATGTTGGGATCATTCCAGCATTATTATTGGATTACTTTTTTAGCTCAGTATTGCACATGATCACCGCCACAGGTATGACTTACATTGCCATCTTATGTGGCTGCATACACAATTGTTTCCTCTTGGTGCAGATGCTCACCGTGTAGCTTTGCTCAGCTTTAACTGCTGACCCTCACGAGTTACCAATGGAATAATGGAAATTATTTTAATGGAAAAGATGTTTGATGTGACCTGTGATAGCAAGCACCGTCAGCTTTGGTTCAAAGGATGCTTAAATAGCTTTTTCCCCATGAAGGGTTGTTAGGCAGCACAAAACTGAACTGGATGCAACAGGAACTTCCTCAGTTGGGCCCAGTCCTCACAGCAGTGATGTTTATTCATGATGTTTGCTTGCTGGGTCACAGAGTTCTCATTTACATATCTGTAGCTTTTGGTAATAAAATTTTGCTTTCAAGTAGCCTTCAGTTCCAGCCAACATTGCCTCAAGTTGTTGAAATCTCTTGACCTGGTGTACTTAGACATCTGCAGCAGAAGTGCTCTGTCTTCTAGGAAATCTCCAAGTAATTTCTTCTTTTCTGTTTTTGACCCCATGGGCAAAACCATAATCTTGCTTGCATACATCAGTAGTGCTATTTGTGAATAACTGTAGTGTGAATGTGCAGAATTTTAGTCCCTGTTCCATCTGAAGAACACTGAGTTTCACATCACCCTGAGTTTAGACATCTGCTAAGATTAAGAAATCTGTCTAAACTTCTATATCTAGTACAGAGAATCAGCTCCAGTTCCATCATATTTCAAGAGAAATGTCTAAATTGCAGCTGCTTGCTTAGGCTGTGAGAACTATTTACCACTTAGTGAGATGAGATGAATTCCACCCTATGTTTCCAGGTGAGCACAGCTGATCACTAGTTAGTATGTAAATGTAGGTATTAAATAACCTGGCTCTGTTTTAATTAATATAATATGGTGCTGAACTTTGAGTTTATATCAGAATGACACTTGGGGTTGGGAGTAAAGGGATGGGAACAGAAATCCTCTGTTATTTGATGTTCTCTGTTACTTTGTGCTGGGCAGCAGAGGTGAGTAAACCTGCTGTTAGAAGTGTTTGCCATGAAGTGCTTGTTACTGGGAGACAAATCCTTTGTCAGTGCAGCTGAGGAATATCACATCTATAACGCTGGCAGTAAGGAAACGCTGAGAAGTGCTCTGGATAGATAGGACACTTCAGACATTGTCCTTGAAAGCAAACTGCTTGTTACTCTGCTTTGACAGTTGCTCTGCCTCCCCAGAGTGATTCCACACACTCATTTCAGCCATGGCTAAGCTTAGCTCCTCAGGAACTCCCCAAGATTGAAGTGGGCTCCTAGCACAAAAAATGGTTCTGAATTTGCTTTTGGAAGCCTTTTTTCAGGTAGAACAAGTATTTCAGAAGGATACTCACATCTGTTTCCTGATATGAGCATATTTGACTCTTAATCTCTCTTCCATGCACATTTGACTCTTAATCCTCCTTCCATTTGCAAAGTAAGCCCAACTAGCCTCGTGGGGCACAGTGTCTCTGGCTGAGGATTGTGCTGTGAGGTGTGTTGGGCTGGTTCCTGGCTCTGACCCCTTTTCTGTGCTGAGATCTACTTTATGGTCAGTCTCTGGGAGTGCAGCACCCAGCTGTACTGCCCAAGGGAGCTGGTTCTTTGGGGTAACATCACAACAGCAGCATATAAAAAATGGTATACAGGGAGTTATAATGCAGATGTACGTGGAAGTTGATGCCATTGCAAAAAGAAATAACCTATTACCAAAAATGGGATTACCTCTGGGATAAGTGTTAAAACTGTTCAGTGAGTGAAAAATAATCCTTATACCTGGCTTAAGCTGCAAAAGGAAATCCAGGTAAAAATGTTTTGCCATGAGTAGTCAGATCTGTGTGGGTTGTGGAAGTGAGCATCCTTACTTGGTTATGCTTCAATTTCACATCCCTGTGAGATGGTACCTCTGGATACAGGTACCATCTGCTGCCCTTGCTCAGTTCAGAGAGGGAGAAGAGGACCTTGTGCTGAGAGATGTGGTTTTGCAGCCCTGGAGCATTATCCTTCTGCCTTGAGCTCCCAGAAAAGAGATCAAGCAATGAATGTGTGCCCTTTTCCAAGTGAACTCAGTAAAGTTTGTTCGCAGGAATTCAAACCTCTGGTGGATAACATGTTCTCAGGCAGAACAAGAACAAAGCAAAAATAACCTGTGGTAGGTGTCCTCCTGGGATGCAGGTGAGGAAGATGCTTCCCTGAAACAACTGTCATGGGGCAGAGGAGGGTGTGTGAGGTCTGGTCTTGAGCAGGATGAGTGAATACCCAGTCACGGACCATTTAAGTGGGCAGGGGGAAAAAACATGCCTCTGTCAAATAGAACTGTGCCATGTGGGTTTGTTTAATCCAACTAATATTTGTATTTCCAGAGATTTTGTTGCAAGAAACATTGTAGTTTCTAGAAGCAGAAGTAGATGTATTAAAACTAAACCTGGGTGAGATAGGATGGAGACAGGAAACCTGTCAAAAGTAAATGACAGGATCTTCTTTCTGAGACAGTGGGGGGTGTGGGGAATCCCCATATCTCTGAAGCTGAATTTTGAAAGCCTTAACCCTGAACTGCTCCTAAAACTCTTTCAGTACCTGTTTTCAACTGAGCTGTCTGTCAAAGAATGTGGGTGTGTCTTTGGAAACAGATTAATACAAGTTAAAATAGATACGGCACAAGTCTCTGTAAAACATCTGCCTTATCTTTACATAATGAATTAACAAAGATGAGCTTGAAAGAAATGTAATAAATTATTCAAAAACCTCCTATGCTTTTGAAATGCTAACAACTCAAATCCTTTGAGACTGCTTGATCAGATTATGGTGTATCATACTGTAAATCTAATTGGTTATATTCAGTACTGAATTATCAGATTTACTAGTTTGGCCAAAATAATTTGAGCAGGGCTAAAATAATGCCAAGTGATTTTAATTAAAATAAATTCACTTTCACAAAATAAGGAACTCTACTCAAATTCTCTACAGTTTGGGAACTGGGAATAATTTTCTCTTTTACCAGACCTCTGCTCAGCAGCAGCGCTCATGGCTTCCTTCTCACTTTTTTTGGGTGTGCAGCTTGAGACAAGTGCCTCAATCTATTCAGTAAGTGCCTGGGACTTTCTTGGAGCCAGACTTCTTTAAGGGCAAACAACAATAAAGACAAAAAATTCAAATGGAGTTTGAATTTGTTTTATTTGATTGCTTGTGACCTAAATATTACCATGAAACATATGCTGAAGTAGTTGGCTTCAGGCCCAGCCACATTTTATGGGGAAGAAATAAACTTGCTGTAGGACCCACACCTCAGCACCTTCTTCAAATATGGGTTAGGACAGACCCTTGCACTCAATTCAATTGCACTTAGGCCTGTAAATCATTCTTAATGATGACCTAAACTGAAAAGGGACATTTCTCCTGCTCCTCCTAGACTGCAGTGGGTGGAAATGCCTATAAAGGCACAGGCTTTCCATTCCCCAGATGAGGTGGGAAATGCTCTCCTGTCCTGCCTGTGTGACCACCACCACAGCAGCCCCTCACGCTAAGGGGCACCTGCTTCTGCTTCAGAGAAGGGCCTTGGAGGGGAGGAAGGATTTCAAGGCAATATTGAGTTGACCTTTGTGGACATGACTGGAGTTAAAGCTACAGCATTTCTGAATGCAGCTCTCAAGGTGGTTTTGTTCTATAGCCCTGTGTGTTGAGAGAATCAGACATTAGTGGTGATTTGCTGCTGTGTGGGCCGTTAACTACTCAAGCGATCCACTGCAGATCTGCTCATTGAAGATATTACCAGGTCTTGCTTACTAGGTGATGTGAAAAATGTATAAAAGCTTCTTTAGGCTCCTACTGGGTAAAGATGCTGGTCCAAATCCTCAGCTAGTGCAAATCAGTGCAGCTCCACTGAAATCCATAAAGATTGATCGACAGACTGTGTTGGAGGATCTGCACTGCTGGCCCTCACTGAAATTCTGCTAAAGTTACAGGGCACTTCACATGGGCTTTTGCTCTGGGGTAGGACAACTGAGTGGTTTGAAAGCAGGGAAATATTGATCTGGAGAGATACCACAAAGCAGCTCGTCCTAGTAATCAATTCCAGAACAACATTAGCGTGAGTCAGGAACAGGGAAGAAGTGTGTCATGGTAAAATCTGTCCTGCAAACTGTGCTGGCTGAGACTCACAAGATGGGATTTAGATCTGCAGGGTGAGGAAGGAGGCCTGAGGGAAGGACTAAGGCTTTCAGGTTTAGTATTTGGAGGAGGGTTGAGACACACAGGAAGGTTTTGTATAAAATTACATCCATGCCACCAAAGACAACTCAGTAACTTGCAGGTTTTTCCCTGCATCTCTCTTCCCCCTTGCTAAGTGGGAAGAGCTCTGATTCTGGTTCAGAAGTCTTGATATGGGTTCTGGCTTCCTGCCTCCCCTAGCCCTGAAACGAGGTCAGCAATGGACTCTGCACAAACCCAGGCAGTCTTGCTGATGTCGGCATGGTTTCGGGGAGTGTGTTTGAAGAAGGACTCTCATCTCTGCACTGACACTACTGATGATGAATAGGCCTTACCAGAACACTTGCGAAACATGTGCCTTGTGCATGGAAATCATATTTAGTGTGGGGATAGCATCCATTTATCCTGTTGCCTCAGTGAATGTGTACAAGGAAGTGGGAGGGCACTGTAAGGAGTGCGGGCTGTGCCAGCTGATTGCTGTTGGCTTGTAATCTGTACTCTCATGTGGACAAGACTGCAAAGACTTAAATTTGGCACATCTATGATCTGGGATTGTCTGAATAGGAGGAGGTTGTTCACAGGATTTATTGGAGTTAAAATATTTGGAAATCTGGATTTAGAAATATAGCAAGTTTAGTCTGGTGACTTTCAAATGATGGGGTCCTTGGCAATCTAAACTTCATAGAGCGATCATCTTTAGCAGCTGACTAACCCATGAACATGATTGTGCAGGTGTTACTCATACTGTGCTTTTTGGAAAGGTGTATCTACAGGAATTAACCTTCCCATCTTTAATCATGGGCTTTACTGTTTTCCTTTTGAATCCAGTGCATGTGTTCTGTCTACACGTGCAAATATCCACAGAAAGAGCTGTGTAAATGTGGTGTGGGAGTTATTTTCTGCACGTAAAAAAAAAATAAAAAAATTTCCCCTGTGTTTACTCATTTCACACATACACAGAAAGCTGCCATTTTGCTATTCCATGTTCTATTTCATTTTTCCCCAGATCCTGGCAATAATTGATTTGCGACTTTTTTTCTCATTTGTTTCCTTCTTCAGACACTGTAATTTTGACTTGACAGTGTAATTTTGACTTGTCCCAGGATCTATATTATTGATCTTGTGTGGTTTGTCTCACTCTGGCAAATATTTCTATTCCTATTCCAGTCGGATTGACTTTGGTTTGTTGGCCAATTTGAGAGCTGGCAAGCTCCTAAGTGACTCCTGGTGTCTATGTAATACAGTGAAAAGCAAGGTTCAGCTGCAGTGTTTCTGAAGGGGGATATTTATTATGGCTACTTGGTGTTTAGAGGATCTTGTACTACTCTTTCTAGCCCTCAGGCACATTAAATTGTTGACTGTTATCAGTATCCCATAGTTTCCATTGGCTGGGCTGGGTCCTGGGCACTATTTAAGTTACACAACCTGCCTTGTGTCCTTAGAGCAAGAGCTTGCCCAGAAAATCAGGGAAAACTTCATTATGTTAAGTGTAGAAAAGCATGACAAAATTCTTGCATAACACCCATTTGTGCCAATCAAAGATTTTCTACACAAAAATGTGTCCTTTTCTATTAAAATTGAAAAAAAAACCCTACTGCCCTTAGTGGCAGTTGTAGTCATGATGGTGTGGTTGGTCCCTTCCCAGGTCAGCCAGCACTTCATAACAGGAACAGGATGAAGCAGCAAAAACAGCCTTGAGGTTTGGATGAGACACTGAGTGGCTGTTTCTTATTCTGCTCCTAAGTTGCCCTTTTGGGGTTTGTACCCTGAACTTCCACACTCTTTTAGTTTAACTAATGGGTATGTCCCCCTTATAGCCTGGAAAAACTGTCTTTGTTTCCCCATCCTGAAGGTTTGCAGCTCTGCTAAGAGGAACTGCATCCAATCAACAACATCCTTAAAAAGTTGCAATGAGGGTCCATTGAGTTTGTCTGTGTATTTTTTTCAAGGAGAAGCATCAAGATCAAAGTCTGAGAAAACCATTTGATCTTCCAGCTGTAAACAACTACTAAAAGAGAACATATGCTATATTTAATTACCCTTCATTGAGGTGCTTGTATCCAAACTCTGACAGCTACTTGAGTTTCTTTTCCCCTCGTTTGAAGAAATGGGTAGCTACAGGGGATGGGCATTGTGAGAAAAGATGAGTGAAGAAGGTAGAAGAGTTGAACAAGTTTCAGTCCTTGATCCCTTCTTATCTCCTGCTGGAGCTGGTGGAATTCAGCTAGGATGTTGGTCTTGCTTTGGGAGTGTACCCATGAGTGCTGGCTCTCCCATTCCTGTACCCACTGGCTGTTTACAAAAATGTCATCCAGAAAGCTCTTGTGTATAAGTCCTTATTCTCAGAAGTTTTCTTTTGTGTGTATCCTCCCAAGAGTAAAACTGACAGATGGCTAAATTTGAATAGTAGTTCCCAATTTTATAGCTAATTATCAAAAAGGCCTCGCTTTGCTTCCCTCCCTCTCTTTCCCCACACTCATCAACTACTTGAACAAGATGAAGTGGTGACCTAATCACACCAGAGCTGTGGAGTTTGTAGTGAAGATGGAGTCAGGCTGGTCTAGTAGAGGGTTTGTGTGTTGAACTTTCATCACATCGATCCCTGACTCTAATGGAATTATCTGTATTCTGAATTCATGTCTCCTTTTACATTTTAGAGCAGCACCCAGGTGGCAAAATTCAGTAGAAGGCAGTGGATTTTCTAGTAATTTGTGTGAATTATTGAGTCATTACTATAATGAGAAGTAATTATCTATGTTACCTTGGAAGATTGATTCACTGGATAGCTGATCAATCTGGAATATTTCCAATAGGAAGGAGCATTAAAGAAAAATAGGTAAGCAGGTAAAGATGCAACACAGCAAATGTCCTATATTTATCATGAGGAGACCTGCTGGATTATTCACAGGGTTTATATCAACCAAATTAACAAGATTTAAGGTTTGACAAATTCTGCCTTAGTGTTTGATACTCTTGGAGTTATAATAAGTAGTTGGGCTAAATTGCATCCCAGGAAACTTATTTTTCTTCTTCATTCCCCCCTCTCCCTAGCTTCTTAGATATGATTTTGTTCCAAAAAATGATGCATAGCCATGAAATGGCTTTGCCCTTTATCAGTCTAGCATAGAAGATAAACTGAACAGACCTGTTTATTCATTTTGGAGGAAAAAAACAAAATTAAAAGGCTTCTGTGTATTGTGGTAATGTAATTCCTAATCAATGACAGTGGGTTTAGCAGAGATTTATGAGTTTTTAATTTGTAAGATTAATGGCTACATACATTGATTCTGTCAAAATGACAGTATCATGGTCACGTACCTCATAGAACAGAGAGCGACCTCCTGCCAGATACATCCTTAAGGAAATGCAATTATTGCTGCCCATTTTACAGTGCTTAACTTTTTTTCTCTCAGTAAGTGACAACAGAAAGGGTTTTGAGCATAAATTAATCTTTCTAGATGAACTGTTAACCCTTCATGACTAGCAGCTAGTTTCATTAACTCAATGCCTGCATACTGTTTTCTGGGGTGGCCCTGGCAAATAAAATAAAGCAGTGCCAGAAGTACCATCTGGAGGCTCTCTGGAGCACTCTGCTCCAGCAGCCATGTGGAGGATCAGATCTGCAATGTGACTGTCTCGTGCTGGACTTCATTTCTGCAGCAGTCACCGACAGGGCACTTGGCAACGTGACTTTTCCAAATGTATATGTAGGTACACAGACCAGAAAGGTGAGCTCTTACTGTGGACAGGTAGGAAATGCAGATGTGGGGGGATATCTGCTCCAGCTGTGTCTGTTCCCAGAACAGCAGAGTCATCATAATGTCTGGTTATGTGTGATTACAAGATTATCTGATGGCCTGTGCCCCAAGAGCTGAGTGAGGTGCCAGGTCTGGGACAAGGTCCAGGTGAGGAGCTGCCATCAGTGTCACCGCTCTGCTGCTGGGGGACTGAGATGCCCTGTGCTTGCCTGTAGATCTCCCACCTTGTGTTGGGATGAAAGACATGCCACAGCACAATCTCTTCTTGGGTCTGAAAAATTGATTTCTAATAAAATGTGTATGAAATGTTATGAAGGGGAATGGAAAAGTCTTAGCAGGGGCTTGAAGTCCCGACTGACATCTCAAAGGTCATCAGGAGGACAATATAGTGCTAATCCCAGAGCACTTGGTCCCCAGTGCTGGTAGGAACCACTGTGCTGTCCTCTGTTTCTGAACTGGTCTGACCTTCTCATGTTTCTGCTTCTACTGTGACAACTCCCAAGTTTCTTAAGCTGTAAGTCCATCACTTTCTTTTCAGGCTGTTTCTTTTTTTGGGAATGATCAGTCAATTTCATCAGACATTAAAGTATTTCCAAGTAATAGCCTGGTAATGGTTTCAGACAGGCAAGAGAAATGTCATGAAAAGTAAGGCTGTTTTTGTCCAAAAGAGTTTCCAGCCTATGCTGGTTGAAATGCCCATAGAAGCAATTTTTGAATATCTATATGCATCTCATCAGCAGTCAGTCAGTGAGTTCCTATGTTGAGAAGCAGATTCTGTTGCATAGGTAGGTCATCAAAATATTATAACTTATGGGGGAATCTGCTGAAAAACACAGCCAGAGATGTCAGCAGTAGGTAACAACACTGGAATGTCTTAAAGGTCCTGAGAAGCCAGGAGGCAAAGTCACTGATGATTGCGAGACTTAATTCAGCATAATTTCCTGCATCTTTTTCATGTCTAGGGTACTTATGTCTCAGAGGTGACATGCTTCAGTGTGTGGAGAAAACTCTAATATCCTAAAAGGCTTCTGCTGAAGGAAAGAGTCCAAGGGCCATGTCTAAGGTTATCTGAGAAGTCAGTGGCAGAGCTGGGAACAGAATGGAGACATAAATCTTCATTTTAAACCTGAATTCCTGCATCACTGCTGCAGTTACTGACACCTGCCAAACTTGGTGCAGAATGTGTCTTTTCTCCATGTGGGCTGTTACACTGAGGGGAAGCATTGGTTCTTGGAATTCAACAAACTTATGTTGTATCCAGAAAGAAAGGCTGGGATTTTTTTTTTTTTTTTTTTTTTAAGAAAAGTATGAATTGAATCCTCAGTCACATATTTTTTGTGATGGTAAATGGTTCCTTAAGGGCAACTGGTCTTCCCTGTTTACCTCCCTTTTACTGTTGTTGCCTCTGACAGGGTGCAGGACCAAAGGGGGGCTACAACTCTTATTTGACATAAAGCTCAACCACTCCTTTTTATTGTGTGAGAATTTATAATTGCCCCATTAAAGTTTAAAACTGCAGTTGGTTTCCTTGGCTTTCCTTATTTCATAATGATGTTTTAAGACAGGAAGCAATTGTAAGCCTTACTTTGTGCTTGAATGCTGTTTGTTCAGGACTTGCTAGTGGTGGTGTTCCCCCAGGGACTTCAAGATGGTAGGAATGGTTAGAATGCATTAATAGCCATCTTGGGAAAGTGCACCCTCTCCTTGTCTCCTGGATTTTACAGCCCTGGCTCTGTTTTCACAGTCAGTAGCCTTCTCTCCATTTGTGATTTCTCTTATTGTTTCACCTTAGTCTTTCGTGTGCATTCAATGCAAAAAGTGTTGTATGAAGCTCTTGGCTTTTCCCTGGTATTGGCCTGGTTTGATGTGTTTTAGGGCCCTGTCCTCTGGAGCTGCTTGTTCCAGAGCAGAAGACAGCAGCATAACAAGGCCAGTGTGACCTAAATTGCTGACCTGGATGCTGGCATGCATTCCCTGGAAATATGCAGGTTTCTTGTTCCTGAATCCTTAAACCACTGAAAAATCCTCAGCTTTTCCTCTTCAGTCAAGCCATGAAGGCAAGTGTCTTCGCCACAGAAACTTGTCCCAGGTGACCACGCATGGTACTGGCAGCATTTGATGTTACTGATGAAGCCACATTCAACTTATTACAGTTTTGCCAGATAACATTCGCTTTAGCACAGCTGTCCCTGCACACAGGGGGTACATCGTGGTTTCCTGAGGGAGCCAGGGGTCTTCTGGAAATTGTGCATTGCCTTTAAAGTGGCTCTTAATGTAGGATCATCTATTTGCATCAATATTTCTAGCAGGTTTCTGCATCAGTGCAGTTCTCAAAGCGAAGTATTTATTAAAAATAAAAATCCAGACAGTGCTCCTGGGGAGTATCCCCACATCCTGGAGAGCAGCTGTCCATCCTAACCCCAG
The DNA here is from genome assembly GCF_003031625.1 of Empidonax traillii. Classification (NCBI taxonomy): domain Eukaryota; kingdom Metazoa; phylum Chordata; class Aves; order Passeriformes; family Tyrannidae; genus Empidonax; species Empidonax traillii. Next base: position 167,712 of record NW_020955359.1, on the reverse strand, counting down.
GTGTTGAAGCAACTCCCTGTACCTGCTGAGAGGCTAGCCAAGCCTTAATAGTGTGCCCAGTTCTTTATAAACTGTATTCACAAAGCGTTCATGTGCCTGCAGGTATCAGCATGTCCTTTACCTGACTGCACTAACTCAGCCTTCAGCTCTTGCTTGTTTATTTACGTCAAGGAAAGGTTGGTTTTGGGAACTGTAAAATTGAGATGTCTTGGTGAGGACAATGTGATTTAAAAGGCTGATCCAGATGAGCTGCTCCTGAAATATCATTTATTCTGATCATCCAATGCTTAGCTGGGAGCTCAGTGGACATGAGCAGCTCACATTTCCAAGCCCCTGTGTGTATGAGCTGTGTCACAAACTTCATCAATGAGCATCGTATGGCCAATGGGAATATGCTGGTGCTGCCTGAGGAGATGGGGCTTAGCAGGTGCAGGAAATGGCTTTGCCAGGAGGTGAGGTCAGGGGGGTGGCACTCACACCTATCAGGAGGCTGGTATGTACCACTCTGAGAACCCACAGCAATATTCATTTCTCCACCTGCTCCCTCATAATGTGAGAGCTGTGCTGGAGGCTGCCAAAGTCTAATGGCCCACGAGAGTCATGTGGAGTCAGTTGAGCTGTTTGCTACAGAGGGCTGGTGTGGCTCCAAGTAGGGGTGGAAGTGATGGATGTACAAACTGGCTCTGAAGGATAAGGTCAGAATATCTGTAAGAATGCAAAAATTGATCTTCCCTACCTAATACCTGCTGCCAAAAGGTATTGATTTACAAGAAAGGGGTTAGTGTTCCTCTTCATGAACCACTGATGTACCGAGAAATGGATGGGAGGGAATGTGCTGTGGTCCCAGTCTGACCGTGGGTAGATGTGGGACTCCTGAACTGAGAAGGATGTCCAATGGCCTGGGGAGGAGAAATGATGGCCATGGAGGTAGGAGGACTGTATGGTGAAAACTAATCATACAGAGGTTTGCCTTTTGAAAAACTAAATGGAGGAAAGTATAGCAAAGACTTTTAACTTGAAATGTAATAGGGTTTTTTTTTTCCAGAAAATGTGTGCAAAGTAGATTTTAAATGCTCTACCTCTTATAAGCATGTGAGGATGAGTTTTGTTGAATCCAGTTAGTAGTCAATATTTTTATCTCCTGGAACATTTAAACCTTTTAAACCTGGTTCCAAAACCATGCGGAGCTGCTTGAACTATGGCTTCACTCAGCTCCCCTGGAGTTTATCCACAACCCCAGTGGCAATTTCTTGCTGTTCATGAACCTGATCCTGGGTCTCTGCAGGTGAGTCCTGCATTGCTGAAGGGGGCACAGTGGGAATGCTGGTGGGCAGCATGTTCTGCCATCTGTGGCTTTCTCTCCCTGATACCAATCAAACACCTCCCTAAGTGGACAAGGCTAGGGATGACTCACTGCAGAGGAAAATAACTTATCCTCATACATCTCCTCCAGAGTTTAATGGACAGGGGAAAGGTGATAACCCACAAAGATATTGATATTTCTCCTGTGCTGCTTTATGGGGTTCAAGAGGATAGCTAGTGCAGAGAGGCCTGAGTGGAGAAGGGTTTGGTTTTGTTTAATGTGCATTAGCAGTACTGATAAATTGTGACCTCTGCCATTACTGCGGCTGAATCCACTCTTGGGGGGTACCTTGCAGCGTGTTTGCTTGATGTGATGCAGTAATTGTACCATTTGGCAGACATGGGGGCTTTACCCAACAAGTGGGAGGTTCTCTCTATCAAGTCATCCTGTAAATTTGTAAGATCACACAGAATCCTAAAACTAACGTGACTGTGTGCTCTTCTCTTGAGGTGATGAGCTGCAAGGGCAACTCCCTCTCTTTTGGGAGAGGGGCAGGGAAGGCTGTGCTGCAAGGGAGTGCCACCTGTGACCAAAATCTTGCTACTCAAAACCAATACAACTTGGAAGCAGCACTTTCCTCCATAGTGCTGTTCTCCTACTCACTCTGCCCCAGAGGAAGCCAAGATTGTCCAAGCCCCTCTCTGCCTGAGGTGGATTATGTGGCAGCCCCTAAAAAGTAACTCCTTCTATGTGGTCTGCAGCACCCTTGGTCTCTGTGGGGATCTGGTACAGCACCTCCAAGTTGGTGATTAGAGGAACAGCCTTTCTGCTGCTTTTTACCGTGGTTAGACTCGATGGTCTTAAGAGTCTTTTTCAACCAAAATGATTCTATGATTCTGTAGTGGCCTAACCCGTGTCTTTGTGCCATCTGGATTCTTCCCTGCAGAGACCCACTGATGCTCCTAAGATTTGTATTTCTTTTATTTACACTAATGTGTTCCTGTATTAGGTGACAGCCTTAGCAGAATGGCCACTGCCCTCTGCCCATGAATTCCCCTGTGCTGCTCTTCTGTTTTCCTCACTTTGATAATTCCTAGTAGTTTAATTAAACGGCAAATTTCCTCCCTTCCCTGTTCATTCTCGTCTCCGAATAAGTGGTGCAGTAGCTCACAATGGGTGTGGTGGCTTTGCATGTTAAGCAGGTCTCTCCAGCTAGTCTGCAGATGTGTAGCCTTATCTTCACCCCGCGGGCACCGCTCTCCTCGGTGCTCCCAGACAAACACCAAGCGCTGTTCTCCTCCTCGGTGTGCGCCGGCTTTGGCTGCGAGTGCTGAATTGTCAGGCAGGAGCCTCCCCGCACGCAGCTGCTGAGCTTTAGTGCTGCTGATTGCTGGAGTTTACACACACTCACTCCTGGAAAAAAAGGGTCATGCCAGTGCAAGATTGGCTTAAATGAAAATTGGTTTATTATGCACGTGGCTCTTCCTACAGGCAGCTGATTAAGCAGCCAGCTGCGGCCAGATGTCTGCCGGAGATCCTCCGGGATGCACGGAACTCCAGAACACGGTTTGGATGACTTGCAGTTGTGCCTGTTTGTTGGCTCAACCAGACTGGTGGTACTTTCTGTCACAGTTTGCCCTCTCAGTCCATGAGGGGCTGCTCGTTGTCGTCGCTGCTGATGTGTGGAGCATCAGATGGAGAGGGCTCATCTCTGGTTCACTGGGAGCTGTACTGGCACTGAGGGGGACTTGCAGTTCAAACATTTTTATCTATCAGAATAGTGCCTTGGTTCTCTTCACTTGATTTGTACTTTTCTAACCTGAGTCAGCTGTAATCTACAGAGCAGCTTTCAGCTAATTTTCCCCTATGTGGCATCTATTAATACTAGTGATTAATAACAACAGACACTATTTTAAAGAGACTTCTTGATCAGGTTGGGAATAAGTATACAATGTGATTCATTTGACATCTACAATTTAAAATCAAAACAGTAGCATCTTCTAGTCTCAGTTTCTGCACCCTTGGGCTCTGCATGGTGCTCTCTGGTTTAGGGCTCTGCATGGTGCTCTCTGGGTTAGCAACAAGGGGTTGCTCGTGGCAGCACCTCCTGGAACTTCCCCATTTTCCCCAGTGTGAAAACACTGTAGGGCAGGTGGCCATGTCTGAGCCCAGAGCAGGGCTGGCAGCTCAGAGCAGAAGCTGCTGGAGGAGCTGGGGCATGTTGAACATCACCAACATGAACTTCTTGTCTTAAACACAACCAAAGCAATTATCTAACATCACCCAACATGTTGAAGATGCACAGCATGACATGGGGGTTTGGGTCATTTCTGTTTAAATTGGCCCCAGAGCTAAAAGAGAAGGTGATACAAATTATTCCTCTGCTCCTGTGTTACTGGGCAGTTATCCCTTCCTTTAAATTGCCTGGAGTTCAATTTGGTAGCTTTTTCTGAAACTCTGAAGTAGATAAAAGAAAGAAAAGGGAGGAAAAACTCCACAGTGTGTATTCTTTTTTCTTCATTAAAGAATATGGGGGAGAGGAGAGTCCTATTAAAAAAACACAGAAGAAAATCAGGGAAAGAGATATCTGCTAAAGACTGCTTTAAGTGATATTTGCTAAAATGTACAGTTTTGTTTGGCTGCAGCCCTGTGTGTTTTTAGTGTCATGGGTGGTCCCAAGTACCCCAATACCCAAGATGTGTGCTAGTCAGAAGCTGATGGATTTCCTCCTGACCACAACATCTCAGATTTGGGCTTTTTTTAAAACTTTTTCATCCCAGAAATGTAGCAGTGCCAAAGGTCTGTACCTGCAGGACAGAAACCTGTGAGAGCTCAATCCAGTAAAATCAGTTACATTTGCAAAGATGACTGTGAGAAATGACCAGGGAGGTACTGCTGGAAGCCACCACCCGTCACCCAGCTCATAGTGATATTTAATTCACAAAGTTGAATGCCTCTAATCCTGTTGCTGGAAAGTCTGGCTATCCTGAGGCTGGGCTGCAAGCTCTGTTAAAAAATCAAAAAGGGAAAAGTCATGATCCATTTAAATTCTGCACCCTTCTCTAAGTCCTTTTCCAAGTGGGCAGGGTGACTGGTGGAGAAAGAGCCCATTGCCCTCACTCATCTGATGAAGGCAGCGACTCAGGGCCTTGGCATGTGTCATTCCTGCTGTCCTGAGGTCAATTTCCCTCCACTGGTCTGGATGAGTTGCTGATGGGGAGCTGTCTTCACAACAGGCATCTCCACCTTGTGATGTGAATCCCACCTGTAAGGCAGGGCTGGGCTGGGCTGTCTCACTGTGCTGGGACACTGCGAGGGTGGGAGCCACTGATGTTTTAAACCACCAGAAGCTGATCCCTCCTGTGACTAACCCTTTGCTGCTTTTTGCTTGGGGATGTGAAGGCCATTGTTCATGTGCAGGGATGTGCCCTGGGGGTCACTGCCCCAGGAGGAGTCAGGCCCTGGCAGCAAAACCCTTCCTGGGATGTCTCGCTCCTTGCCATGGTGAGGACATCACCACAGGGTGCCTGTCTCTGTTCCATGTTATTTATTGGCTTTCCAACAACCCCTTTCCAAGGCTAACCTGCCTCTGATGGACTCCTGGAGCAGTAGGCTCTGCCTGGACACCACATATGTCCCTGCAAAGTCCTCAGGCCAAGGGCTGTTTCTTTTTGCTGCTGAACAGCACCAGCCAACACTGAGCCATGCTCAGCTGAAGGTCTTCAGTACTCTCTGTTACAGCAAAGTAATCTTCTGACTGTAATATTCAATATCATACTTTTGCCTGTGGTTCATCTTGTCCATTTAGTCTGCCAGAAGAAGGTGCAGAGTGAGAACAGGTGGAGCAGCATTTCTGGCCTGTTGGTAAGGCAGGAAAACATGACCCTTTAATATTTTCTTGACAAAATTTTGTAATAGTAAATATTTATGTGTCTTTGTTCCACTGTAGAAACCTAATACTATATTCACTTTTGATGGCTATTCATTACAAAAGGCTGCAGCCTTTCAACCCCCTTGTGGCTGGTAACTCCCAGGAGTTAATTGTGTGCTGTCAAAAAGGCAGATCCCACAAATCCAGCCCCAGACTGCTAAGAGAGGGATTATCATTTAACAGTTCATGACTATATGGGTCTGCTTTTTATTCTACTCTTCTTGGTATGTTTAAAGAGGTTTTTAAAGAACTGAAAGCTGAGGCAGAAGTCAGTGTGAGTTCAGCGGGGAGGGCACTGGAGTGTCTCATCTGCAGCATCCACTGCAAGAGCTGCTGAGAGAGCTGTAGCTGCCAATGCAGGAATCACTCAGAGTAGCTGCTCACTCTCAGGGCTCTCATACTGTCCCTCAGAGCAGCCCCAGTGGGATGACCTGGCTCAGCTGTCCTTCGAGCTGCTTCCAAGGAAGCACAGTCCCTGTGTGTTCTGCTGCCTGCCTCATCTCATAATTCTGTGCATCAACCCACCAAACTCCATTTAAAACCAGTGGGGCTGCTAGGAAGGCTTTTCCTGAGCCTCCCTGCTTCAGTCGATAGCCTGTCTTCCAACTCCCAGGACAAATTTACCTGAGGAAAATTCATAACCACTTCTTGTTGTTCCAGCTGTTACATCAAGTTCTTCTGCACTGCTGTTTATCCCTTTAAATACATGTGCATATAGCACATGAAGTCTTATAAAATGCAATTAATACTGTGCTGTATCTTTAGAAGTGTCTGTGATTACATTCTGGGATTTTTCTCAGCTGCTTTCTGTTGGTGACTCATCATCATTCAAGCCCAGCTGGTACAACTGGGTTCTTGGTTGTTTCTGGCTGCTGAGGTTTTATAGCAAATGTATTGTTAAAGGCAGACAACTGGAGAACCTTGTGTTTATTACTATTGAATTCATCCAATTTTTATCACTGCCATCTTCAAAGTCATCTGGTTCTTACACAAAGTACCTGTCCTTCAGTCCTCTGCTGGCAGTATAATTCCTTTTTTAATAACCCCTACATTTCATCAGTACTTCTCATGCTGTAACTGTTAATGAAAGTATCAAGACAGGCAGATCCCAGGCTCCTTCCTTAAGGAGCTGCCCTTTAAAACCTGTTCCCAGCCTTTCAGAGCAGGGAAATGTGACAAGCAGGTGGGGCATTGCCTGGATGGCCCTCTCCTCTAGTGTGTTTAACTTCACAGTTCTTGACCTCTAAGATACTGGATGCTTTCTGGGCAGTTTTGTCTCTACTCTCTACTTAGTTTTAATATTTTCTGTAATATTCTTTTTGCATCCTTTTACTTCTCCAGAGAAGCTAGGAGCTTGGTCCTAGCTCCACGAAGTTTTACATTTGCCAGGGGTGCATAGTGTTAACAACTTTCATTTGAAGAAATGTTGGGCTTCTTCCACATGCAGTCCCCTGAGGTCCTGACTCCACTTTCTATCTCTAGTATTTTGTATTTCTCATTATAGTTTTTTACTTTCTATTCCTGGTAACAGTACAATACATTTATCATGTTCACATATTTGACAATACCCAAATCTGTAAGTGTGGTGTTTCGTGAGGGACCCTTATTCCTGCAACAGCCTGAAATACCCTACAGGACCCTATGAAATCCAATGTCTCGGATCACCAGCTGATGGAGCCAGGGCCTCTGCATGCTTATCTCAAACTGGGAGGACTGGTAAAGGCAGAAGACCAGTCCGTAAAACACATAGACCCATAAATCAAACGATAGCTCCACACACAGTAGCAAGTTATGCACCATCTCATAATTTATTATAATACAAACAAGTTTGTCAAACACAAGATATTGTCTACTTATGAAAATATCAATATTCACAATTTAAATAGCGGATAGGTCCCATAATTTTATATACCAGCAAGTCATCTAAAAAGTATTTTGTTCCTAGCTGTGGTCTTCAAGGATGTATACCTATAAGTAATTGTAAAACTGTCCATTCACAGCTTATTTTTCCTAATTTTAGACATTTGAAATATAAATTAGAGTACAAAAGAGCATCTCCACAACAAAGATGGTTTTGTCTCCGGGATACTTTTTCCCTAAATAATGACACTATATGTGCTTGGTTAAGTTTTTTTACTACTGGCAAATTAGGAGGTACGAATAATACAGCAAGATATTGGCTAGCTAGCAACAGTCATTGCAAAATGCTTCACACAACCAAAGAAAAGGCAAGTATTATCAACAGCAGCTCCCATATAGCAGACTAAAAAGTCAAGGCTTTATTATCCAAACTGGCTTTGAATGTCTGTTAACAAGATACAGCTTGATCCAAAGCCCTCCTAAAATGATGGCAATTGGAAAAACCAACCACAAAGCCCACTAGCAACCTTCCCTTTGACTTTAAAGGGCTTTGGAAGGAAGCTTTTAAAGCCCTAAATTATCAGAAGTGAAATGACCAATCCACTGTACGTGAAAATTGCACCTTGTCATTTCTAAAATGATATGGAAAAGTATTGTGAGTTTTTCCAAATAAGTTACGGGAATTTAATGGGTTATTTTTCATGGGGAAATAACATACACAGAAAGATTTTTTTTGTTTTTAAATATGGTCATTTACAAAAATACATTATCAGGACGGAAAGAATCAGACAACACTGATAGTTTGCAGGATAAACATTATGCTACAAAAATTAATAAATCACAGCATGTGAATGGCAGCATATGCCATGCATTTAATTGAAATTTTTTAATAAATAAAAGCCCTAGACATTCACTATTTTTTTTAGGTTACTATTATATTAAGTAGAATAGTGAAATTCTTGTATAAATAGGTTTTTTTCCCAATAGATACATTCTCAAAAATGAACCACTTATCTATACAGATATTGCACTTCAGACTCATTCACATGTAACTCAGACAAGCATTCCTCATAACAAATGTAGAATAAAAATAAGTTATAAATACAGTGTTTTCTCAAAATGAGACATACAGTAGCTTTCCCATAAGGTAACTTTGGTTACTATCAACTGACAAAGACCAGAGAGAGGTTTGTGAGAGGAGGGCAGAAGGGATGGCCACAAAACTGAATTTCTGTAAAACACCAGTAAAGGGAGCAATAATTTCAACCTTTCCATGAAAAATACAGCAAGGCTGAGCATCCCTTTTCCACTTTGTTATTGCAAGGGTGAAGCTTTGAGATCACAAGGGGCAAAGAGCTGACAGACTGAGAGGCTCTTCATTTCCCTTCGGGGATGTTTAGGTGGGTACCATCCCCTCGGTGGCTGAAGGTGGAAAGGGTCAGCTTTTGCTCCCAGCCCCCCATTTCCCCAGACGTGCCCCTCTCCTTGCTCTGACCTGCGTGGACCTTGGGGTGCCTGAGCACCTCACAGAGGAGTGCTGAGCAGCTTTCCCAAACACTCTGCCAGTGGGAGAAGACTGGGGGGCATGTGCCCCCCGAGGCCCTGGGCATCCCACCTCTGTGCTCTGGACCAACCTGAGTAGCCCCAATGTCTCCTGAGAACAGCCCTCCATGCTCGAGCCAGCCCTTGCCTGGGGACCCGGTTTTCACACCTTGTGCCTTCTGCCACCCTTTCCCCTCTGTGCTCAGCTTTGGTGGGTTTAGCTCTTGCAGGATGTCAGTGCAAGGCATTGTGCAAACCTGCGACAGAAGGGAACCAGGCTCTTGTCCTCAGCACGACTTTTGTAGACTTGGCGCTTCTTAGGGAGAATGCACCAAAGCTGAGCCATCCGTGGGTTTTAGAGAGATGCTTTCAGCCCTTAGATCCCCCCCACAGTCGGATTGATTGGATCCCTTCTGAAAGGACCTCTCTGTGTTAGTCCCTGATGCACCATGAGCTCTCTGCTGGCATTGGAGATGGGCACAGGCACAAATGCAGTGCTAGCACCAAGGTACTGCTTATCTGCAGTTACTGAGGAGCTGCTGTGTCCACTGACCGCATTGTGCTTGTGTTCACCACGTACCTTCACTGCTCTCACGCCAGTGAGGCTGCATTAAGTGCCCAGTATAGAACAAAAGCTTGTGGTATGTGGCTCCAAGAGACCACATGCAAAGATTTGAAAGTGAAAGAAATTAAAAAGAAGTGCATTTCCAGCCTTCCTGTAAATCTCTGCTTATTTTCTACACTCGGCATTGATGGGATGCTGTTTTTCAAGTGTGAAGGAAAAGCAGCTAACCTACTTTAAGTAAGTGTAATACTTAGATCAGCTTAGGCTAAGGCTTTTATGTTTTTACGGCTGTTGGGTATTTAATGAATTTATTCCATATTTTTTTTAACAATTAAATGGCAAATCTGCAATAGAATGGCAGAATCCATCAGGAGAAAATCTTGGGTTGAGGTTTTTATGTATTAATCCCTAAAGGCCTGAACATAGAGGATAACTGAGAATCTGTCTTGATTAAGAAGGAACTTGAAGGCTCTGGTCACTCCAAACCTCACAGGAGCAGCTTTGGTGGGAGCTCTGCATCTGGCAGGACTTGGTTTCAAACTTAAAATCCTTAGACACCATTAACTGAAAGAGCTCGGAAAAGATGCTGCTTTTGTTCTTGGCTCTATAAACTTCCCTCCCTCCCTCCCTCTCTCCCTCAAGCTCCCCTGTCTCAGTCATATTCTTAGATAACAACTTTAAACACACGAACATTGGCATCTCGGGGATCACTTTCCGTGCCAAAGCTGCAACAGGTACTGTATCGGTCCTTGAGCCTTGTTCAAGTGAGCCACTGAAGGGCTTGTCACCACTTGTGTCTCACAGGCTGCCTCCTGCAATGAGGTCTTGACAGCAAAACTGTGTGTGGTGGCGTTTCATGTCAGATTCAACACACAATTTTTGGCAAGTGCACACATCAGAAATGGCACCTTCCACAGTACACAAAAGCATCCGTTCACTTTGTTGACAGCAAACTACAGAGTTGAGTAAGGTTTTGTCGTTGTGTTTTAAAAGGTTGTAATTAAACACTGCTGTGGCTTCGCCCCTCCAATGACTTTGGACTGCACTGGTGCTGGGATGCAAAACGTTTGAGGGCGACTGAACACTAAGACTTGAACTCTGAAGCATATTCAAAATGCTGTATAAGAGATGGAGGCATTTGCCTTCTCACTTTCCCTTCTAAAATCAAGTGCTCCTGTTCCTTCCTGACAGTCTGCTCTGCCCTTGGTCTCCCAGGGAAATGAAATCAAATGACCACTCTTCAAAACAGCCATTTCAGCAAATTACATCCCGAAGATGTAACTACTTGAAAAGAATTTGCACCCAGAAACTTCAACTATTGCCCTTTTCATGGTGATATTTTTATAGGCTTTCCATTCTTATCATACTGGTAAACAAGCATTTTGATGCAGTGAGAGTTCGCTGGGGAAATCCAAGGGCTGCTTGTTATGGAAAAGTTATGGTTTGTATAGAATTGCACAGGTTGCTTCTGACACTTAAAGAAGGCTTTCAGTGTGGCAGCTGCCATTGTGCGAAATCTTTTGCTAATAAAACAGTAGAGGAAGAAATTAATTGCAGTGTTCAGCAGTGCAAGCATGTTGGCGATGTCCGACACGATATGCACCACCCAGCTGTTGTTTATAGGCGACACGTAGAGGTGATACAATATCATGATTATTCTTGGTGCCCAAAGTATGGCAAAAATAGAAGTTATAGTAAAGAGAATGGCTGTTGTTTTCCCTGTGGAGTACCCTCGCAGTCGGAAATTGCTCTTTCGCCGCAGCTTGTACACAATGATGGAATTCAGGATGAAGAAGATGGAGCAGGGCACTAAGTAAACAGTAAAGCAGTGCACCCAGATGAGGACGTGATGCATCGATGTGCTTATGTAGTCTTCAATCCAAATATTGGGCCACCAGTAGTAGGGAATGCTGGTCAAAAAGCAGGTGATATAGACACTTACTATGACTTTTCGAGTACGAGCAGGGTAGGAGACTGTGTGGTACTTCAGCGGGTGGCACACAGCTATGTACCTATCGATGGTCAGTGGAACCGTAATCCAGATGGAGGTGTGGATGGACGAGAATTCCAAGACCTCGATTATTTTGTCCAGTACCTGAGGCATCTGTTTGTTTAAGATGAAGTCTTCCATGAGGAAGTCAACAAAGACGATGAAGAAGAGAACCAGGATGTCAGCAGCAGCTAGAGCTAGAAGATAGTTATAGGAGGACTTCTGCCTGCGAGCTACAAGCTGGGAGAGGATGATGACTGTCAAGATGTTCGCTGTGGAGAAAGAAACACAAAGTTAAGCTATTAAGATGTAACACCAGCTTTTCTGAGCACTTGTTTGGAGCTGTTCAAGCACTTGGTAGCATTTATTGAAGTTCCAAAACCACCACAGTCGGGTCCCTCAGAGAAACTGTTGCAATGGGAGGAAAGTGTGGCCCTGCTTTCAGCTGTGGAATATACCTCCTGAGCAGGGGGTACTGGGACCCCTGTCTGTGCACACAGAGGCAGGGGTAGCAGGAGAAAAAAGCTAATAGCTCATATGAACATTTTCTCGTATTTCTCACTTTGCTTTTTTCACTTTGTTGTTTAACCAGGGACAGATGAGAAGGGTGGGGTGGGCTCTGGAGAGAAACACATTTTGTCCCTCATCCCAGCCTGTGGTACCTAACTGTTTTAGAACTGAAATCAAAGCCACCTGGATTAGGTAATTCTTTCTTGACTGAGTGGGATCCCAGTCGAGAGGACTTTCAGGGAAACAAATGTCCTCAACTCTTCCTGAGATTCTTTTGTAATTCAGTCATTCCTGTCTGAGGTGCTCCCCTACAGATGAGTTCTGGGGAAGCATCTCCCTTCCGCCACTGAGACAGTCAGCTCCACAAAGACCTGCCTGCTTACCCAGAGCTGCTCTTTAGAAGTCCTTCAACCAGAAGGTATTTTTCCTCTAAAGTGATATAATTTAGCCTTAAACGAAATCCTGCTGGTCACATCAGACATGATGGATGTTCTGATCCAGCATGAGTGTAAACATCCCTGGATTTCCCAAAAAGCATCTGTTTGCATCTCTCTGGCCACAATACAGACCTGTCACCTAGATGTACTGCATGACAGTTAAATAATATTGTGGTGAAGGGGTGAAGTGTCTTTTCTATGCTCTTTCACTGTCTGGTTTGCCTCAGTTTTCTAAAGCTTTGGTTAAACTTAGATACACTTTAATGGCTTTCTTGAACCAGTGCTAGAAGGGATCAGTCCTACAGCCCCTGGCCAGGCAGAGCTCTCCATGAGTATAAACAGCCCTTGCAATTCTTGAGAGCTTTCCTGGTGCACTAGAAAGCAGCAAAATTTTAACTACTTGCTCTTGTTTACTAGAACTTACTGTGTAGTCTTAAAGTGGGGAAAAAAATAATTCTATTATTCCTACTATCAGTATGGCTGTAATGAGACAAGCAAGTTTGTTCCCATCAGAAGTTGGTATCCCTTGGCTGGAATAATACCTGAAGTAGTGCTTAAAAATCAGAGCTCTGGTTTACTGTACAAGAGGCTGCCAAATGTTTGTAGTTGATACTTTGCTAAGTGTTCTATAAATCACCTCTTCTGTGCATTCAGTGCTTCAAACATTTCTGCCAGCTTTGATGGATTTCCCAAAACAAATCAACAATACTTGTAAGGATTCCTTTAAATCAGAGAGAAAGGAAGTTGTTGACATTAAGGTAATGATAACTTAGGACACATGTCCTACAACTGAAAATGCTCATTTTTAAAAAACCTGTTTTACTTGGCACTGAAGAAAAAACTTCCTCCTTCATAAATGCCTTCCAAGCCTGCTGTCTGGGAGCAGATTTCTGCCACCAAGGAAATGAACTGCAGCTAAGTGAATGATCTTGACTAACAGTCCTCACCTATTTCTGTATTAACTTAATGTATTAATTTTATATCTTGCAACAAAACTAAACCAAACGTGATGATCAATGGACTCCTTCCCTATATATTAAAAAAAAAAAAAAAAAAAAAAAAAAAGGCAGCATGATCTTTCCAAGGTATTGTCTCAAATTGCCTTCAGGGGAATTTTCCCGATTCTGTCCTCCATTAATGGGAATGCAACTGCATTGATTTCAGCTCAGAGCAGACGTGGGAGACAAGAGGTGATATAGCCAGAACTGCTGTGTCATTTTTCACTTACTTGCTTACGAAATGCCTCTGTTGTGCCTGCTGATGAGCCCTGGAGGTGCAGTGAGTGATGTACTGTCAAGGAAATCCTCGAGCTGGAGTGTTTATCATGGCTCCGCAGCCACTGCTGGTTTTGGCCAGACAGACTGACTGGCTCGGCTTCAGATATTGGATGTGACCCATGGGGTGCATCTTCTCTTTAAATCCTCTGAATTTGACTCATTCCAGTGGCAGCAGCTGGAGCCAGCGTGCAGCAAGGGGGATGTCTGAAGACACTGGTCCCTGCTGGTAACTCTGGCCTGACTGTCAGGGCAGCTCCTGCAGGGATGCTGAAGTCAAGCTGTGTCCCGGCACAGCAGCCCAACTCCCCACACTTTCTATTAACCCCACTCAGTTTTGCTACAGGAGCACATTTATGAGCAGTCCTTTCCTCTGTACCCTCTGCCTCTCAGGGTTACCAGCCACGGCAGTAACAGCATGTGCTGAAATGCAAGTTATTCATCTAAGGCTAGCAAAGCCTTGCTTGGTGAGCTGGATTAGAAAATTGATCTTACAAAGTACATGCAATCTTTCTCCCATTTTTTTCTGCAAGGTACTTGCACTGGAAATGCTTTCCCTGGGATTACATTCAAGCTTTTTCTGGCCGGATGATATGAAATACAGTAACATCATTTACTTTTTGAAAATGGATAAATACTGGGGTGCAGGAAGAAGTTGCCAGTGTGACAGTGTCTTAGCACAGGGTTCTTCCTGCTGCATACTGTAAAGGGAAAGTGTAGATGAGCTATGAATGTCTCAGTCCTTCAACCATTTCCTAGCCAGTGTTGAGTTAGTCCTTGGTGTGTCCTCAAACACTGCCTAAAACTCAGTAAAATGGAAAATGGGTGAGCACATTGCTCTGTGTGATCAACTGTGTCCTTGTGCCAGTGTTTCTGTAAGTCCTGGGTACCTATTCAGCGTCCTGCTCTCCTGTGGGCAAAAATTACCTACTGTGGGTGAAAGGTGATGGAAGAGTATTTGTAACCACATTTTAACCTGGCTGACTCTAATTCTTGCACTGATATTGTAGTCTGTGATGAGGACTATGGCAGAGATGGTGATGATGGAGATAGAAAAGTATCTGTCTCTACTGTAACATATGTGGAGCTACAGCTGTTGGATAGGTCAGCACCCCTAAATTGTCCTGGACAGTACACTGTCCATTTCTTGCAGTGTTTTTGCTAGATACTAAGTGGTTAAGATCATTTGAATTTGAAAGAGATTGATCACTGTGCTGGGAGATGATTAGGGGATGACAGATGGGAATTTATGCCAGCGTCGCTTGCTGCAGTGCAGTATTCTGAATTTATAAATATCTGGTTGAGAACCAGGGCTTGATTAGGGACTAGCTGGCTGAAGCCTTGAGGTGCCGTTGGCAGATGATTAGAAGCAAATGTACAAAATGGCAGTCTCAATTCTTTCCCTTCAGGCCTGAGGATGCCTTTGAGGCACAGCGTCTGAAGGTCTCGGATACCCAAACACTTTTGGCCCATACTGCTCAAAACACAGCAACCTTCTAGTTCAGCCAGGCTTCATCACAGGACACTTACATCTCTCCTTTGACATCTCCCCTGATTGTATCAGCTTCTGAGTACAAACTGTAGCACTGAAATTCATTCCATTGGAGATCCTACGTGTTTGAGAGGGATCTCCCTTTAGGAGTAACTTTGGTTCTCACATGGATTTGGGTTTACTTCCCATACCAAAACCATGCTGCCATGGCTGCAGAACCCAGGCAATCTTCTGTGCCTCCTCAAAGCAGTGCCTGTGACCTAAGGCCACAGCTCTTTCCCCAGCTTCTTATTCCATGGATTACAGTCATCGCTCCAATAGTGTCTAACATGGGCCTTTGCAGGGGATTCGAGGAGCTCCTTTCACTGACTATCATCACTGTGTGTGAGCTTAAGCAGGAGCGATTGTATCTGTGTAAAGAAGTAATGGGCATATTTCTGGGCTTTCTGGTTTGAGGGTTTTTTTTTTTTTAACTGAGAGCACTTTGCATGAACACAGCAGCCTGTGCAGTGACACAGCCATCAGAACACGAGCAGCGGTGCCGCTGCGCTGGGGACAAGGCTGGCTGTGTGGTTCAGCAGCTCAGCATTATAAACCACCCAAATGAAGTAGCCACAAGTGTCGCTCACTGAGCGTGATAAACATTAGGTCACAGAATATAATGGGCACCTTTTACCCAACACAGTTGTTGCTAGGATCCCCACAAATAACTGTGAGATGTATGAAACTTCTCCGCGGGCCTGGCGTTAGTCACCTGACTGGCACAGAGAGACAGCTCACAAACGGGAAACTTTGAGTTGCTTCAGAAAATACGTTAGTAACGCCTCGCTCTTAGATTTAGAAATTCAGAGAGTGGAAGTACAACACGCTAAAAAATATATGGTGAGGAAAAGGGATGTTTTGGCTTGATGGGAATAGATGATTTCCTGTAAACTAGGAGGCAATATTCAAATGTAAACAGGTTCTATGACCAGCAGCCAGATCTGACCACGGTTACTAATGCACCTGCTCTCCAATAGTTACCAGACTGGAGATGAGGATAGCATTTAGCTCTTACTTGATGTGGGAGCTCTCTGGGGAAGCTGATGACAAGGAGTGATTTCTGATGAAAGTAACAGGAATTATTTAAAAAGAAGCCCAGAATTGCTGTGGCAATTTAATACTTGTTTATTACTGATGTTGGCTACAGCTGGTTATGTGGCCTTTGAAAATGACCCCTGGATGCCGTTTGCCCCTAAAAATGTTAGGGCAGGTTCACATTTTTCTCTTACAGCCAATATGGATCAAAGTCAGCAGAGCAGATGGGGACAGCCTCTGTGAACTGTGCTTCAATTTGTTCCTCTCTTTTATTATTGTATCCTGAGATCCTTCCTTAAACTGTTGTGAAGCGTAAAGAGATACTTTATAGAATGTAATTAGTGCAATACAAGTTTTTGCTTCCCTGGGAGTTCCTGTGAGGATTGATTTTTGAAAATAAGTGGATTTATTTGCTGTTCAATTGTCTGAGTGCTGTCGAACAGCTCACAGTGAGGCACACCCAGGAGGGAAGAGCTGTCAGCCCCTTCTGCTGGTGCCTGCATTATCTCCTAGGGGATAGAGGGGGACATAAGCAAAAAAAATGAGCACAATAAAATGGTGTATGGATGTAGGACGGCTACTGGAGCGGGTTTAACATCTTGTAGGAAGGCTTTTGTGTGGTTTGTGCTTAGAAATCCCATGTGCAGGGACAGACCACACCAGTTCTGAAGGTGAAAGAGAAATGAGGTAGAGGATGGCCAAGCTCCTGCCCAGGACAACCTGAACTCCCTGTTATATGCAGGAGACTGGGTTAGTTACTGCCAGAGAAAACACAGCATGGCCTTGCACTTTCAAGTCACAAGTGAATGAACGAGTTAGTGCCAGAGGCCACATTCTGACAAGGAAATCTGGCCTCTGGGGCCATTTTTCTCACTAACAGCATTTATTAGCTGAGACGGCTCTGGGGAAGGATGCAGTGAATGAGGTACTCTGCTCTGCAGCTGGCATTAGCCATCAGTGGGTCATGGAGGCCAGAGAAGGATTTCAATCCAGCAAAAGCACTTCCTCACTGTTGGAGGCCACAGATGCAGTAATGGCCTGGAGATGCCAGTGGCTGGTGTTGACTTTGAGCCTTGCCAGCCACTGAGGCTGGAGTGCAGTAGCTTTGTCTGGCAGAAAGGTGTAATAGCACTGTGCTGCTTTTGGCTTTCCTAGACCACTGGAGTACGGTTTTTCCATAGTCTTTATAAAATATGGCTATTTCTGCAGTACGAGAAAACCCAGAAGGAACACTGGGCTAAGACACAGGAAGGTCTGGTTTATGCTCTCTGGTGACACGTGTGTGAATGTGACAGGGATCTGGTTCTCCTTGTGCCATCTTCACCCTCCTCGTCTGCCTTTCCTGAGCTGGGCCTGCAGTGCAGAAAGTCTCTAATGACTCTCAGGAATTCCCCCCTGCCTCCCCAAAGCCTTTCTTGGAGACACTCACACAAGGATAAAAATGTCTAAAATGCACATCTCAAAATCTAGCCTGGCATCTTGCTACCAGAGCAGTAAAGCTTTCTAATGGAAATTGATGCTGGGAAGAGAAAAAGCAATCTGCGAAATAATGCAGAAATCATAAAAGGAATTTGGTTATTCATGCAACATATTTGGACAGACAAAGATTTTCAAGGCAATTCTGGTGTCTCATTTGGCAGGTGTCTGTGGCTTCTACATGTGGGCTGTCAGCACAGTGTGAGAGGTCTCAAGCTGAGTAACTTGAGCTCAAGGGTGACAAAACCATTCTACTCTTTTGGTACCAAACGCCAAAGCACTGAGGCAGATGCCAAAGGTGTTTCATGGGATGACTGGAATGGAGAGAGGATGTGATTTCATAAGGGCACTGGCATGAATTCTTTACTGAACATGAATAATTAAGAGGATTTTACCTTTGATTGTGGTTTTGCTAAAATAAACCAGTCTTTATGTCTTCCTAAAGCATTAGCTAATGCAATAGGAGCTCATGCTTGCAAACCCCATGGCCAAGCTTTCTCAGAGACTACGCCAATTTTACACAATATGCAGGAAATTACAGACTATGTAAAACCATTGCAGTTTGGCTTTATTCCCCCCACGGAGAATATACTGCATCCACACTGGATATATCACTCTTTGGTGTGCTAGTCTGGATATTGAAGAAAATACTCTTGGAGGGGAAAAACATCTGAGAAATATCCTAGTCTGATGTAACAGACTGACGGGTAATTTGTCTTGAAACCAAAAGCAACCTCTAGTGCACCTGTCCATGCAGCCAATGGTCCATATGATTGAAAAGAGAGAGAAGTTAAATGACTGTACATTGCAAGGACTCTCTGTTTCAGAAGGGAACAATTTCAGTGAAAAAGATGTTCAGTGTTTCAGTAGGCAAGCTTCTCTCCTCTTCTATGGTAAAGGGGTAGAACTCTTTTTTTGTCATCTTCTGTACCACTAATTCTGGTCCTACTTGGCTGCCTCTGCTTCATTCTCTCTGCACAACCATACTGGTGTCCTGGGGGGCAACCCAATACCATCTTCTCCCATCAGGTCACTCTGAGAACCACACTAACAGCACTCCAGACACTGGGGTTTAGGATCCTTATGTACTTATCTGTATTCTGCAGAATGAAAACTGATTTGTGTGTAAGGTCTCCTGTGCTCAAGGAGTTAATTCCGGCTTTGTTTCCTTTTCTGGTGTCTCAAAGCTAATGGAAAAAGAGATCATAGGCTCAAAAAGACCACCAGAAACAGAAGGTGACAGCTTTTGTGGACAGTGATTGCTTAGCACTCGGTGTTTGAAAGAAGAGAGGGCACCTCATCAGGACATCTCCGTGTTGTTTGTTTGCCTACAGCAAATTGTTTTGGCGTATGCGGATGAAGGCCTCCTCCTGCTGGCTTGTTTCTGCTGATTCACCCCCATTTTATGGAAGGGAGCAGAAAGAGGATGAGGAGGAGAGAACTAAATAAGGGGGTGGATGAAGAACAGCAGGATATTAGACTGCCTAGTGTTTCTGAATGTTTTGACTTCTTCACAAATGGGGGCTCAGCATTACCCACCTACCGTGAAAACTGGCTGTGCTCTCTCTTTTGTGTCGTTGTCATTTCAAGGAAAAATCTCCTCTGGAGTTTTTCCTTCCCAATCCATTTTAGCAGCCTGCCATGCAAGGTTGTGCACTTCATAGTCTACTGAGCCTCCCAAATATGGCACCTCATTATCACTACAGCCCTGACAGCGTTGCTTCCTACTGACGTGGCAGAAGAAAACCAAAGCTAGCAGTTGTACTCCGTAGAGGCATCCAGAAATTTGTAATTAACTTCTCCACAATCCATGCATTAGCATGGGTTCATCCACATGCTGCCTTTCAGGCTGCAAGACTTTAATGGCCCCAATCTCCAGATGTACTGACCAAACTACATCACTCCCATCTGCACACCTTGCTGTCACCAGTTCTGTACAGGAACAGAATGAATTTATTCTTTTTCAAGATGATTCTTCTTTCCTTACAGAACAAGCATTCATATTACAATAAGAAATGACTCATTTTAAGCATGTTAGCAGTAGTTTTGTTCCCCTCTGTCCAGTACTACTACTGTGAATGTGCTGTAGTGCCCTTCAGTTGCTCCAATAGCTGAGCTAAAGTTCTGGCAATTTATTTTTCCTCTTTTAAGTAGGATGCAATGTACTGGCCTTGCATCCAATTCAGATTTTAAGTCAGAGAAAGGATGGTCTTTGAATAAAAGGGTGGCTGAACCAGGTCTCAGGAGGGTTTGGTTCTTATTCATTGTGTGAACTCTGCCTAATGAGCGACAGCTGAAGAGTGCTGTTTTTTCAAGGTCATAACTGTACATGTAACAATTCTCCCACTCATATTTTCAGATCTTCCTTTAGCAATTCTATTGTTCAGGTGTGCTGTTATGAGAAAGGCTATTTATTCAGGTGCTAGAAACGCTCTCTTTAATCAGAAGCCTGTACTGTGATTGCAGAAGAATATACTAGGCAGCAGATGGCAGGAATCCAAAACGAGTCAGACACTTCTATACTGCCGTGTGCTGTATGTACACCTACCCTCTGCCTGCGTTGGTATTTATTGGGTATTACATGCCACGTGAGTCATCAACAAACATTGCTACCTGTCTCCCTCCCTGCTCATGGTACTAACTGGGTTGCAGCTGTAAGCACAGAGCTGGCAACACTCTTTGGGTCTCATTATCCCTCCTCATGCCAAGGAGTGGAGGGAACACAGTTGGGCTCTTTGCATGCCGGTGGTCTCTTAGATCAGGGGTGCTCAGCCCACCAACAGGACCTGCCTTGCCAGGGTGATGATCCTGGCATGCACGCTTCCCACACAGCCTCCTTATTCCAAACTTTATACAAGGACAAGGCTCCAGAAGGACCAGTTCTCCATTGTTTCAGTTTTCCCGTGGCTATACTGCAGTTTGCATGGGCACAGCACACCTGTGTGTCAATCCAACACCCTGGGAAGCATCTTGCTTGTTGAGCAAGAACAGCCAGTCTGTCATCTGTTAGGGGAAGGTCCATAAAGTGTCTCTCTCTTCACAGTGTGTTAAAACAGTGAGGCACCCCTGCTGAGCTTACATGTTCTTCCAGGTCAGGACTACAGCTTCTCTCCCTCTGCCTGGAGCCCTCTGAGTGCACTCTGTGCATGGCTGGGCTTTGAATAACCTGGGCTGTCCCCATCTCCACAACACCTTGTTCAGCAGCTGGTCTGACACAAACACTGCCTGTCTGTACCCTCCAGCTATGAGCACCCATGTGTGTCCCAGCTGCTTTCCCAAGCTTGTGAAGTCCTGAATCTGAGACTGGTTTTATGTAAAACCCTAAAGCATAAATAAAAGAAACAGTTGTGGACCAGGCTTCCAGTTTGGAGTGGCTCTTCCCTGGGGCATCCCCTCCTGGGGATGCTGTAAGGGTGCTGGGTACATGCCTGTGCTTTGTGTCACTGGGATGCGATGACCCCAGAAGCCAAGGCGCTTCCCAGGTAGGTGACTGATAGGGGAGCAAAGTGGAATCAGTGATCCCACATTAGAAGAGCCAGATTTCACTCTGCCTCCTGCATTGTCAGAAGGAGATGAGCCCTGGGAGCATTGATCAGGCCAGACTCCGGTCTAGGAAATGCTGCCACTCTGTCCTTTCAGGACCAATACACTCCCGATGGAAAAGGTGGTTGCCTGCAAGGCAAGTCTGTTGCTGCTGCATCTTCTCATGAAGCAGGAATTAAGGTCAAAGCCAGGTGTCTGCAGCAAGCAGTGTTGCTTCTGTGCCTGACCTTCATGGTTGTGTTCAGTGGCCTGGCCACAGCAGGAGCAATTTTGTGCAGCTGCTTTGTGCAGCTCTCACTGACAAAGGGACAGGCAGAGTGGTACCTGTTGCTCTTTGCTTTCTCACCTTTACCAGCTCCCTCCTGGACTGAAACAGAGCAACTTATTCCCTCCCCCACATCCAGCATCATCTCTTCTTTAGCATTTTCTCTCACTAAAGCAAGAAACACTTCCATTAAGACTTTTTGCAGTCCCTCTCTTGCTTCCCAATTAACTGCAGGTGCTTCAAAGGTTCTCTCTGACTGACAGACAAGGAGAGTGCAGAGTTAGTAAAGCAGGGGCTGCAGAACAGCTCCATAAACGAGAAACCTTCCCCTCTAAATAGGAGAATGACCCCACTTCCAGTGCCTCTGCCTTGCTCTCCTCCTCACCCTTGTACCGGCAGTTTCTCCTTCTTCCATGCATCCTGCTCCTGAGGCACACCACTCCTGGTAGCACAACTGCACACTTGTGGGACATCTTTGCACATATGCACTCCTAACAAGGTTTGAAAAACTGTCTCTGTGTTGTCAGCCTCTGCTTAGAGGGAAAAGAAGCAGCCTCCTGCCCCAGCTGATCAAAGGCGCGACCCCCCTGGCAGAGCTGTAACCACCTTCGTGTGTGGTACCAGCCACACTGGGTGGTGTAGTGCTGTCTCTGTGGTTGCCCCTCTTTGCAGGGCACAGCCTGGCCCTTGCCTCTGTGTGCTAATGCCAGAGCAGGGGTACAGGGAGTCTACTTTGCTCTCTCTCCTCTCTGTCCTTTACAGACTGTCTAGTGCCTGGTTGAACAGAGAGGGAGAAGGAGCCAGTGCTGTGAACAGGCTCTGCTGAGGTGCCAGGCGGGAGGGGAAGGATGCTTCCTCTGCATGCACAGTCAGGCCTGGCATCGCTTGGCCTCAACGTGGAGTTGTTGAGTTAGTGAAATTTCCTTCAGACATTACAGCAGGAAAGGCAGAAACAGTTAACTGGTTTCTCCTCTTATCAGTCTTTCTCCAAAATTTGTGGCAATGGGTTAACTTTCCATTTCAGCAAAACACTGCACCAGTGCTGTCTTTGAGGAGAGATCCTCAGTAGTGTTTCTCTTAAATTCTTGGCACCACACAAAGGTAATTAAGATCCCACATACTTCAGGGCTCTTTTTCTAATAGCCAATAAAGTCTGCTACCTTTAAAATTTTCTAATGTTGGAAAATTGAAGAGCAGCCTCAAATTAAAACATGAGAAGCTCTTTTTAGCATTTCTCTTGCCCTTTAACCTATCCCTGATGAAGCTTGGCTGTGTGAGTCTTCCCTTAAACATACTTAGCTTGTTCTCATCTCTGTGCAGTCTCAGGGTGAGAATCAGAACTCACCATACTGTGCACTTATTCAACATACTGTACATGTGCAGTGAGTTTGGGTGTTAGTGCCAGTGCTATCCTCAGATCACTGCACTGATTACATCCATACCTGATATAAGCCCACTGACCTCAGCAGTGCTGCACCACCAAATGCTTAGGCTAGTTCTGTTGAACACTGTCACAGGTGCCACTGCTCTAATCAACTGATGTCTGATCCCTTGAGAAATGCATGTCACCATCGCTAATTTGGATCGTGCACCGATTTTAACCATGTTCTTAGAATGACAGCATTAGGTCTGTAATTACAATACTCCTTAGGGAGCTGGTGCAAGTATGTGCAGAACGCTCATTAAATTTTTTTCTTGTCTGTGCTCGTAAGACTTTCCCCTGTTTGAGAGACATACAAAGGCAAGCTTAGCCACAGACTGCTTCATGACAACTTCTTCACGTGATAATCTTGAGAGGGTCTTGGTCATTTCTTAGGGGACTGGTGTTACAATCAGAGCTTGTCATATGGACATCTAAGCAGCCCTAAGGGATTAATGAAGAGGAAGCTACCACCTCATCCCTGCTGGCTGGGTCTCTTTGGGTCAGGGTTGAGACTTGTCGATGCTGTGGAGCACACTTGCCTATGCTCTACATCCTCTGTGGGCTAATTTAGGACTTAAATTTCTCTGAACGATTAGCCAATGTTCAAATTTTAATTATAAGCCAGGAAGGTAAAAAACCCCCAAAACAACACAAAGAACATCAATTCATATGTAGAGCTGTAATTCCATATGTGCTGTTCAGAGGCAGGCTTCTCTTCATGTCTGATTAAAAATTTTTCTATTAATTAATTGCTTGAAGAAGGAATTAAGGTGAACAAAACATTTAGAATTCGTAGACTATTAACTATCATTGCTGCTGTCCATTCCACATGGCACTTTAAATGTAGCTGTACATAGGAACAACCAAACTCTTGTTTGGCATCCCTAAAATACCTAAACTCTTGTTTGGCATCCCTAAAATACTGTTTCATCTTGGTGCATAAGATTGCTCTAACTTTTTCCCGACTCATTCTGCCTGTCCTTAGGATCACCCTAAGCTACCCTCAGGCTGGAGGCGTTAAGCTCTGCCCACTGGAGCCCAGTCTGTAACTCCAACAGCTCTCCGTGGTCCTGAGTGTCAAGGTGTCTTGCTGGCAGCCACAGGCAGCCCCCTGGGGAGGAGGCACCTGCTCGGTCCTTGTCTCGGCTGAGACAGTACTGCTGATGTGATGCTCGTGCAGCATCTGCACGTTTTGAGCTGTGGGTACCTGCGTGCTGGCAGCGGTGTCTCACAGGTGTTCCCACCCAAGCCTGAGACATCCTTTCCTTCCCTGTTTGGCATGTCTCTACCTTTTCTCATCTCCAGCATCTCAGTATTGTCTTTGTCCCCTTTATAAGTAGGAAATTTCTCTCAGAGTTACACAGTCTGGAGGCTGCTGCCTGTGAGCTGAAACTTTCTTCCAAGCCCTGTACTTGTATTCAGGGGTCTCAGTGTCAGCATTGCAGTGCACTGACCCCAAGACTGGACTTTTTAAGTACTGTCCTGCTCCACCAGCCACAGGGATGGGCTCACGAGTATGACAAGTGTCTGCTAACATTCCGACAGCGTGCTCCTTCCCCAGCCGAGTTCTGTACTGGTGGCATGTTGCTCCCAAAGCCAGCGCTGCCCCGGGGAATAAGGCGGAGATTTGCACCAGAAAAACTCGGCAGCTGCACTTGTGCTTACTGCTGGCCCGGCACGCGATCGGCGGGGACCAGACCCGGCAGTCTCGGTACCGCTCTGGCACTCACACGGCCAAATTGACAATGACAAGAAACTTCACGGCAGGCTGACTCTGTATTGTCAAGTTCAAAGTCAGGGTGCCCGAGGCCGGGTGGGAAAGGGACCGCAGCAGCAGCAGCAGCAGCGCGATGGCAGGCAGGGACAAACCCCAGAGAAGGAGGCAACGCGCCGGGCGGGGAGACGCTGCCCGGGGAAAGAGATGCTGCCCGAAGCGCCCGCGTTCATCCCGCGGGGCACACGGAGGCAGCGCGCCCGGGGCAGCCCGAGGACGCCCATCCCGCCCCGCCCCGCACAGCGGGCAGGAGCCGCTCCGGCGGGCGGTGCCGGGGCCCCGCAGCCTCGCCCGTCCCGCGGCACTCACCCGGCAGCCCGAGGCAGAGCAGGAGGCTGTAGTAGACGACGGGTGCGTACCCCAAGCCGCAGCCATAGCGGTGGTGCGCCAGCAGGGAGCCGTTGTGGAGGTGGAGGTGGTTGTGCTCCATGGACCCGCTCTCTGCCCGCTGCCGGCGCTCGCTCCGCCGCACGGGCCGCCCCGGCCGCGCCGCCCGCCCGCCCCTCGCACGCTCGGCGGCGGCGGCGGCGAGCGCGGCGCGGCCCCGCGGCGGGCGGCGGCACATGGTGCGGCCCCCGGCCAGCCGGGCCGGGCGGGGCCGAGAGGGGCGGGACCGGCCCCCGCCCCCGGCCGGGCGGGGGAATCTCCCCCGGAGAGCATCCTCGGAGAGCATCCTCGGAGAGCCGCCGCCTCCCGGGGGGCAGCGGGCTCGCCCCACAGCCAGGAGCAGGAAAAAGGGGGTTTTCCTCCAAGTTGTTACTGGAGTCAATGAAAGATTGACTCAGAGCAGAGGCGGGGATTGCCAGCGGTGTACGCGTCTGGCAGCCCTGGGTCGTGGTTCAAGCCGGCTGGGGAGGCCGGGGGGGCATCCCCCAATGGGCGTTTTGTACCTGCGGCATCGAAACGCAGGCCCGGGTTAACTGCATTGTCCTTCTCCCCGCAGTGCTCCAGAGTGAGGGACGGGGCGGCCATCGGTGTCACACCATGCGCTAGCATGGACATACACCCTGCTCCAGCAGGGACACGCCATCCACCAGGATGGACACACACCCTGCTCCAGCAGGGACACCACCTGTGCCGCCTTGAGTGTGCAGCTCCCGCAGGGCAACGCTGAAGGGAAGTCAAAATTTCAAAACCCTTCTCCACCGGTTCCTTAAGGCTTGTGTGTTTCTGTACAGAACCTCCTGCGAAACTACTAAGGTAGTGAGCCCTCTGCTTTGTGCTGCTGATCAGTGGGCTGGACAGATGTCAGCATATTGATATGGTTAGGAGGTCATGGTTTAGTGATAAAATAGATGTTAGATTACAGTGCACACCTCCTGAGAAGAAAACAAGATGTTTTTTCACCCAAAGTGTGTGGGGCTGAGCCCCACAAATCATCACCGGGAGCAGGAAGAGCCCCCTGGGTTTTTGTGGCTGCCAGAGAAGGCCAAGGGGGTTGTAGAATTGCAGTGCATGTGAGGTGGTCAGTAAGGCATGTCTGATGGGATATGCACAAGGTACAGTGCATGGGTTACAAAACTAAATAAAGATGTGGTCCTTGCTCTGCGAAAACACCCAGCTGCTTAGCGTGGGTAATAATATAACATAAAAAGTGTGTTGCAGGTGGTAAGGCACCATTAGAACAAGTGCTGTGACAGACCAGCAGGTGACTAAGCAAGGACTTCTGCATCTTTGGGTTTCCATGGTCTTGTTTGAAAAGTAGTTTAGCTTCTGTTTGGAAGCACAACTAGGGGAAAGCAAGGCTCTGGTCTTGCAGGGACTTGAGTAGCTTACTTCACTGGGAGACTCAGCAAGGTTATTCATGTGAATAAGTCTTTAATAGAAAAGGTCTTCTTGAACTGGACTGAAACTGCTGTCCATCTTTCCAGGTTAAACATACTGGAAAAAACATGTTTTTCCTCTGTTTTTTTTCAGTTGATGTCTTCATGAATGTAGCCTAGTACTTAGAGTCTACTAGTACAGCTTTTAAGTGGATGTGTTCCTTTTAAAAAGAATTTTTTTGAAGCCAATAATTCAAATGACCAACAGAATTTTATAAAGCAGTGAGGTGTATGTAGTTATATAGTACAAAGTCCTGTGAAGTCAACTTTGCCTGCTTTTTTCCCCCAATTATTTAACCTTCAGGGACTTTTTTTTCTTGTTATTTTAAAAAGTGTAATTTCTCCTCATGCTTCTGCAACAGACTCAATGAGGAAAGAGATCTTTTATTGCCTCCTAAAAGAGAAGTGATAATTCCTGAAGCCTTGTCTTGGGGGGAGTAAGTACATCAGCAGGGCTGAAAGTGTGACTCGCAGTTTTGAAGCTAAGTGGAGTTTATCAGCAAAGGAAAACACCAAAGGAGATGGCAGTGGAGCAGAACTTTGGCAAATGTTGGTTGAAAAGCCTTGTATCCAGTCCAGTTTGCAGCACCATGAGTGTCTCAACTTCCCAGTTAACAACAGTGAAATTCTATAAAATCTGGACACTTAGGAAGAGCCTCTGCCATCCATTTTCTGTTGTGCTGTTGCCAGTTTTCAGACTGGCCTAGTTTTAAACTTCCTGAGCAATAGGGTTTCCCTGGAGAGGTTTCCATAATAGCAGCATTTGCTTCCTCAGAGCTAGAGTTGTCTCCAGGGCACAGTTCAGGTAGATGCTCATGTACTGAGAAGAACTGTTGGTAGTAAGAGAATATTTTTCCATCTCCCCACCTGGAACACTCACTAGAGCTTCACAAGAGGTTCTGCTGCACATGATGTTTTCTTGTTCTAAGGGGAAAAACTGGAGAATTAGCTCACATTCACTAACACTTCCCTCTGGCCTGCCCTGCAAGTGGAGTGGCCACAGAGAGTAAATCTGCTCCTGGTACCTGAGTTAGCTTGTTTAAAGCTTCTTGAGGAACTTTTCTGCTTGCACTGTGCAAAGAGCTTCTAAGGCGGAATGGACCAGGTCACCACATCTGATTTACTTTTCCTTCAGTGAATTCAAATCAGTGAAATATTTTGTAATACCAGAATCAAGGGCCCAAAGTAAAGGTGAAGATTGCTTTTGTGTTCCATGTCTAAATTGTGTTTTGAGGGGTTTTTGTCCTTCAAACAAATTCAAAGCAATTTTTGGCTTAAATGAGATGAATTTGGTTATTCTGCCCCTTGAATTATGCGGTAACAGAGCCCTAGACAGGTATTTCAATAAAGCCAATTCAAAACTAACCACAATGCTTGCTTCTGCTTAAAGCTATTTATTTTTAGACTTCTCGCTGTTTTCTAAGGGGATGACATTTATGTGTAGCATCAGGGCCACTGTGAGAAGAGCACTGGTCTGCTGCTGAATTAACAGGCAGAAAGCCTCAGGAGCCTTGAGGAGGATTGTTTCTGAAGCTCATCTCGTAAACAGCCACATGCTCAGACAATGGATGACTTCTATTCCTTTCCAAAGAGCGGTTTATTCTTTGCATGACACACTACATAGCAATACGAGGTGGATGTACTTTGCTTTAAAGCTCCAGAGGCACTTGAACTTGGTTAGCTTTCTGTTTTTCAGAGGAACTGAGCCTCCCTAGAAACTGCTAGGCAGTGATCCCGGGGGAAGGAAGATGACGCTGGTCACACCCCCCCCCCCCCCCCCCCCCCCCCCATGCACTTGGGCCATGGAGCAAAGTAATGGTGACTTTAAGAGACAAGAGCTATTGACTGAAGGAGTCGGGAAGAACTAGATGTTGTGTTGTTGCAATACAAGTTTGAGTAACATGCCTGGAAGATAGCAAAGGTGAAACTGGAAGACTGATGCATGGAGTGTGTGCAAGGGATTGGGAGAGGCAGTGTGAAGGTAGAGAAGTCTGTCAAAGGAAGAGGTATCATCTGGTCAAAAATGTGGGGGTTAACAGTTACAAGAGGCCAGGGACATTGGAGAGAACTGGTTTATGGCCTGATCAAGGCTGTCTTACCTCTGTATCAGTGCTGCAGGAATTAAACTCAGAACTGCTACAGAGAAAATAACACCTATAAGAATGACAAGTCTTAGGTTATATCTTATTAGATGCTTGTATATAATTTTGCTGCAAGGAAACCCTTCTCTTCAAAGCAATATTTTTATCTTTCCTTACTGTTAGGTTGCAGAGTAATTGAGTCAAAT
The DNA here is from genome assembly GCF_003031625.1 of Empidonax traillii. Classification (NCBI taxonomy): domain Eukaryota; kingdom Metazoa; phylum Chordata; class Aves; order Passeriformes; family Tyrannidae; genus Empidonax; species Empidonax traillii. The sequence continues at coordinate 139,140 of NW_020955359.1, read as the reverse complement.
TCTGCTCCTCCTGGGTTAAAGGACTGTCTTTGTCAATAGCATCCTGCAGGTCTCTCCAGGCTTGGAAGAGGAGGGAGACCTTTCTGTGTTCTCATAAAAGCCATAAAGGAAAAATGTGATTATGAAAGTTCTTTACTGGAGTCTCCTCAGTGTCTGTGCATAGGCAGGCTCCAGTTTTACAAGAGAACAGCAAAGATTTATTCATTTTTAAGGGAAGAAGTTTTTCTTGCGCTGGTGGTGATTGCCAGAGAAGTCTGTGGGGCCAGAATACAGATTCATCAAGGCTTCTCCATCTTGTGCTGCATGTCCGTAGCCCTCACCTTCAGGCTCCACAGCCCTGTAGACTCCTCTTCATCTCTTCTTCCTTTGACTTCATATCTCCTTGGAGACCCATGAAATTTGCAACAGGTCTCAAACAGTGTCTGTAATGAAGCTTTGCCTATTTGAACCATCTGAAAAGAAGTTTGAAGCTTTTAAACACCAATTATTTCCTTCTTTATTTATTCCCTGAACTCCCTTTTAGGTTTCAACTGACAAATCTCATTGTAATTTATCTGAGCACCATTGTGAGTATACTTTCCAAGGGAACAGAAAACAGATGTGATAAATGCCTGAACATGAGATTTAATACAGCATCTGTTGTTTTAAAGAAGAGTTACAAAACAAACTGTGTTTTGTTTGTGTTTAGTTGGTAGATGATACACCTGATTTTCCATCATACTCTTTTCAGGTTACATTGAAAACATCTGACAGAAATGTTCACTGAGATAAACTCATTTGACCTGTCCAGTTTGCAGTGGTTATGACAAATTAGTGCAATTTTTGAAAGAGTCAGCATATAGGTGGTGTTTCAGATGAAATTAATCCATTACTCACAATAGAAACCAAACTCTTTTTGCAAGATAAGAAAGTGAAAAGGATCTGTCAGGAGCTTGTATGATGTACTTGAATGATGTTTAACTGTGGAATTAATGGGCTAATTCCTGTGTTAAGCATCAGCATATACTTAAGTCCCTTGCAGGATTTAGGTGTAACTAAGTTAGGATTAAAATGTAATTACTTGACAAATATTTCTGAAGGTGGAGGCTAATTTATCCTCGCCCAAAGGTGAAAAGAAAGCACATGAGATTTATGTCACAGAGACTCTGCGTTTCCTCTATTGGGATTTTTAAAAGTTGAATAACTAAGCACGTGAATATTCGAGTTTTCTTGAGCTGGAAATTCCAAGTCGTTTTCTGTAGAAAAGGTGTGGCATGCATAGACCTCACAGTGGAATGCTGACAAATGGAGGTGATACTTCCTTACTCCATTACTTACTGAGCAAAAATCAAGTCCAGCCTGTGAATACCAAGAAAAAGGATGAAAACAGAGTAGATTATTTAAAAATCATTGTACCAATTATTCCTACTAATTATTGCAAACCCCCAAAGTATCATTACAAGGTAACAATGCATTCATATTTGCTATCCTAAACCTCATTAGGCCTCATTTCAGGATCAAGTCACATTTGTTCTGCAGCTTAGTGTTTCCATGCAAGTGCCACGTTTAGCTGGTTTGGTTCAATCCTCCCTGCGTGTCTCGAGATGAGCTAAATGATTTAGATCTGGATCTTTTCTTCACTTTAAGAAAATACAGAATTCTTCCCGCATTTGCTCTTCGGTGCCTTCGCACGACCAGAATGTAGCGAGCTCCGGCCAAATCAATGCTCCTCTTCATGAGGGCTGGGAATGGTTCCTGCGCGGAGCAGCCGTCACTGGCCGTGACGAGGCGCCCACAGAGAGTGTCTTGTGAGGGGTGGAGGATCTGCCACTGCCGTGCTTGTCACTGGCACCCACGGTGACAGCCCTGCAGCTGCGGGGCGCGGGTGCCCAGTGCGGCTCTCCCACCGACCCCTGTGTGGCCAGTTCCTGACAGCCCGGGGGAAATGAGGGAAGGTCTTGCAGCATCACCTTCGTTTTCTGTGGAGAGGCATTAAAAAAAGTGTGGCTCTGCGGACGAAAGGCTGATGCAGTCTCTGATTTTGTGGCCAATTAAATAAATTGCAAGGTCCCTTGTTAACTTCTGCCCGTCTACCAAATGAGCAGCCAGCCTGAGCAGAATAAGATTACTTTCTCTTTTTACATAAGGCTTTCACATGCTATCCCCCCTATTAATTAACTAGATTAAAGGTTCTGGCTCCCTTGAACTCCTCTTTTCTTGGCTGATTCACTTTGAGTTAGATGTAGCCATTATAAACTGATCAGAAGCAAAAGACCCGTTTTTTCTCACTTTCTAGGTATTGTGGGTATTTTTAGGTACCACACTTAGCAGATACAGCAAAAATACCTCCCTGCAGGTGAATGTTTTAAGTGGCTATAAAAGCCATTATTAATTTGGCTTTATTTCCATGATATAAAAAAAATCTTATTTTGAATTTTCAGCAAGAGCAATTTGTCTGTCAGTGGACATGTATTCTCCTGCTTCAGGCTTGACTTTTTAGTAGTTGTTATTGCTCTAGATAAAAAGAGTTAGTGCTAATCAAAAAGTAGTGCCATTAAAAATGTTAATGAGCTTTCTACTCAGTCATACTCCCATGTAATTCCACTAACTGTGCCACAATTTCTCCTAATTTACCTTGGCATAAGTGAGGCATAAGCAGGATCTGTTTCAGGTTAGCCACAGCTTTACTGTAATCCATGGGGTCAGTGAGAGCACAAAACGAAGGAAGCTCTACATAATCAGAAATCAAATAAGAATGTCCCCCTACAGCTCTGCTGGTGATGTCAAACATATGCCCAAGCCTACACTAGAGGCACTACCAGCAGTTGCCTAGGGGAAGAGCAACAAGACCAGTTGTGTGTCTGAGCCCTGAGACTAGAAATGGTTTTGATTAAATTCATGTCATTTTACAGGCAGGTGCAGCCCTCTGATGCCCTTATGTTTATTCTGCAATTCACCTATGGCAGGAGGCAAAGATGTTGGTACACATCACTGAAGAAAGGAAGAAAAAAAAAAAAAGGGGAAGAAAACAAAATGAAAAAATGGAACTTGTCAGTATTAGCAGGGAGAGGGATGTAACTGCAAACTAACCAATGCAGCTCCACTCAACTGAGACCATGAGCAATTCTCTGTGCAGCAGCAGGGCTGCAGTAAGCTTGTCTTCTAGGTGGGTACTGCTTTCATTACTTCAGCAAGATTGCTTCACTGAGTAGGATGAGCAGGATTTGGGTTTTAGAAAACTGCAGAGAATATCATTACAGGGTTCTCAGATTATTTTCCCCCCTGTTTGAATTGGCCTTGCAAAAATCCCTGTGGGTTTGAACAAAAAATTATTTGCGGTTTCCTAGAGGCCAACAACTGTTTCTCCTCTAATCAGATATTGCCCTGAAGGGAGCTTTGGTCTCCCTGGGGATCAGACAGTGTTAATCTAAAGTTACTTAAATGGGGCCAAATCCTGCTTTCTGACATGTTTTAAAGAGGGTTAGTAGTTTATTTTACACCTAAGTCCACAAAGGCTCTGGATGATATACGGTGTGTGGTAAGATTACATGGTAAAAGTTTCTGTCCTTGATGATATTAGTGCTTGGGCACACTTTTGACAAAGACATACAGCTGTGATTTTCCTACCTTGAACTTGAAAGAGAAGTCAGGATTTAATTTTATGTCAGCACCCGGAGGCTCTTTATTTCTTGCCTTTGCTCTTTATTGCTCCCACACTGCACAAACATACACCAAACTGAAGCCTCTAATAATACAGCCTATGGAAATCACAAATGCAGGGTCACACAGTGCTTGCTATTGGCCCCTGAAGTACAACTTGGGCACTGCTATAAAAGCAGAGACTCCTCTGCCATTGACTCTTCTCTTCCACTGCTGTTGGCCTGGGAACACTAGAGCACTTACTGACCACAGAGCTTTTCTTCCAGACACGTCACAAGCAGCACAGTAGTTTCCAAAGGGGCCACTGATCTTCCCCTGTAGTCAGTGGAAGCTGTCAGTGGCCAGCACTTCCAATATGAGGTCTCAAGTTCATAGTCATGAGCCTGCTCCTGATGGTTGATATGCAAGGGCTCTGTCGGGTCAATAGCAAAATTAAATTCCAGAGTCAGACTTGGCTTAAATTTTTTCAATAGATTTGGGTTTATGAGAGAATGGAAAGGCAAACCATCAGGAGAACTCCAACCCTTTCCTGTTTTTTGCCTTTCTAACAGCCAGTGCTCCTGGGCCAGGTGATGCAGGTTACACTCCTGTAATTTTGTTAAGTTCCTGTGGATGCATGCAAGCTTTAGTGGAGTACTGTGCTGGCAAGGAGAGCCTGCAGTTGTGGGTTGGGTGCTCTCCTTTTAGTCTTTGAATGAACTCACGTATTTCTGAACTTCTCTTGCATGATGCACCTTGGATCAGAAGGACAAGTGTTTCCTCATTTTCAGAGGTTGTGTTTTGTGGTGGTTGTGTGATGACCGATGTGATAAGCATTTGTTTTTCACTTTGAGGTAGCTAATGGATTTCAAAGCTATTTGCTATTGTAACTTTTTGCCTAATTGTTTTCTGTCTGTAACTGTATGCCTTCACTTCCAGAACTGACTCCTACATTCCCTTGTAGTTAGATTGATGCAGATTCTGTCCACAAAATGACACTGTTCAATAGCAATCAGGGATGCATAGAGAGGTGACAGAGACTGCCAAAAGATTATTTTCGTCTGCCACTGGAAATGCAATTTCTAACCTGCTTTTGGAAAAAATGACACCCCAATGTCAGAAAGTGGGTAACATATCATTTTATGTGGCAATTATTTAAAGCTGTTGGCAGCTGACTAATGAAAGTGACAAACAAGCTGTACATGAGTCAGATTTCTGAGTCGGTTTTGCAAAGGTGGTTTTTGCGCAGGCACCAATTTACAACCAATGGGCTTTTTAAGATCCTTGGTTTGGTGTGGCATGTGGGAAGGTACTTGTAGGTCAGCACCACGTCTAACGTTAGGATGATATCTAGTTTCTGTAAATATTGATTTCTCTTTAAACAGGTTGACTTTAACTTGTTTTTAATTAGTAATGGCAGATGTTCAGCTGGGAGAACATCTAGGGATCATTATTCTAATAATGTCCTATTAGCTTTTAAACCTTCCTCTTAATGTAAATCTGTAATTAGAGTGCTCTCTCTATCTGCTGCATCCTACTACCAATTCTCTCTGTAAGCCAATAGAGAGGGATGCCAAAAAGCTGCAGGGATTGTAAATTGTGTCTTATGACTCTGTGTTTCGGGTAATTGCACACCGAGGACAAAGCAGAATAAAGCTGCAGGACTGCAGCAGCAGCCCCCACCTTCTCACAGTCCATAGGAAGGATATTCCTTTGGGTGCAGAATTCTTGAACAGCAAGGGAGGACTGGAGAGTTGGAGCAATGATTGTGGTGTGTGTCCCACTGACACAAAAAGAACCCAGGGGCAGAACAGCCCTTGGGGTTGCTGGTGGTGTGTCCCACAGCCCTGCCCACATGGGTACCTGGCTGCATTCCTGAGATAATCTAGGGGGGGTGTCTGAGGAGGCTTTCCCTCTGCTGGAAGCTTTTGGCTTTGGATTTAGACAGAAATTTCTCCCCAAGGTCATCGTTTCCCTCCCTCACCCATGTGCAGTTCCCAACATAATAGCACTGAGTAGACACTTCCTCAGAGAGATTTTATATCAGTGCAGCTTCCCTGGTTCTCACCAAGTCATTCCAGCATCAAACTGATAGTGAATCACCAAACCATCAGTGAATCAGGCCATGAGCTGTGTCTGTAAGTACAGGTGTGTAGAATGAAGCTGGTTTGGTTGTTTTATCCATGTGCTTTGTCTCTTACAAACCTAATACAATAAAAACCCAACCCATTTCATTCACTGCCCTCTGGTGGCATATTCACTTTTCCTCACATTGATCCTTTCTCATGTACAAAAAAATCCATTGCATCTGTGGATCCCAATGGAGAAGTTAATGTCATCTTTTGCACATGGTGCAAACCAGATGTGCAGAGGCCTTGTTAACTGCCTACAGAAACATCAGCAATATCCAGCCTTCTGATGGCCTCCAGGGGTTCCAGAGTAGATCTGCAGTCCCCTGCTCCCACCCCACTGACTGTGAGAGGTGCTCTTCAGTGTATTCCTCAAAAAACACAGATCTCATTCATATTTTCTATTGCAATAGAAAAAGCTAGTCCTTGCCATCGGAGAGGAGGAATATGTGACCATGTCTATGTATTTAATGTTTCCCTGGACAATGTGGTGTCATTAAACTTCTTCAGTGTTGCATCTTTGCTGCGTACCCACATCGAAATAAAATGACATTCTGAAAAACTCACTCCAACTTTCCAGCCTCCTGGAGTCAAGCCTGGAGTGTCATAAATCTGCCACGCTGTCAGTGAGAGACTTTTTTCTAGTCCTGCAATGACACAATATTTTTGACTGATCTGCAAAAGTTTCCTGCCTTGCTCTCTCCCCATCCCGCTCACCTTATCTTTCCCTTCCCTTCCTGCAGGCACGGTGCTTAGCTACTGGCTCAGTTTAAAATAAATAAATAAATAATGCTCTGAGCTACTCTCTTCTGGAGCACTCTTGAAAGGTCACTCCATACTCACAGGGCACGTTGAAGTTACCAGAGCCTGCTGACCTGTTTCTCTTATTTATTCTACAGCTTTCGCACCGGCAGCGTCTGCCTTTAGTAATTAGATAATCTGCACAAATGGAGTCAACGGGCAGCAGAGGTAGGACAAGAACCAGATTTCATATCTTTCTGTGCATTTCTTTTACAAGATGAAGATACGTGATACTCTTGAAAGCCAGAAGACCTGTTGGTAGTGACAGCTGATAAACTGCTGTCCTGATATACATGCTGATAAATCCAGTTTATTTCCTTTAAATCCATACCCTGCTGCCTCCCAGGGTGCTGTGCAGTCTTACTCAAAGACTATCCTGTGTGTTACCTCTTGCTGTTTTAGGGAAGAAACTATTAGGGTTCTTTTTCTAATTACCTTGTATTTCTCAGTGTTTAACTTCATTCTTTCATTCAAACTGTGCTTGAAGCATATCCTGCCTGATGTGACTAAGCTGTTGACTCACTTCTTTTATGGCTGTAATAAAACTAGATCTAATGTCTGGATATCAACCACGACAGCATTTGCAAAAAAAAAAAAAAAAACCAACACAAAAAACCAAATCCAGATTGTTCCTTCTCGGTATTGTGTGTCCTGGTATAACTTTCATGTAATTTATAATTTCAAGTGAGCATGGCCCAGTTGTAATCACAGTTTTGTTTTCTTCTTTTCTAGAGATTATCTACTTGGCTTTAGCATTATCCCAAACCCTCCAGTTCTGATTTTTAAATAGTGCTTGTTTGGAATCTGTCCCTGTAACCATTAGTGTTGGTAATTGTGCTCAAAGACTTGAGTAGACAATTAGCCTTGCACTGGGCCCCAGGGATTTTGTAATTTTATGCATTTGGAGCTCTCCTCAGTTTTGCCATCCATCTGGTGTAATTTGGTGATCTCTCAGCCCCTGCTGTCATCTCAGGTGGGCTGTTGCCTGTGATTCCAGTGTGTCTGTGCCACACAGGGATGGGGAAGGGCAAGCATCTGATTTTGTTTGCAAGTTGACTCCAGCAAATTCCTGTGAGGTAAGGAAGGCTGGGGTGAGCATCTGCAGAAGAATGTGGCCATTGCACCTCTGCTCGTGTCTTTGGTGAGTGTGAGTGCCATGCACGAGAACGTGACATGAGAGGATTTGTTTCCTCTCAGTCATTAGTATTTTCCTTGCCAGTGGCAAAAAAGTGGACTATTTAATGTAGTATAGGGTATGGATGGGAATGAGAATCAGGGACCTGGAATTGATTCCCTTGAGCTTCCACCATCTGCTGTACTGAGGAAAGCCCACAGTAATTCTACACATTCAGTCCAGACTCAGGGAAATGATAGGTTTTAGCCTTAAGACGTTTGCAATTGCAAGTCTCCCAAATTGAGGTTGTATCACAATATTTGATGCTGGAGTCATTCAATTACATAAGATTCTCAGTTTCATTTAAAAGAAAAAATAACTTTTTGTACTGTAGAGCAGCAAAGATTAGCCTGCACAGATGAACTGAGGGACTAGGAAAGGCTTACAGTCCAGAGGACTAAAGAGTCTCATATTTGTTGTTTAATGTCTCATGATTCTAGAAGCCATCCCAAAATAGAGGCAATGTCATAATGGAAAGTTGATTTCAGTGAATGTTAAGTTTTATTTAAAAAAAAAAAAAGTCCCAAATCCAACAACAGCAGTTTCAGCAGATTCACAGCTTTCTGTGAATTCAGATGATGTTCAGCAAATACTTTGGGTGGAAAACTGGAGATATTTGCTTTGAATAAACTAAATTATTTTTCTCAAGCATTTTAGCTTTTATTTTGACATGGTGTTTACATTCCAAAATTGAGCTGTTATTAAAAAATAAATTAAACAAAGAAGATAAACAAAACAGTAGGGGATTATTTAAAAACTTTGGAAGGTGCAGGCATTTTGATATGACAAATTATATGGTCATTATATGTACAGCTCCTAATCTGGAGATCAGGGTTGCTGGGCATGAATGCTGCAGAGAAAGATGCCCTGGAAAAATAAATTGAATCTGGATTTTAAATGTTCTGTACTGATCTGAGCCCTTAGTACCAATGGAGAAAAATTCGTCACTCCTCAGAACCTCTCCTCTTTCCTAAAGACAGCAGAATTTTTTTTTGGCACGTGTGGGGGAATTATGGACTTACTTTTCTTTGCCTTTCTCATCTTGCCACAAACTGAGATCACCTGAATGTCTCACCTTCCTGGATTCAGTCTTCAGGACTTAAAATACACATCTAAACCTCGGTCCAGAAGCAGTTTTGAGATTATATTGAGTCACTTTGTGAAGCCCAGGGATGCTGACCTGGAATCTGTCTCTTTTTCCAGCTGCTCTTTCTGGCTGTTTCTCATGGGCTTTCCCGTGGGGTCTGAGCCCCTGCAGGCTTAGCCAGGGTTATATATAGTGTTGGGGGGACTGCAGATGTCTGAGAATCTGATCCCACACACAGAATTCTGCCAAAGAAACTTCAGGGTCTGGGCTGACAGTTCTACTTGTGCAGCTCTCACAGGGTCCAGGATTCCTGAAAAAAAAAATATGGACCTTTCAGTGGAGCTGAGCAAGAAGGTTTTATGCTCGACTCTAAGAGCACAGCTGGCTTTTGATAAGTGGTTGAGTGGTTTTAAACAATGAAAAATTAAAACAATCATTCAATTAAATGTGAGCATATGCCCTGAAGTGAACTGGTGTGGCTGGCTTTGCAGTTTTATTGATGATAAGACATGGAAGTATTTGATCATTCTTATTTCATGACTCTCTCTTCCTTAATATTATCCTTTTTTATAGCTGTATGGTTTAAAAACATGAGTTAAATTTTTGCAGGAGCAATACACTTTCTGAAAGAAAGAAAAATGCAAATCTCCAGGAAGAGCTTAGAGTATACTAAGCCAGAGGGGGTCTTACTCAAGTTTATTTAGAGCAAAATTTTAAAAGATATTTAGGTATCTTTGGAGGAGACCAACAACTGGGATTTTCAGAATCACTTATACAACAGCCCCCTGGAACACTTTTTGAATACGGGTCCTTATTTCATCTGGAGACAAAACTCTCTATTAATAGAGCAGCCATGGTCTGTTTGCTCCTTTGAGGGCAGGAGCTGCTTAGTATCTGCAGGGACTAGCATTTTGTGAAAGCAGGATCTAAACCATGTTCAAATTAAAATGACCCCTTTAAAAAAATAAATATTTTCCTATTCCTTTGTAAAAACCAAAAATTTCCTCTTTAGCAGACATCATTCCTCACTGTCTTGAATGTGCCGTATTGATACTCAAATATTGTTTGAAGGTCTCGGTTTCTTACTTTATTTTGTTTTTAAACTCTTGTAATCTTTCCAAGTTAAGGGGAAGTGATGGGGAGAAGCCTCAGCCTGGGGATCCTTCATGTTATTCCATTCAGAAAATGGAAAGTATTCCCATACTCTGGATCTTGGTATAAAAAGAGCTTGATACATGAGGTGACATGTCTTAAAAGCAGTTTGTCTTGTCACTGGGTTTGTCCCTTTTCTCACCTCTGGTCCATTGTCCGTTGTCATTTTCAGGAGCATTTCCTCACCATTTCTGTGTATACTGTTTGTACTGGTTTTGATGAATTTCTGACAAAATTCTGATGAATTTCTGACAAAATTCTGATGAATTTCTTCACCCCCACTGCAAATGAACAAGGTGGTGCAAGTACTGAAGAGCAAGAAGAGTGCAAATAATTACTTCCTTGGAAAGGTGAAATTTGGTTTACCTCATTACAGTAAACTAATTAAAGCTGGGCTCAAATCTGGTGCTTTGGGCTACACATTAATACCTGGTGATAATACAGCTAAGTACACATAAGCCAGGGAAATAAAAGTCCTTATTTGTATTGATAGAGCAGAATGAGGTTTGTGCCTTCCTTTTGGGTTTCTCAGGTTGTCTATTAACAATTTATGGGAAAATGGTGCTCTAATGCTTCCATCTGACCTTTCAGAGTAACACATGGCAGCATGGACTCAAGAAGGAAATACACATTTCTGGATGAGAATTTAATTTTCTGGAGGCAGAGCCTGTGAAAATACTGCCAGCTAAGGGCCCTCTCAAGTGTGATCTCTTTCTGAAGCTTCCTCACACCCCAAAATGCTTCTCCCTCAGTTCAAGTTGTCCTTAAGATGTTCACCTTTTCCTTCACCATCAAGGCAAGATGATAGCTGTAGAGGTCCTGGTTGAGAGATGGATGGATTTCCCAATCTCTTCTTGTTTTTTTTCTGCCTTTTTTCCCCCAAATCTAACACCACAAATACTTTAGAGATACTTCAAAAAGTTTCCTGTATTTTTGGGCAGCAATTACTCATTATACCTCCTCCTCTCTTATGTCTTGGTTTCAGTTGATTTTGTGTTGAACTAGCCTCTAATTACCTGTATGCCCATACTGCATCACTTATGGCTTTGGATCTCAAAGGGATTCTCTAATCAGGAATGCAATTGGTCATTATTTACCAGTAATAAGTAGAAATTATTAACCTGTCGGTGAGTGTAGGAAAACAAATTAGGTGAAGAATACCCACAAAGCCAAACAGCAGGCTGCATTTTTGAGAATTGCAGGGAGCATGAAACTCAGTTCTAGTCTGAGTAGAAGGAGGAGAGTGAGCGGCTCTTACATGTCCAGAAGTGCCATTTTAAAGGTACCACTGATATTACTGTCTTCTTAGCCATGCCACTGCTTAGCAACTGCACATTAAAATACCAAAAAACTCTGTGTTAAGTAGAAAGAGGAGAAAGGGAGATGGTTTCTTCAAAGTGGGAGGCATCAATGCCCCAGGAATCAATTTGAAAATCCCATGAGAAGGACAGTATGCCAAACCCCTGTCATCTAGGGCCAGCTGATCAAACCAGCAGGTGCCTCTCACATTAAGCTGGATTCTTAGCAGATGGAAGAGACAAAATCCACCTCCTCGTCAGGCTCTAAAACATTTGCAGGGCTAGTCCATGGCAGCTGTGGTGGTGGTGTCCCTGGTGTGGTGTCAGCTGGGACTCTGAAGATCTGACTTTGATGATGGCAGACCCTGACCAGGTCGGATCCAGTTTAGGAAAATGAGAAGCTCTAAAGGAGGTGCGAGGGGGGTGGCTGCTGCAGGCCTGCAGGTGGGGTTGCTTAGGCTTTGTGCCTCTCCTCTGATGGCTACTGACTTATAGGTGAACTGGAAATCCCTTGCTCTGCTCACTAGATGTTCTCCCAAGGTCCTTGTTCTGCACAGGCAATTGCTTGGTTAACATTTATCTTAGAAACACACAGTAATATCTAGAGGACATGAAGAATGGCATGCTGAGTGTCTGTATTTGGGGAATTATAGGGGAATGGTCTTAACATCACTTGGGATCTCTGAAACAGTTCTCTAAGGCAAAATGAAAAAGTCAACATTTGATGTGAAATCAGAAATTAACTATTTTGATTTGGTTTTGAGCTCTCAAACAGATCCCTTGAAAACATCGATCAGAATCTTTGTTTTGAGAGAGCCTTGCTCAGTATAAAACTATTGAACAAATTCAAGTAGGAGTATTTTGTTTAAAGAATTCCTTTCAGAGATGCCTCAGGTGGAGGAATACCTATGATCTCTTCTAAACAGTCCAGTATGATCTTGACAGAGCCAAAAGAGATTATGTGTTATATATTTCAACTTATTTTCTTGAAGTCTTTTGACATGAAGGACTATTTGAAGAAGAAAAGTCTGTGGAACTTGTTCACTGCAAAAAGCAACATCTGTAAAGTAGAAAGTGTGCCTTCCTTACAGCAAGGGTTAATTGTCGAAAAGGGTGGCAGTTATGACTTATGTCTTGGTAAACTGGAAATATCTGAAAACACTGTGGGGTAAAAAACCTGCCAAATGGCAGATAGGGAAATTTAGGGTGAGGAGAAAGTGAGTGTCACAAAGTGCACAAAGTGTAAACCAGTACTTTTCTTTGATTAGAAATATGCCAGCTAAATAAAATTACGAAGCATCACGTGTGTGAGTCAGAATCTGAAAAAGGCTATACAAAGAAATCTTTTCAAAATATTTATGAACTACAGGGCAATGTAAATCCCACTTGAGTTTTACAAGCCCAGAGACACTGGTTTGGACTCATTTTTGTGAATCTCTTTGTACGTACTTTCATAATGTTCCATCATTTTTTCCCCTTTTTTGGACTGGTAACACTGATTTCTGTGCTCAGCAGAATAGACTTTAAAGAATATTTCAGTGAATGAGAAGCTATAAAAATGTGCTTGTTGTCATAAAGTTTTTGGTTACCAAAAAATGAATCCACATGAGAAAATGTTATCTGGCTTCAGCATATGGGAACTTTGCAGAAATCTGTATGAACAGAGTTTTTTTAGTTCAGATTTGGCTGGGCTGAAGATCGACTTGTGTCCATAAGTGATTGCAGCTATTCTGAAAAAAGTTATTAATAAAAGACATTATTTCTGTACAGAGGGAGGCTTGTGAGCAGTCAGAGGACGACTTAAGTCCCAAACTGTTCCCATCTCTGTGATGCATTGCATATAATTATCAGGAATGATGGAGAGACTGCAGGCAGAATCCTTCTGAGCAGAATGTAAGGTGAAATGGTCTCTGTGTACTTATTGAATCTAATAATTTACATCTCATTGAATCCAATCAAGTTAGCAGTTTATCACATTAAGATTGCATTAAGTTGGTTGTCTCCAGCAAGGCTGAATTATTGCTGGAGGGAATCCTACAGCTCTGTGCTCGGGGCTCTTATGTTCCCCAAATGAAAGGCCCGACTGGCCTGGACATGCAGCAAGAATTAAAAAGGCTTTTACGGGGGCACCTTGCCCGACATAGCTCCATGTTGTATGAGCTAGTGATGGAAGAAAGTTGTGGGCCAGCAAAAGGAGCTCCACACTCACTGAAATCAGCAGGTTTGTTTAGAATTTGTCTTCTTGCAGCTGAGGTCTGATCAAGTCCTTGAAATGTGGTTTTATGGTGGAAGGCAGTTAGTCAGGTGTGCTGGTGGATGGCAGCAGCAGTAAGTGTGTAATCCCGCTTTATCTTCACTTATTGAGAATATGCAGTGATGTGTTTGTTACTGGAATTGAAATTCAGAAGCTTAAGTTGATTGGTTGTGATCAGAAATTAAAAAAACAAAAGTGTCCAGTTTCCATATGATTCAGTGATGTCCCACGGGCTCAGAAACAGAGAGCAGGAGTGAGGGACAGAGTTAACCTTGATGCTGAGAAACAGAAGTTAGAAAATAAGATATTTAGTGTAGCCCCATTTCAATATCCCAGATTGTACTAAAAATACCAAGTATTTTTGTAACTAACTCTTGCTTATGAGGCAAAATCAAATAACTGTGCTCATTTTTTTTTTTAAATCTTTAAGTATCCAGCCTGTAAATTGGAATGAACTTGAGGAGAGGAGAGCTCTGTAGAGATTACTTGGATGTCATATAGATTTTTACAGAGAATTTTGTCTCTGTGGTGGAACCCTGTTGGGCAGTTTTACAGTTCTGGGGAAAGATTGTTATTTCTTCAAGACATTCTTATGAACCCCTTGGTCCTGCCAGTGCTGCCTGCAGGAGACAGCACCCCACAGGGTAGGTGGAGGCACTGGGTGGGGGCAGCTGAGACTCAGACAAGTGTCTTCTGACCCCCTGGGGTTCTTTGTCTTGTGCAAGGATTACCTCCTATGCAACCAGCAGTGTCCCACCTTACAGACCCACTGGTGCTGCTTGACCTGTTCCCTGCAGGGGTGGTTGTTGCCAGTCCAGGTGCCTCCCAGGGGAGCTGAGCTGTGCCAGGCAGGGTGAGCTTCAGAGCCATTTTTTATAGAATCATAGAATCAGCTGGGTTGGAAAAGACCGCCAAGTCCAACCCTTGATCCAACACTGCCGCTGTTACCAGACCATGGCACTCAGTGCCACATCCAATCTCATCTTAAAAACCTCCAGGGACAGTGAATCCACCACCTCCCTGGGCAGCCCATTCCAATGTCTGATCACTCTCTCTGTAAAAAGTCTTCCTGACATCCCACACCATGTCCTGTTCTACTGAGGAAGAAGTGCATTGAAGGGGAGTATGTTCCTGCTGACCTGAACATTTCAGCCAGAAGATAAAAAAAATGAAGAAGACAATAGTGGGAGAAAGCTAGTTACTGGGTGTAGCTTACAGGTGTGAAGACAAATGTTTTCATTGGCAGCTGACTTTTAAACAGCCTCTTCTTCTGGGATGCAGCTGCTGGTTGCACAATGTCATAAAGCCTGTTGCTCTGATTCTCCATTCCCTTCCTGCTCTGCAGCTTTCCCACTGCTTTGCAGCCCGCTCACATTCTGCTGTGGAGTGTACAGAGAAGGGTTTTTAATATTTTTTTAAACAGCTTGTGGGCAATTGATCTAAGATTACCAGTATCCTGCAAATTGGTTGTCATTATTTAAACATCAGATAGAGAATTTTTGCCCTAGAGCCTGGGCCAAATAAGTATGGCTTTTCTGGAAAATGGTTTTATAATAATAATTTGAACATGAACTGAGGAGAGGGGAAGGCCTTCGTCTCACTGCCCATATCTCATTACAGCTTACCCCAGTGCAGTAATGTGGGAATCATCAGGAAAGGCAGTTCAATTTGTATCAAACACTCCAGAATACTTTTTGGGGGGCTTGCAGTAGCTGTAAACTGATTAGATTTGTTTTGGAATAGGCTGGATGAAGTAGGATTCTGCAGAGGCTAAATGAAAATCCATGTATTTCCAAATTCTGGGATTACTGGAAAGGCATTTAAGTATGTACAGCATTTTCAAAAAGAAATGCAGAGTTTTATTAATTTGCTATTTCATTTCTTTATCTGTTGAGAGTCAGTGGAGTTGCCTTTCAATAGTGACCCAATGTTCATGTCCACATTTAGCCCAGCGTGAGTAATTATGCAACTTGCTGTACCTGACCTCATTTGCCGGAGCCCTCTGAACAACTGGCCTGCCTTTAGGTCCTGCAATCCTTAAATTAACTTGATTTTTTTTTCCTCAGCTGCCATCTTACTTGTAATCAAGTAACACTTTCAGTCCTTGCAAAGACCTTCCAGCTTTTCAGAAGGGTTCACACCTCTTTTAATTCAGCCAGACGTTGGTGCAGAACAGGGGCTGCAGGGACATGCATATAGTGAAGCTTGGCTGGTTTAACAAAGGTGACCTTGAACCACCACTGTGCTCCAATAACTGTGAGATTGGTGAGCTCCAAAGGAAAACTGCAAGGGAAACTAGATTATACCTGGTCATGATCTCTTTTCTTTGCCATCATTTACGTGTTTCTGAGACAGGGGCACCATTAACGCTTTCAGCTCATTTTACATAAAGTCTCATCAAGTCACTGCGTTAGTCTTGCTATTTTTGAGACTGACTTTTACCATCACAAAAACGATTTAATACACTAACAAATTGAATCCCTATATTTAGGGTTTGGTCAATGAACAGCTGAGCAGAAAACACTTTAAGTAAATTCATCACATAGGTTAAGATGTTCTTTCTCTGCTGCTTTTTGCTCTTTTGCTGGGTTTATACAACAACGAGCACAATTAATTTAGTGACTTTATTCCAAATCATCTATGTGTTACTCACAGTGAAATAATACAAAACACTCAGAAGTGTAGTTTCAGTGATTTCTCTTGGTGAGCAGTTTAAAACAGCTGTTGTGTTTGGACTAGATGGAAAATCTAATTTCCAAGTCTGGGAAAATACTTTACTTTTTAAAATTGGGCATGTTTATTAAACTCATAAAAGTTAATAGAAACAACAAAAACCCAATGAGATCTGTGGAAGAAATAACAAGGTTTCTCTCCTTATAAAACTACCTTTGCCTGGGATGGCATTTTCTGTTCCTCTCTGCAGGGAGGTGGCCAGTCCCTGGCACTGGGGGAGGAAGGCTGAGTCAGTGGCAGGACTCGCAGGTATCCGTCAGGACACAATAACCCTGAAAAACCTCTCAGAAGCTGTGAGCAGCTGCTCACTCTCAAAGTCAGGAATTTACAGAGGAGCTGGGAAAGCAGCCTCTTCCAGGAGAGCCTGTGAGCCCAGCCCACAGCCAGGCAGGTCCTGAGCCTGAGCTTTCCAGTGGGGTTTTCAGCAGTGATGGAGCTGCCTTGGCTCTTCCCCTGGGTGAATCCCTCTCTGAAGGGAGCACAGTGGAGTTGTGTGTCCCACCTGGGCGATCTGTTCTAAAGCAGGGGAAGGGCTCTCTTCTTTCTCTGCAGAGTAAACTAAGTAAGAAGAGGGAAGCCCATCTTCTCTTAGGCATATAAAGAAGACATCATAAACCATTTGAGTCATGAGAAGCAAGGGAAGAGATGCATTTAATGGACTCTGTGTTAGAGCTGTATAAGATTAATAGATTCCTTGGACATAGCTGGCATTTGGGTTAGAGCATCCTTCAACAAAGAACCCATCTGTGACCCCGTTTCTCTGTAGGGCTATTCTCATTGCCAGGTGCCTGCCCCCGATGAGAGCAGTGGCTGCTGGGCTGCCAGTCAGGCTGGACAGGGAGATGCTGAGAGAGCCCCAGTTGTTAGGAGAATGTGTGGCTTTATTCCTTTTCAATTAACGTCATCATGTATAAATCTGCTGTGGGACTCCAGTGATAAAGAAAACTGACGTGCACCACTCCAGAGCAATAAATCTTCGGGCTCTGGCTGTGGGGATGCCAAATACACTCGTCAGCTTGTTATTCTTGAGCCCATCAATTGTGTGGCAGTTGTTGCTGCCTCTGAACACCATTGTTTGTGCAGAGGCAGAGCTCTGCCTGGACAACTGAAAAAATCCTCTAAGTGAGAAGCTCAGGTTTTGATTTTCTACACCTTTCTCATTTTTCTATAAAGGAACGTGCCCCCATAATCATTTTAAGGGCCTATAAAGTATTTCTCTGCCCCATTTTCAGTATTGACAATTTTAGATTTTGGGGTTTAGCTTGTGCTTGTGTATCTGTGTGCACAGTGCATGCATGTGTGGGGGACTCTATGGATGCAACCAGAAAACTTCCCAGCCTAAATGACTGATTTCTACCAGGATGATTTTGTACCACCGTTCCTGGTTCTGGATTGAATCCAGGCAGAAGAGACTTTCTTCTCTCTGCTCTGTGTGTATTTCTGTAGTGTGAAAAGGATTGGTTCATAGTTGGGGTTCCTGAGTATGTCCAGGCTACAGGTAAGAACAATTTTAATTAATCCACTCCCAGACAAGGTGTAGCTCTTGGTTGTGAAGGTTCAAGGAGGCCCTCTGCTCTGAAACTTTCTGACATTAGAGAAGCTGAACATTACCTCTCTTCAAATGCACAAGATGTCAGTATTTTATCCAGGTATAATGGTGCCAGGCATAATCCAGCACATCAGGCTGGCTGACCGAAGTATTTGCAGAAGCCATACAGTTCCTACTGATGGACCATTTGGGGCTTGTTCCCATCACAAGCTTTTTTATCATTATTCTCAAAGTAGAAGCCTGCCACAAATAATGTATGTGGTGTCTGGCATGAGCTAACTAATGGCCTGCTGGCAGGATGGCTATTTTACTGCCTACGGTACTTTGTTCTTGAATATTCTATTGGGATGGGAACCATGTAATGCTAACTGTGGTAATGATAGGCTACCTGCACAAGCCTATATATATGTCCCAGAAAACGGCTCCCTTTGGTACTCATTCATTCTTTAAGCACCTTATATTATATAGGCTGTAGTAACACCACAATTTAATATTGGAAAATATGGGTAAAATGCAAAAAAATATCAAATACATGAGATGGCACATAAATCATATCAGTCTGTTTTTTTTCAGAACTGCATTTATTCCTTGAAGAGAAGGTGAGGGGCTGTGAGAGCTGAAATTTCTTTTCTGAGCAGTCCTTATAATTATTTATGTCACATCATGACAGCAGTCCCACTAAGGGATGCTGCCTTTATGGTGGTTGTATAGTGGAATGAAAGATGAGGTACCGCTACCGGAGAGCCGTGACAATGTATCACAGCACCTGGAGAGCCAGGGAAGTGACTGGGCTTTAGGGAAGCTTGTGAAAATCATGTGGAGGGGAAAAGAATCAGTGAAAATTATTTTAAGAGTGGATTTTTTTTTTCCCCATTTCTTTACCGGCTGTTTAGATTTTTAAAAAATAATTTAATTGCTCAGAGTTTCAACCAGCTCCACGGCTGAGCAAGCGACTGAAAATGGTCAGGATAATTTGTTATTATGTCAGTGTTGGATCTGCACCTTTTCCTCCCTTACTTCTCCATTAGCTGTAACAGTGAAAAACTCCTGTAGATTCTCTCATAAAACCTGACAAAATTTGAGCAGCTGCAGGAAAGGGGTTCTGTTGAAATCACCCATTGCAATCTCTATATGAGTATATTAGGTTTCAGAAGATCTGTCTGTATGCAAAAGGGAGAAGTTACATGATTTTTGAGCAAGGGTGTATGGTTGTAACATAATCATATGTTTATGTTCTGTACCTGCATTTTTACTCACATACTTTAATTTTTTTGTGTTGATGAGACAACAACCAAACAAAAAATAGCAAGTTGATGGTGCTGGTTATGTCTTCCGTCTCCCCTCTATCAGAGAAG
>NW_020955359.1:116559-118126 GCF_003031625.1 Empidonax traillii | reverse complement strand
TATCCCTGCGGGGGGTGGACCCCCTTTTTCTGTGTATATAGCATCTTAACTGTATATAACTGTAATTTGCGTAAATATAGATATATTTTTATATAAGCAGCTTGATTGTGGGTTCTTTAATTTTTATAGTTTCTTTCTCCTTTAACCTAAGGGAAGAAAGAAGGGGGGAAGGGGGCTGCTGTCCTAGCTTTCGGGCATTTGGCAGGGAGCCAAGTCCAAACCATCACACCAGTTAAGACAAAGCCATTACAGTTTCTGGAAATGTGAGAGACACCACTAATGAGAATAACTCATCAACTCCCTGGTATCATGGGGGTGGGTTTAGCTCTTTGGAAATTCCCTGAAAATGCTCTCTTTTTAAGATACTTGACAGGCAGGAGAAGGACAGAAAGAGCAGACGTTATTTCAGACACGTTTCCAATCTTATTTTTGCTTCCTTTCAGTTGCTATTTATTCCCAGCTATTATAATAATTCTATACTTAATAAGCACCCAGATAACCAAATACAGACAGAAACAGAGATAAATAAAATATTGATGTTATCTGGACATGCTGTGCTCCTTTAGCAATAAAGTAAACTATTTATGCTGCTCTGAATAGCAGCATAAATTATAGATCAGATAATTATACCATGTGATTGTGGGAAATAATAGGATGAAACTGAACCAAAACAAACCAGATGTGTAAGGAAGCAGCCTTATGCTCTGCACTGGCTTTGCATGACAGTGAGCTAGAGGAAAAGGTTCATATTTTGTTGATGCCAACTATGCAAATAATATTTGCTGCCTGGGCTGCATCTAATGATAGCTGGTGATGAGAGCCTGTGGTTTGAATGCTAGAGAGAGTAACAGATTTGAAGAAGGATTTTGGTCCAGGAATTTTTATTCAGCTTCCTCCAAATTTCTAGAAAATTTGGAAAAGGCATGTTAGTTTTCCATTTGAGACGTAGAGATTTCATTAACAATTCTGCATCAATTTTCTTTTTAACACGGGTATGGTATTTTAAAAGAATGAACTGTGTTTTGGCAACATTTTAATGAAAACTTTCTTGTATTTGGTTGAGCTGTTGGAAGGTGTTAAATGAAGGCAAGCTTCTGAGCCTTGCCAAATAGCACATTACTGATTTTTCCTCCTTGTCCTTAAATGACCAACTCTCCAAAATGCCTGAGAGAAAAGACAAGAGGTACAGCATGCCAAGAAAAATCTGGCAGAAAAAGGAGGAAAACATTCTCCACAGGTGAAGTGTTTTTGCTGGTAATTCCTTTTCACCGAATATTCCCATTTCCACCAGAGCAGCTCCCATATGGATCTCGACGGCAGCGCTGCCGGTGAGCGCTGGTGGCTACCAAGAGCTGAATCCTTCTCCTGGCTTTACTGCGTCCCAGCTGAGGTCTCTGGGCCAGCCCTCTGCTCCCAAACCATCACAGCTCAAAGTGCTGGGGTGGTGGTTCCCTGCAGGTGGGAAGGATCCAGCACCCCAGCTCCTCTGATCCATCGCTCATTTGTGCTTTGCGCTCACGACCAGCATTTGGCAACTGGTAACAGCGTCCATGTCTGCCAGATACCG
>NW_020955359.1:65617-115582 GCF_003031625.1 Empidonax traillii | reverse complement strand
AGGTCTCTGGGCCAGCCCTCTGCTCCCAAACCATCACAGCTCAAAGTGCTGGGGTGGTGGTTCCCTGCAGGTGGGAAGGATCCAGCACCCCAGCTCCTCTGATCCATCGCTCATTTGTGCTTTGCGCTCACGACCAGCATTTGGCAACTGGTAACAGCGTCCATGTCTGCCAGATACCGAGGGAGCTGAGAAGCCTGGAAGAATGAAGCTCTTTGAAGTGGTAACCCAGATGCTCATTAAACACCCTGCTTGGGCTTTCATCCCTCCTCTGGACCTCTGTCTGCAACTGCTCAATTGTTTGTGTTTCTTCCAGACGTGCTATTTCATTACGATCCCTCCTGGATTAGATAGAAGAGCAGTAATAAGTTTTATTGTTTAATCATTGATGAGGTTAGGCTAAGTTAGACATGAATTCAGTTATGTAATTCTGAATATAGTATTTCAAAATGGAGCTGGGAACAGAACTGGTCCAAAGCTTGGGTGGAGGAGGCTGGAGCCAGGCCTGGCAGGCTGCAGGGGACACCTCTCCTCTTCCACAACTGTGGAGAATGGGTCATGGGGAGGAATGGGAAGAGCTCACCCCTCTGCCAGGTGAGGAGGGAGGAGGGGAGGAGTGGGTGCTCCCTGTGCTGGCTTCATCCTTTTCCCCATTATTCCTGGCAGCAGGAACAGAAATCTCTGGGGTTTTGACCCCTCCTGCATGTGTCCTTTTCCCAGACTCACTACAGAGGATGCTGGTGCCAGACTGGGCATAGGACTATGATGGCATGAAACGTCCCATGCCTGGGACAGCAAGGAAGGGAGGATTTGGAAACACTCATTTCCAAACCCTTCTATGGCCCCACTCTAAAATCTCACTCACCCTTCCTAGCCCTTCTTTCCCAACAGCTTCCTAAAGCCCCTGGAGTCTCCCCTCACTCTCTTTTCACTGACACTTGCTTCCCTTGCTCATCCCCCCTGCCACATCCTGACTTCTATCCAAAAGGCTTTGAAAACCATGGATCTCCCAAAGAGACACCCCCCCCCCGCCGCCATTCTCTTCCTGACACCGACACAAAGCTGAATTTTGCTTCTGTTGCTGCAGTGTTTGGAGGTGGCTCTGATCATGATACCCAACAGGTGAGTGCTGTGGTGATGGGAGACTGTTGGGAAAGGAGTTTGAAACAAAATCTGTGCTTTGGAGTAGCTACATGTGAGCATCACTGCAGCTGCCTGTGTTTGGATTGCAGCACTTACACAAGCAAATCAGTAATGCCTGGTGGAGAACAATACCCCAGTGTGGGAACCAGTAAGTAACCTGGTGGCATCCTAAGTGAACCAAAAAATCTGCATACATCAGCATAACAAGGTAGGCATAGACTTAGATTAGCTTATTAATTTGATTCATAAAAGCCTCCTATATTCTGTTCCCCCTTTTATTGCCTCATGTATATACTCATATGCTTGAGTTTGCTTTGCTCTGAAGGAAAAAATAATAAAAGATGATTCTGCAGGTATTATTATAGTTTATAGCTCTCGTATATCTTTGCAAAGGAAAACTGGTTATTAGAAAGCCTAGCTAGAGAGCAAGGTTATCTGCAGTATATAAGGTGCTTTTCCAACCAGTGTAGTAAATACACAGAGCAGTCACACTCCAGTTGTTCCCTGTGTTAATGAACTAACACAAAGCTCAGGATCTGCTCAGCCTAAAATCCAGTGTAGATGGCCTTGCTGATTTACAGTGCTACTTCTGAAATAATTGAGGATTGTGCTGGGATATTTTTCTCTGGAGACTTGTATTCAGCAGTTTCACAACCATAAGGAACTGCACTGAGTTGATGCATCGGCTGGTGCAGCTGAGGACAGACAGCTTCTCTGAAGTCACTGAAATAATTCCTGTATTAGAGTTGCCCAGTTATTTGTAGGAATTAATTCTTGATTCATTCTATACGGATCTAAGTGTAAGCTGAGGGTCTTCACGCAATGTGAAAATGCTCTGTAACTGGTAGGTTTGACCTAATAAAATAGCAATGACCTAATAACAGAGCTATGGTTATGTGTTTATTTGTTGATTTATTTACCTTTTCAGTCAGATGGGTTAGTTGGATGCTAAATACTATTTCAGGAGATCAGGAGGTAAATTGTGTTATCAAATCTTCTTGAGAATGAGTAAACCAGTCTGTAAATACGAACCTATTTTTCTATAACTACCTAGGAATGGAGTCAAATTTTAATCAAAAAACCTATCTAGCTGGAGAACCCCAATGTGCAATGAAGTGAGCTGTGACAGTTTGGTGGATTAAGGCAGCACCAGAGATTAAATTCAAGATCACTTTGTGCCATTCAACAAAGGTGGCTGTGTTTTCTGGAGTTCCCTATATCTGTAGTTCTCAGGTGTAGTTTTATACACAACATTAAGACACAGTGAGGAACATGTATAAAGAGGAACTGACAGATACATATTCTGCATTCTGGTGGGGTTTACAGGGATGTGACCTATACCCTGAGCACAGGGCACTTTGCAGCACAAACTGCATGTGGTGTTACAGGGAAGGCTGCACTGTGAGCTGTCCTGATCAGGGTCACAGCTGTACTGGAGTTATTCCTATTCCCATCAGTAACAGTTTTGAAGACCTTTGCAAATTGAAATTCGCTTGTCCTTGCATCACCCCTGAAGTAATACAATATCCATTTTACAAATGGGAAGCTGAAGCACAGAGAAACTAGATGACTGTCTCTAGCCTCATCCTCAATCAATGTGTATCAAATTATCTTAATGCTCATTCGAATGCTCAGATTTGTCCAGAAGAAAGTGTGATCACCACCAGATAATATCATTCACTCGTCAATATGGTCAGAACGACTGGGCAGTCTCATCCTAGCTAAAGGTATTACCTGCTATCTCTGTTCCCCCCCCCTTAGGTTCTATTAACATAGTTTAATAGGTATAATAAGAATTTCTTTTGAATTATGGATGCTATTTTATGTAAAGCAGCAGGCAGGCTACCCAGTTCTTACTACGTGTACAACAGGTAGAGAAGTAAATGCAGCCACTCCCAGAAGGTCACATCTTTGTCTGCTGAGACAAGGAATAATGAGTGCCTTGTTAAAAGGAATGAGGGAATGAAAAGAAAAACTCATTTTCAATCAGAGATTCTGATCAAAGAAATTATTCTACATGTTGTAGAAAAGCAACTCCCCACAGACTATGATTTTTTGCAGGACTTCAGGACCATAGAGGCACTGCATGCTGCCATGGACCTGTGTTTGTAAAGAAAATACGTGTTTGCTAATCTCATTCTAATTAGCTAATTAGTTAATCTTATTCTGTGATTTACAGCATATTTGCCCTAACACCACAGACACACCAAAAAGCACCTGAAAATACCTGCAGCTGCTTTCAACAACAACAAACTGCTTTTGGAAATGTTTGTCTGGGTTGTGATTTCTTACAGCTCTTGTAATCCTCCATGGGCTTTCCCAGAGACAAGGTTTTGAACCCTGGACATCCAGAACAATGGGTCAGGTATGTATTTGTGTTAGACTGGAAGCTTCTAGAGATTTTATAAAGTTTTTGGAGCTGCCTGTAATACTGCATGTTCTGCCAGTAGGTTTGATATCAGGCTCTTTTTATGATGACAGCTGTGCTTTGCTGAAGACAGAACAGTCAGTTTCCCTGTTCACGAGTGAAAAGGGGTTTGTTCTGTGGAACAGTTTTCTCTGACTAAGCTGTATTTTGTTCTTGAGCTCATACCTGCAGATGGGAGAGCTTAGGTGAGGGGGGAAATGGGAACAGTGAGTATCTAGAAACTGCAATAGCTGAGGATACAACGAAAAATAATCCAGAATCCAGACTGAAGCCTGGTTGCCAGTGTATAGGGGGTTGGATGGCTGCTGGACAGACCGACATTCACTTAGGCTTGGTGAAGAAGTCATGTTCCTTTGTTCTGTGTTGCTCCCACTGTTGCATTTAGACCAGGTTGTTATTCTTTATAATTCTGTTGCAAGTCCTCTAAAATGTCAAGTGTCGTGGCTCCAAAGGGGAAAATGTCAGGGAGGACAAACCCAACCTGATGTACCTGTGTAGCTGAGACAAGAGTAGCAAGAGTGAAAGCTAAAGGCTATTGAAGAAACTGGAGAGGGGAAAGATATTGCTATCCTCAAAATGTAGTCCGTGAGTGTCTTTTTAGAGAGTATTTTAAAACATGTTCTAGTTGGTCTTTGATATCTGTGTATGTCACCATCTCCTCATAGGGCTGTGTGCTCGATGATCCCCTCATCGGCATCAAGACATTCCCTACAGTAAATTTGTCATCCCAGTGAAATAAATAAAAGGCAGGATAACCTACTCACCTCTCTCAATGGCTCATTTGAAGTTAAATTGTGATAAAACCCCTTCCCAAGGTTACCTGGTAGCTCTGAAATCTGAAGTCCTTGGTCAGAATAAATGCAGGTGCAGAGGTTTACATCTTCTCACAGCTTGTGTTATGATTCTCTGCAATTAGATTCTCCCCAGCATCCATCTGGGTCAGACAGGGGTCAGTTTACCTTGTTCAGGAGTGTTCTGTGTTGTCAGCTAAGGTCTTGGTGTGGTGAAAGGTTTGTATCCTGTTTTGGAGTATAGTGTGCAGACTGTGCAGTATTCTACTGAAGGAAGGGGGATTTGTGTCTTTTATGTTACCTTCATTAATTGATACCTGAAGTCAGATCCAGTGAAGTTTTCACTGTTCTGAACTTATCTGCCTTCTCTCCATCTTGTTGCTGTATAATCTGCTTTTACCTCAGCAAACAGTGTAAACAGTATTGAGTCACATGGGCACCTGACTGTGCTGGGCTGGGACGGGTGACAGGGCTGTGTTTGTGCTGTTGCTCTCGATGGGTTTCGGGTGGCTGTGCAGCTCCAGCACATGGGCAGCATCCCTTCAGCACTGAAAGCTGTTCCCTGGAGGCTGTGGGATTTCACAGCTATCTCCAGGCTTCACGGGAGGGGACTGTGCATGGCTGTGTATCTTTGACCCAAAGGATTGCTTTGATATTGTTCTGGGAGTATGTATGAGATTCAAATATACAAAGTGAGTTTGAATATGTACTGAAGGAGTCCCTGTCCCCTGAGAAAAGCCCTAATGATGAGCAGAAGGGAGAAGCAGCTTCACCATCAGCTTTCTCCTGGAGAGGAGCATTTTGTGCTTTTCAGGTGTCTAATACATATGACAAACACAAGGAGGCTGTGCTGCTGAGATTTGAGAATCTTTTGACTCTGGGGTTCCTGATCAAGGACAGACAAAATAAGGATTAATACTAAGATGTGAAATACAAAATCTGAATGAATACCACAAACACTTATTAATACAGAAATGAAATCCAATTAAGCAATATATACCTTCAAATAAATAAAAGACAGTGCATTTCAACAGTGTTGATCTTATCTCTGATTGTAATTATTTTGCCAAATCGTGTTTAAAGATCATGAACAAACTGGAGACAGAATAGCTGAGGAATTTTCAAATGGAATAAGGAGTGCTGCAGATGTCTCTTATAATGGCTGTTACGTATTCAGCTTGAGTTTCTCTGCATAGAGACATATGTATAAAGCTCTGAAAGGGCTGCAATAGCATCTGGATGGTGTTTTGGTGGCATAATGAGCTGGTAAATAACATTACTGAAAGTGAGGAATGTTGCACTGCAAACCTTTTTTTTCTGTGTTTCCACTCTAGCAGTAGTTTTCAGTGTTAAAATGAAGATGCCGGATTAATGACCCATTCAGGCCCTGGCATCAGATTTGCAGCGGGGTTCTCAAGGGTAAAACTCATTAATAACTAATATTTGTTCTATTAAGTTTCTTAAACTAAAGTCTGACTGACCTGCTGGAATCCTAAATCGTGAGCCAAGAGTGCTGCTGCTCTTCAAAGAGATTTGATAGCCTTGATGATACATTGCTACCCCTAGGGGAGACTTCCAAAGCTAGAAAAACCTGAGGGGCAAAAAAAGGAAAAGCATCCACTTTACACAAAGCTGTCTGGTACTGATGAGATGAAAAGATCAGTCATCACTAGCCCAGTGTTTGGAAATAAAAGGTGAGGATTCCAACAAGCATCTATCGTGATTTCTATGGCCAGTGCTTCAGTGGTAAGAACCAGTAGTCAGTGGAGTTGTACCAGTTTACAGTACGTGGGAGCTGGGTCCTGTAGTTCAGCAGACTGTAAATGTCAGCTCTTAGCTGCAGAAACAGAAAAAATGAAGCCCTGTTACAATGCACTGCGTGATCATCAGCCCTTAATCAATTTAATCAAGCAGAAATAATGGAAACTGGCTGATCTTGACACCTTTGCTGTCCCTTTCTTGGGAAGAGTGTTGACTTTCTCAGCAATTCCCATACTAATGAATTTTTAGCAGTATGACTAAAGGGGAAAAAGCAAATGATGGTGAGTTTGTTATTTGCATGTATTTTTCTATCACATGGCTTGAGGCTAATCCCAGCTATTCATACCAAGGTACATTCTTGTCTCCAAATAATTCACTGCGTCATTTTCTTAGCATTCTGCTTGGACATATTTCTTATGCTTCCAGGACTGACAGTGGAAGGCCTTTAAAAAAAAACAATAATCAAACCAAAACTAGATACAAGGAGAGTTGCATAGTGTATTTAGAAAACAGTGAGTTAAATCAAGTCTTGAAGAAAATAAACTCCACAGGCTCAAGTTAATTTCTTCTGTATATATTTTCTTCTATTCATTATCTATTCACTGCAATACAAAGGCCAGTGTTCCTCTTTAAGAAATAAGATAGACCTTGGCTCTGGTATAATTCTTCCTGTACTAGCTCAACCACTGAGAGCCAAATACCACAGATGAGATCCTCCAAGTGGAGATTTCAGGAAAATTTTTCTTGGTTTAATTTTTATTTAGTCTCCTTGAAGACACTGATAAGGAGGCAAAGGGAAGAGCAGCCCTTTCAGATACTGTAGAGTGTGGGTACAGCCAGTGAAGTGAACATGCCAAGCTTTTCAGGACATGTCTTTGATCTGTGGAGGAGACTGTGCCTGCAGTGTTCACAGGGACCTTTGGTTAAGATAAACCTCTAAAACCCATCCTAACTGATGGTGCTGTGACTGACAGAGTGGGGATTGCAAGCTTGCCAGGGTGAAGTAACAGGAACATCCCTAGGTTTCTTTTGACCCAGACTGTTTCCCCAAGAGGCTCCTGTTTTTAAGAAGTTGTGTATATCCTTTCCTAGAGGTCCTATCAAAATGCTCCTAAATATGAGGGTTGAGGCTGCATATTCTGATTCAAATGCAGAAGCAGATACAATCAGAGGAAACTCGAGGTGTACATCTTCAGGGAGCCAATCAGGGAAGTTTTATGCAAACACATTAGGGCTTGCATGACTCAGTGGCTGGTGCTCTTGCTCTCGCCTTCCTGCATTTATTCAGAACACACTTCCAGCACAGCTGAGCACATACCAGATACTGAGACATGCAAACATTGACTCTGTTTGTGTAAAGTCACTTTTTAGCAAATTGGCTTCATAAGCCGTGATTATGCATCGATAGTGTTGATGTGTGTAGTCAAGCTAATCCCGAAATATAGAGACAGACAATCCATTTTGAATTAAAAGATTGCTGAGAGAGCTAACACTGTTACGGGTGAGCAGTGGGACATTTCATTAAGAAGGGTTAGATTCCTTTGAAGTTGTAAAATTCTGATATGGCTGCTCAGAAGCTAATAATAATAAATGGTTTCTAGTATCAATTTCAGGACTACAGTATGTTACAGAAACTTTTTTGGCATTTACTCTGCTAGCATTTAAGAGCTGAGACTTTCTGGAAAGGCAAATGGCTGAAGAGAAAGTTCAAGAATGGTTCTAATCTGGTAACTAATTGCTGCGCTTAAGGATTCCTTATGGTTTATTATTGATCATGGTACATTTCTACCCCAAAGGCACAGCTCCAGAGAAACAGCAATGCAGTGTCTGTGAGACTGGGCAAGATCCCTTCCCATTAGATGAGGAAGGAGGGTTTGCATATTCTTGTGAAGCATTTTGCAAGCACAGGTGGGACTGCAAAAAGCCTGGTGCAACCCCCCTCAGGCTGGGATCCTGGGTAACCAGGAGGCTTTTGCTGTTCTGAGCACAGCAGTCTTAAATCTTCATGTGGGAACTTTCAGCGAGGGATGTTGCAAACAGACTGCACTGGATATGGATTAGGTTTTAAGAATGTAGCACATACTACCTTTATTTAAGTAATGCTTTGAAATATGGCATTCCTTGTAAAGGAAGACTCTTAAATTGTATGTACCTAGAGGGCACACTCTGTAACTCTGTTAACTTTTGCAATTTTTTTTTTCCAGAGTATCATTCATGTAGTATGATGTCCTTTGTAGAAAGTGTGCTTGGGCTTAGTGTTTTTCCATTTCCATGCTCTTAGTTTTATTTTCAATAGCAGGGAAACTGCATCAAATATATTTACAGCTCATACAATATGAGTCTTAAAATTGTAATGCTTCAAGAAGCTGAGAGATAAGTGACATAATGTGTGATGAATGAATGAATGCAGCTAGAATGGTTAAACAGCTCCATAGCGATAGGTCTTTATAGAGAGAAAAAGGAACCATGTTTGAGGTAATGCATTCATTTTTGCTGGCATTTAAATGGCAAGACTGAGAGGAGAAAATAAGATCACGAAATGGACTTTTTTACAGTCTGCTTCTCTGACCCTACTTTAAGGTCAAAGAGACCTTCTGTGTCTTGGCACTGACAGAGGTTGGTGATCCCAGCTGAAATACTTTTTCACACTGGCAGAGCTGATGCTGGCAATGGCAACTCAGGGATGGAGTGAAATGAGGGATGAATGGTAACTGATGGGGTCCTTTCCAAAGGGGACATGAGGATGTGTCCATGCTTTAGCATCCATCTTTCATGGGATGGACACAGAGGATGCAGGGACTTTTACTACAAACTGCAGACTCAGCAATTGATCATAAACTTGAGTACTTTGATCACTTATAAACCAAGGATGAGCTGCTAGAGTGTCCAGTCTAGAAAGAGCTGCCGTGATTTTCAAGTGCATCGATTAAAACATCCTTGATGATGGTGGGGAGTGTTTATATTATAGTATAAGACACTGACAAGTTTTCATTTAGAATAATCACAACTACAGGGAAAACTATAAACTAGCTCAAATTCAAAAGCATCAATGCAGTAAATGGACTAAGAAATGTCAAGTGTGTGAGGCTCTTCAAGGACAGCGTCCATTCCCATTCAGTGGGATTCTATCCAAAAATCTACACTTCTCATTTATTGCAGAACATTTCTCAGCTCTAATTAGAGGTCAAGCTTTTCTAAACTAAATATACTTGGGAAAATAAAATAAAAAAAAAAAAGGTAACCTACAGTAAGTCATCCCGAAAGACAAACTTGGAAGAAAAAATAAATGTTGCCCTATGTGCAGAAAATATTACAACAATTTATCTTTTTGTGTCATGGCAAACCTCTAGGAAGATGTAAAGCAAAGAAAAATAATGGTGATGGCAGATACTAAGTTTGGAATTGTAGCACTTCATTTATTAGACAGCAAAAATCAAAATGCTCTAAAATGTCTATTTTGTCTGGAGGCAAATGACATAAAACAATCCCTGTAATGGTTTATTGCAACAGTAAACATTTTGAAAGCTCTGTATGGAGGATTTTTAAAAGAAATTAGTTAAATTAAATTTTGTATAAGGAGCACTTAATGACTCTTTAGAGAGCCTACACACTGTTGAATTTTAACAAATATGAGAAATAGATTTTTTGATTTCTGCTTAACACTCAGGACCTGATTATTTCCTTGCTACTAAGGAAAAGCCATGAGAATGGGAGACTTGCCTTCTCAAGCAAAGAGATTAGGCCTGGAGCCCACTTCTCCAGGGTATATAATGCCAGGGAGTGACACAGGATGACTGAACCTGCACAGCTTGTCCCTGGATCTCTTACTGAGTGTGAAATACCTCTGCATGTGCTATTCCTGCCTCTCAGTTAGGATTGTTTGCAACTGTTTGTGTACATCTTTAAAGCAGAAGTGAACACAAAGCTGCAGAGTCAAATCCTTTGTTGGTCTGCATGCAAATGTGCACAGATGTGCCTGTGTGGGAAATGCCCAGTCTTGCTCATAGGTATGTGAGTGCTCCTGAGTGTGGGTGTCAAGTATACTAAATAAAATTTTTAGACTCTCCGTCAGGTAGAAATGAAGCAACAGTCACATGAGATCATGTCCAGTACAACACAGGCTGTAACACTTCATTTACTGTGGAGGGAAATATTTTTCTGTGCTACTTATGATAAGCACGGTTTCCATGCAACTGAGAAACTATTGTTTGCATTCATAATAGTACACTTGCACTTCTGGAAATCATGCTGATGGTCCCAGCTTTTGCATATGCCCAGTCCTTTGGGTACCAGGATCATTACCACCCCAAGTCAAGAAAGTGTAGTAAACAAAGCTTCCTGTTCTCAGGTCTAATCACCAGCTGGAGAAGATGCAACAAAAATGCCATTAAAAAGTCATTTTATAGAAAGAATTGTAAAAGAAATCTATTTACATGCAATTACAGGGATACTTCCAAAAATAAAGATGAGCAGAAAGAAGCAGCCAACCAAAACTATCTTAAAGGTATAATATCCCATTTCTACAGTTCATGGAAGTGGCATCAAACACAGTACTGAAACAGAGTAAAGGCATGAGGGCTTAAACTGTGTTCAGAGCTATAACTGTATACCCTCCAAGTTTAAAACTTACTGGGTGTTACCTTCTGCAGTGTAAATCAGTCTTGCTGTCCCATTGTCAATGGAGTTGTACCCGCTTACAGCTGCCAAGGATCTGTCTCATTAGGTTCATCTGACACACTGTGCTGGAAACTATGTCTTTTGCAAGCTCTACAGTTATTGCTGCCAAAAACTTTTCAACCTTGAGAGACTGAAAGAAATGTGTGACAAAACAATTGCACTTTGGGGATAAAGCGTCTCCTAAAAAAATCTGGTTTTCTCTGTCTGGTTGCCAAATGCTTCCTCCCACAAAAGCAATTGAAAAGTCTCCTTTGAGCAACTTCTTGTGAATAGCATAACTGTCTGAAGGCCCATCATAAGTATTTAAACAATTTGTTCTCAGACCTAAGGGGGATAGCTGCTGACCTTCTCTCTCAAGGCAGTCCTGGCTGACTGTAAGGTTGTTGGTAAGACAGACAGCACTTGGAAGATGAACTTTTGTCCTATCTCTCCCTGCAAACACCCACCACACCTGAGCTCTCAGACCAACTGTGGGGCTGACCACTCATTCCCTTTCTGTGGTCAGTCACAGGACAAGCATTGAAAGGACTCTTGATAGTCTGAGAAAATAGTATATCTGGAAAATAATATCAAAAAATGACGTACTTTACTGTTCAAACTTTAGAGTGGCGATAATGGACATTTTACCTTATCTTGTAAAAAGTAATTTTAGACTATTTTTGTCATCTGATGCACAGGATTTTTATGCATTAAAGGCTCTTTTATTGTAACGTTTATAGAGCTGGAAAAGTCCTATATTATCCCTATTGATTTTAACTTTGACTTATACACTGTGGGCAAGCTTCTTCAGAAATCAATATTTTTATATTTTGACAAATCTGCTGCAAATGTATTGTTTTCCTATTAATCCTTGACTTTTGAGCAACAACAAAATATAGAGAAAAAAATAAGGAAAGCTTGTCAGCACGAAACCTTCCCTATCTTCCTTACATTGCTTGCATTAAGCCTCATTGACCGTATACAGTGTATGTTCTCTGCTAAGTGATCAGGGTTTGAATTTAAGGTCTCACTCAAATTATGGCATTGTGGCATATCTTATTCCTCAAATTGGGTAGTTTAACAACAACACTAGAGAGAAACTTTACAAGTGCATTAAAACTTAAAAGCATATAAGAAGTACGGATGAGCACAGCCATCCCCATTTTGCTGGCAGAGGGAAAAAAGGTCTGTCAAGGTGATAGGAAAGCAATAGAGCAGATAAGGAATTTTTTCCAGGTGCATGTGCAGCTTCTGCCTCAGGCACTATTTGGTGGAGCACATCTGACTGTACAGAAACAAACTTCTTCCCAGTGTAAGTCCCTGAAACTGCGATGTTGCACTGGGCGCTTGTAAACAGTCTATAAAAGTTCTGCTTCATTGCTTCACTGAAAGCTGTGGGATTTTGCCATTGACTTCAATAGCCACAAAGGCAGCTCCAAAATTTTTTTATACTATAAATTTTTTAATTTTTTTTTTTTAATGGGCTGCTTCCACTAATACGTCCCTTAGGCAACATTCACTTTTGTGACCAGCATCTAGCGGGTCATCTTGGGTCCCACTGACATCAGCAGGATTAAGCAGGGTCCTAATTTTAATAATGAGAAGCTGTCAGACAATTTCTACTGCTGTTTATTCACAAATGTAAATTCCTTTAACAGTCATTGAGGGCTCTGGAGGACACCTGTTGTTGTTTAATTTCTTCCAGCAAATGCATTTATTATGATTATGGGGCTCTCAGAATCAGGAGCACCTCCCTGCCTTTTTCAGGGAGATTAGGAGGAAGGATGATGGGCACCTCAAGTCCAGTTAAAACTGTTTTGAAGGCAAGTATCTGAAAGTACTAGAGACATTTCTCCTCAGGATAGGATCACTGGATGTTTTAGGGAGAGGTAGAGAACAGGAGCCGTCGTAGTTTTCACCTGTTTCAGCTGGAGGATGGCCTTTAGTGTTCCTCAGACACAGGACCCCACTCTTGCATCCCACCAGGGTGAGGACAAGGCTGAAGAAAGCTCCTCTGTGGTCCCTGAATGTGCTTTTGATTGTCCCTGTTCCCCTCCTGTTCTCCTCATGAGTTTAGTAGGAAGCTGTTCTAACGAAGTGCTTATGTTGTGTCTTCCTGCCATGGCCCTCCTGGCAGGCTGCTTGCAGAAGTGCACACAAAGGCAGAAAGGACCCTTCAAACAGAATGAATGCTGATGGCACATAATGCTTATTGCTAAATCCTTGCTGCATCTGACAGCGTCACACTGGGTGCTTACAGTTAGTTGTCCATTATTCTTCATCCTTAGCCAGCAGGAAAAGGAATGTTCAAGAACGTCTGACAGGATAGCACAAGGTAAGGTACAGGCTTGTTATAAGGAGAGAGTGAATCAAGAGCACAAAATGAGACGTTTGGAGCCTGGTAAAATGAGGCTCTGAAATACATATCGCTATTATTTAATGATAGTATTAATCCAGTCATCCAGTTTATTGCTTCCTGCTTTTACTCCACCCTTTTACTCCATCTAATGCATGGTCTCAGTTGCTTTGGAGAAGTTTCTCCATCCAACAGGGAAAACAGGAAGAACAACTAGAGGCTACTCTGCAGTTCAAATAACTGCAGTGCCAGTCACTCCACTGATGTGTCCCTGAGAATTTAGGGTCTTACTCTATCCTAGAGGGTCTTACTGCAGTCCTGGAGCCCTTCCTCCTGGTGCTGCTGGAGACAGTGCTGGCTCCAAAGTCACTGGGCCATTAAAATACATGTATTGCCCTTTTAGCTTTTAGATGTTCCCAGTGGTAGGTAAAGTGCCTTTTTAATAAAGATCCATATTTATTTTGAGATTACAGGGCAACTGCTTAATTTCAGCTTGAGAAAGGTACCCAGGATGCCCCAGCCCAGATTTCAGTGCTATAGTAAGGTCTTGCTTTCCCAGTTTCTAGAGGCCAAGGACATCCCCAGGCATGAGTTGTGCATGAAAACTCTGCTTTGTTGTTCCCTGTAATTTCTCCTAATCAATAGTAGCCTCCATGAGCTGGGTATCAACTGCCTCTCAGATTTAAGGGACAGAGAACTATTGTCTAATAGTATCCTAATATTGTCTAATAGTAATACTAATAGTATACTATTACCCTTTTGATAGTTACTAATATTATCTCTATATAAATGATAACAAGATAATGATTGGATTGCCTTAGTGTGAGATATTTGTACCTTATTGCTTGTATCTAATCTCATTGCTGTGCACAGACCTGCAGTTTCCCATCAAGCTGGGAGGTGCTATATCACTGAAACTACGTATAAACCAGATGGAAAAAAACAAAAAAGAAGGCAGAGTGTATGAACACCTCAGTGCTGATCCATGAATTCAGGATTTAAAATCTGGAGATAGTTAAAAAGATGTTACTGTGCTTTTGGGTTTATTTCCCACTCCAAGGACAGGATGCCATTCTCACTCTTGCCCTTTTTGTTTTTAGATGCAAGCCTGAATCAAACCAAAGAGATCTGGTTTTGCTGAAATGTTAAGCAACTTTCTTTATTTTTAAATAAAAGGACTCAGCTAAGTAATTCTGACCATTTAATTGGAAAATACTCTGTACTGTTCTTGCTGACCCCTCTGAACAAGGCAACATTATCACCAGTGTGCAGAAAAGTCCTGACAGAAAGCACACAGAGTATCTTTAATACAGTACAAAAAAGGGGGTGGGACTGAACTTTGGGGTGCTCTTGCAGTCATGCCATCTATTCCTCTGAAAGTGCATGCCCTCTGCCTGCTTCCAGGGAAACACCAAATTGCATTATCAGCTGCTCTGAATGCACAGAACTGGTGCAGAGATTAGAGCATCTGACAGCATCAACTGTTTGCTCTGCATTCAGGAATATCCCTCTCTGCAGATGTTCCTTATCTGTGTTCGTGTGTTTTGGGTCAGTACATTCAAGTCATGTGCAGAAGTAGAGTACTTGAGGTAGAATCCAGGTTGGGAAGCACTTGGCTCAGAGTGGATCACAACAGAGATATAAAAAGCCTTTTTCAGCAGTGCTGGACAGTAAAGCCAGAAAGATACTGTTAGTGTGATCTAAAATTCACCAGTTTCTGGTTTCTGCTCAGTGGTTGGAAACTTGCTGTATCCTTTCCTTAGGTTTGCTTGCTAACTCTTTCTCTGTGACTGAAAGCAGTTTTCCTCTCCATTCGGGTCTGAACCTGCAGCCAGCTGGGGAGGGAGAGCAGTGGTGGCGCTTTGCTGGTGCCACCTGCATGTGTGGCACATGGGCACCCATTTTCCCCAGCTCTCACTGCTCCTGCAGTGCTCCAGCGATGCCAAAACCACATTAGCCAACATCCTCAATGAAAACATGGCCATCGCTTTAAGAAATTGTGCAGTACTGAAACAAACACACTCCTGTGCAAAATGGCCTTGCGTTTTTTGTCATAATACTGATTGTTGCTTTTAGGTTAACCTCTTTCATGAAAATGGTTTTAATACCAGAATGTAGAAAATACCTTAGAGGCTGGTAGCTTTGATTCTTATTAAGAAGGTCATCCCTGGCTATTACTACTGTAGACCCTTGATTTTCTGTGTCCTCGTACTGGGGTACGTGGCATCACTTTTATCATAAATAGGAAACACACAGTTGTTTTCTATGCATGGGGGAAGCACTTTGTTCTCAGAGAAAGATGAATTATGTAGTCAAAACAGGTGACACATAGTAGATGTTGTTGCTTTCCATAACCTGAGATGTAACCCAGCTGTGCCCTTTGCTTTTGCAGATGTCAGCTGTACCATCTGCTGCTGAAAAAAAAAAAAAAAAAAAAAAAAAAAAAAAAAAAAAAAAAAAAAAAAAAAAAAAAAAAAAAAAAAAAAACACCACAAACACATGCATCTCTGTGGCAACACTGAGCAGTTCTGTGGTCTTTTCTGCACTCTGCTCAGGCTCTACATTTTTAAATAGCATGACCTTTATTGATTCTTACAAAAATGAAATGTGCCAGATGGAAAACCTGAAAAGTATACTGTCAGAGTTTCCGTTTAGGACAAAGAATACAGTTATATTGCAGAAATGTTAAAAACTAGGAGAGATGAAATCAGTTAATTTCCTCTGAAAATGTTTGAAAGCGCTTCAGAGAAATAGAATGGGTGACAAAGGGAACAGAGATCTGATCAGAGAGACGGTGGGAAGGAAAAAATACTTGCTCCGCTCAAATAAGAGGTAGTTTTGGCATTGCCTTCAATGGAACGAGGATTTCACCAGCTATAATGTTTAATACACCACAAATTTATAGCGCTTTTCCCGAGGAGGATGCTGTGTCCTGAACTCCTGAACTCCTCTTTCGCTGTAGGCATTGCCTGGCTCCTGGCAGCTGCTGACAAGTGATGGCTGGAAAGGGGTGCAAACAGCCCAGGGATGGGAAACCTGCCCAGCAGTGCCAGCCTTCCTGCTTTGCATTCCTCACATTGTCTGCAGCCAGGTCAGCCCTTTTCTTCCCCCTCTCGAAGAAGCTACAGAGGTGTTTTCTTTCCATACATAAAAGTCCTCCACTCTGTTTTTTCCAAGGATTTCTAGGACAATTTCCCTTAGCTGACCCTTCAGACCAGCTGAGTCAGCTTTTCTGCTCCTCTTTACTGTCCCAATGCACTTTGAGCAGCAAGAAGAAAATACGGGCCCTTTTGCAGCCTCCATCCTTGTTCATAACTACTCCTTGCCCCAGGCGGATAGGATAAGATCTCGAGTTGTAGACTTTATTACCACTCCAGTGAGAAACAATGCTAAATAAAACAATCAAGCAATTGTTTTGTACTGTAATGACTTATCAGTGGCTTTGTTTCCTTTTCTTCAATTGATCAAATTCCAGATGGCTCTAGAAGGAGTTGTGGTTTAGCAGATAAGCAAATAGTTACAGTGCGCTGGAGAGCATGGCAAATAGCTTTAACTCCGCAGTCTTCTGCTGTTCTTAGCTACTCCCAGCATGAAGTATCAGAAAAAAGTTTCTAAATACTCAAATCACTCAAACATAGCTGGAAAGTGTAACGATTCTTCCTGGGTTTCAGAGTTGTAATGCCTACATTATTTTACGACTAACGGCAGGAAACTTTGTTTCTGCTCTTTCATAGCTTCTGGGTGCAAACTCCATTTGTATTAAGAACCCACAAGCCTAGTCTTAGAAACCAGCTTTCCCAACAAAAAGAGAATGGAAGACAAATTTTAGTAGTACTGTGCTGCTTTGTGTCACTGTGAAAGAGCATTAATTCTTCAAACAGACACAAATAATGTCAAATGGTCCAGATTCCCTGAAGAAATGCAAAAAAGGGAAGATTCTACTAAAATTAGGAGAAGAGGACTTGTGCTAGTCAGGCTGGTCTGATGGGGGCTATCTAGTAGAGGGGCTGGCTGCTGTGTTATTCATCAGCACTGCCTGCAGCCTCCACCTTCCTTATGGCTGACAAAGAACGGGGACAATTTCCTGTCTGGTTAGGTAAAGGCTGTTCATGGAGATTAGGACACTTAAATTTGTGAGGGATATTTCTAAGACTGTTTCTGGGTGATAATTTACCATAACTGTAGGTGAAACTGCAGACTCCTCCAGAAAAGAACATTTGATGTTTAACAGACAGCTCCCTGTGTAAATGTTTATGGAGGGTTTGTTAAGTATGTGACATCACCCATATGGTAGTGCAGAAATGATACTTCTAGTGAAAGATATGTTATGATGTAAAAAAATCAGTGCATCAGGAATGGATGAGAATGGTGCCAAAACAGGACCACTGCTATGACAAACGTAGTGCCGAGCAAGAACAGCAAGAGGAAAATCTATTGACTCCATATATTCACTGTTAGTGGCATATCTTGAATTTGTCATTTTAAGATGCTATTAAAATTAATGCTGTCCTGAGAGGTACTCCTGGAACTAGGTACAAAATTGCCTAATTAGTTTAAAAAAAAAAAGAATTCCAGTGAGATGCTAGATTTTGGGAGAGAGATAGTGAGCAGATAAGTATGCCACCAGACACTCATAAAATGGACTCTCTTTGGAGAAGAATGCTTTGTCTCTAATTTCCAAGAGCTGCCTTGCAGCAGAAGTGAAGTGGGAACTGAAGATCACAACTGCAAATCTTTCAATTCTGAAAGGTATTCTTTCACTTATTAAAAGGGCACTTTACTGAATGGATTCATACCACAAATCAGTGGGTTTAATTAGGTGAAATAAATTATCCTCTTATTGAAATTCTCTTTAATTTACAGATGCAGACCCTGAAATCGCTGGTCACTAGCTTTTATGTCCATGATTTAATCTGACAGTGAAACAGAGGGAAGCCCTGATATTCACCTCTGGCAAAACAGATGTAAATGTTTTTCAGATCTTTCTCTTCTTCCCCTCCAGTCCACTTTAGGACCCAGAAACAGATTAAATGACCTGGCTGTGGGATCTGTAAAATAATCATATGGCCCTACTGGGCTGATGGGAGAGACCAGCACATTTGAAATGTGGAATGGT
Organism: Empidonax traillii; assembly: GCF_003031625.1. Taxonomy (NCBI): domain Eukaryota; kingdom Metazoa; phylum Chordata; class Aves; order Passeriformes; family Tyrannidae; genus Empidonax; species Empidonax traillii. The sequence goes on along the minus strand of NW_020955359.1, from coordinate 97,334 downwards.
GTCAGAAATAAAGAAAAGCACAGACAGGTGCAGGAGCTGGCACAGAGTGTTTCTGTGCATCACGAGGGAAGAGCTAGAAATGCCATCATAAAAAAGCAAAGGGAAGTGGGGGAGTGAAGGGGGACCTCCCCAACTCCAAAGGCTGTGGTAACTTGGCCTTTTTCACGTGGAGTTGTTCTCTGAATCCCACTGGTCAGGAATGCTGAGTGTGGTTAGAGGTGGGGAGGGACCCAGCTGAGCATTTCTGCAACATGGGCTGAGCTTCTGGTGTCCCTGAAACTGGATTTATCCTCCCACCATCAGAGGCTGTGAGTGTTCCTATTTTCTGGCAGTTCACCACAGCAAGGCTTGTAGGGGCTCTCTTCCCTGCTGTGGCAGGACCCGAGTCAGTAAAAGAAATCACAGCCTACTATTGATTTTTTGTTTTACTGATAATGAATTTGGGAATCCTCTGGGATTAGGTGTGGGATATGCACTGGCACAGAGCTAAGGGGAAGGCTCCTGTGTCCCAGTTTCACAGCAGCTAGCCACTATCAACACACATTTCTGTTACAGTGATGTATTAATACTCAATTTGAGTGTCTCGTCTTACTTAGAACAAGGGGGAAGAGATGTGGGGAGGAGGGATGGGATTGGCCTGCTAATCCTAATAAAAGTAAGCCCATTTAAATGAGTAATTTTATAAAATACCGAGTACTTGTGCTGAATAAGAAGTGAAGCCTGCTGCTATTAGCTTTGGCAATAACAGGCTGCTTTGATTACTAAATCCACCATGAGGGAATACCTAGAAGCAGATGCTGCCAGTGAACCACAGATTTTGGGCAGAAGATCCTTTCAATATGTAAGTGCAGGGAAACATTCCTTTAAAATAATAATAATAATAATAATAATAATTAAAAAAAGCCAAATTCCCACTACATTCAAAGCAAAACTATTCTGCAAAAAGACATTAATGGTTACTGCAAGCTGTACTATCAGATCCTACCTCAAGTAGACACTGTTACAGCCTTCTCCCCATGAGTACAGGGAAATACAAGGAGACACAGAACATGAGCCCCACATGAACAGCTACAGTAAATGTTAGAAACCACTTGAGAACCAATTTTAGTAGTTAAAATTTCATTTTGGTGGTTTATATATTAATATTTCCTGATTTTTGCTTATGGAAGGCAGCAGTTGCAGCATTTACAAAACTCCCACAATTCTCAGAATTTGCTTAGATAGTGATTTTTGAAGGCATGTGCTGCTAATCAATGAGGTAATGATTTCTTCCATGATGCAATCCATCATTTTATCACAGCACACAATTTAGCAATTTGTTTATGCTAATTACTACAACAGCCAGAGTAGTTCTGAACACAGCTCTAGGCTATGGCTAGAGAAATGTTTGCCTTGTTATTTACGTTTCCTCCATTTACCATGGGGAAGGCCCAGAATCCAAAATACACCAGGAAAAATTTACTAAGATAGCAAAAATATTCATCTTGCAGTCACTGAGTTTCCCTCAGTGATCACTGCAAAGGAGGCTTAAGGAAAACTGCTCTCCTCTCCTGAAACCACTGAGTGCCCAGGTGCAGGTGTGAACAGGAGACAGTCAGGAACTGGAGGGAAAAGGGCTCCTTGCACTGCTGGTTGTAGCCCAGTGAATGTGTTTAAGGATCAGGGCTGTGAATCACAAGAGCCAAGCAGTCTGAGGGACAGCAGCTTGGCAGACAGAGCACTAGGTAGGTGTCCCATTTCGGCTTTATTTTCTGTCTTGGGTTGTGTTGCCTCCTTAGGCTGCTATGACCTTGCTGAGGGCAGGAGGCATTGCCAGGGCATCCCACTCGTCTCCATGGGGCTGTTCACTGGGTAAGCAGGGTTCACCTCCTGCCCATCTGTGCTGCAGATATTTACCCAGCTCTTAAGCACAAGAGGGGGATTCAGTGTATCCTGCACCACTAGTGCAAATCAGCAGGGGCTGCTCCAAGAGAGAAGAGCCTTCAGGGTGTCCTGGTATAGGATTTTAATCAGTGTATATAGTGTGTCTAGGGGAGCTGCCAGGAAGGAGGGGCAATGAGACACCTGGAGAGCCCAGCAAATATCCTTGTGGTCTGAGGAAGCGTCAGATGTTCTCCTGGACAGAGCTCTGCATCCTGGGGAGTCAGTCACCCAAGAGAGTGAGCTCTGGGTGGGTGTTCCAGAAGGCAGCTGTGCCTGAAGGGCATTTAACCCTACTGCCATGCCCTTGGCCTTGCTGGGAACCTGAAGACTACGTTGAAATTGCAGTCTGTCACAGGACAATACTTTTTAACCTCTGTCATAATTGCTCCCTTAAAAGTAGCACAGAAGACTTTCCTGACAAGGCCATTTCTGTTGAAAGGACAAAGGGAAAGTAGTTAGTTGGCTGTGTTCAGAACTGGGTTATCAAATTAGCTTCAGCCACTTTCAATTACAGAATCTTATGGTTTTGAAATGAGCTCTAAATGAGGGGCTATAATTCTTTGTCGACAGTGAGCAAAAAGAACATAATCATCATTATTTAACAGGGGCCTACAGTCTAGCTGGCTCCTGGATAAGTTCATCCAAGAGAAAAAAGGATTCAATTGGTATAAGCAAGGCAAAAGATTATCAGCTGGCCAGGCTTCAGTGCATTTCTCCGTCCTGCAGCTATGGAAGTGACCTTGGGATTCATCCAGGAGGGATTTACTCCCAGAGCCATTCTGAATCACTAGCTAATTAAACATAAATACCAGAAAAATTAGAACAGTAGGGGTTGTCCCAGGCATGCATTATTCCACCTTTAGCTGGGGCTTTGTTCTGCCAGGATTTCCACTCTGCCTGAAGACTGTTGCTGTTATTCTAGTGGCATTGTTTAATCTTACCTGTCTGGTGGCTACTGCTTTACAACAAGGAGAGAGAAGAGCTGGGCTCATGCCAATAGAAAGAAGGTTCATTTGTGAGATCAGGCAGCTTTCTGTAACAAGACAGTACCTGGCCCGCTGCACCTCCTTTTCCTCAATGCCGAAGGTAGCCTTTTGCTGTGCCATCCTGCCACAGCCACTAGGTGGGTCATAGAACCACCAGCAGTGAGTGCAAAACCTCTAGACATGCAGGGACACTATACAGGTCTGTGGGGAGCTGATGACATACCATCACCATTCCCAGGTTAAAGAGAATGGCTGTCCCCGGGCAGCCTCACAACCTCCCATCCGTGGGGTGTGACGTCTGAGGCCAATTCCAAGCATAATCCTTTAATAGTATGCACAGGTAACATCAGCAAAATTGCCCAGGCCTCGTGGTGTCTGAGGCAGCTGCTGCTGACATCCAGATTGTTTTTCACTGTTTTGCCCAGAGCAGCTACAGCCACATAAACTGCAAGGACACCGTTGTCATGCAGGTTGGTGTTGGTGGGCCACCCAGGGAGAACAGCAGATTTCTTTGGCAGGCTCATTGCACACTACATGGCATCTGTGTTCTCTATAACTGGGGCTCTGAAACCAGTTTATATACATGAAAGGTGTTGAGTTATGGTCTCTCTTTTTCTCAAGGCCTCCATTTGGAAATGAGAGGCTGTGGTTTTTCTCTGTTTCAGCACAGCAGCTGCAAGGATCAGTGTGAGAAAGTGAGAACCTTCAAGGATGGAGTCAGGGTAACCAGCACAGGCTTGTCTCCACGTGGAAGTGAGTCCATGGTGCCATAGATGTATATGCCATATGAACCAGTCTGTACTGTCCTCCTCCACTGCTCACTCTTATCACAATGTAAGTGTGAGGTCATCTGGCACATCTTGAAAGTCAATTCTGATCTGCCCTATCTCAAGTGAAACTGTGTAATTACTCCACCTAACCCTAGACCAACACATCTACTTAATGAGTTTAAACCATCCCTAAGGTAGTGGAGAAAGAGGCATCACCAGATTATGACAAGATGGGGGTAGGGAAGCAAGTTTTGAGCATTGTTCTTTACATTTTCAGGAAAATTTTACAAAATAGGTGGACAATCCAAAGGCCATTTTCCTTTTCCCCTTCACTGGTTTTCAAAGGTCAGATTTTTTACCTTCCAGCTGTTTATAAATTTGGCCCAAATATCTGGGACAAAATTCCATCTCTGCTGATGTCAAGGGAGCTTTGCCATTTATTTCAACAGGTCATTGATTCTTTAATTTTTATTCTGTATTTCTGAATCAACATTGCCTACAGGCTTGGGAATGTATTTAGATTTACACACAGTCATGAATACGCACGCAAATGAAAGCGACAGAGGAAGAAACCATGTTGAGTCCCAGAGCTCTTGTTAATTTTTTCAGTCCTTGTTCTGTACATTAATTTTATTTTCAATAAGATTTCTATTCTATACCTGTTACAGAACAGATATCTATGGAAAACTCATTCCATTTACCACTAGTTTTGTTATTCCTGATGCTGTCTGGTTATGTATAGGTGGACTTTCTTATTTTCTTTGACAGCTTTGTGGGGTTTATTTTTTCATCATAAATGGAGTTCCACTGACAATGCCCTAATAGCTGCTGAAATTGCTTTTAAGTTTTCCTTGGGAAAAATCATCATCTCATATCTGAAAATTGAATGATTGTAAACAATGGGAATATGGAGGTCAGTCAGTTGTGTAGTCTACGATTGCATAATGAAAAGGTGCAAAATGTCTCCTTAATAGATGCATTACTTAACTAAGGATTATAACATTTACCCTTGCTGATCAGAATAGCAAAGAAATCTCATTTTAAAAAATTAAAGTTGATAGAAAATTAATCTTCTGATTAGCTCTGAAGTGGAAGCATTTCTCATCAGAGAGATGGACACTGAGAGGAACAGCATGTTGTTTGGGCACACTGGGGTAGGACCCTGGGAGAACCATCAGAAAAGGAGTTTCATTCAGGTGTTGAATGAACAAGAGGGCTCTGTCTCACTCCTGGACTTGTTGCCAGGGTCATGTGCTGCTTCCATGCCTTGGTTTCACTTCTATGGAATGGAGCTTGATCTTTCACCTTCCTTGTGGTTTTTTTCTGTGTTGACACTTTACAGGAAACAGAGAGTCTCGGGGCCTTGTTTTTATCAGGTCCACTTAGTCCTGCTATGAATTAAAGTGTTATTAGTTATAGATAGTTCAGTTTACATCTGTCATTTCCCAAAATGATAGTTGGCTGTTGGAGAACCAGTCATCAACACTGTTAGTGCAAGGAATATGGTTCCAGTTTTGAACTCCGAACACACTGGAGACCATTAGCAAGTCAAAGCCTTCTCTCAAGGAATCTGTGAAATTGCCTGCAGTTTAGCTTTCAGCAAAGAGAAACTCCACTTGCCTCTCCTTGTCTCCACAGCCACAGAACAGGGATATCCTCATGCATGGAGTGCAATACATGTGCACCCACAGTCTGTAAGAGGAATTAGCACTTTGGTGTGCCAAACAAAGGGGCAGCTGGTGTGACTGTGTTGTGTTTACACACCTCATTCACCCACACCTTCGTTAAATGGTCTAATGAAACAAGGTGCTCTGAGGGGAAAGCCCATTTAAGAGAATAACAAATCTCATTAAGCTCAGTGGTGCTGGAAATCAACTGTGTAATAAATTAACTCTGAATTCATGGCTTTGAATGTAAATTCCCAGGTCTAGACTGATACATGGTCCAACAAGTCCACTGGATCAGATGTCTAATATTTACCAAAATGCATGTTATTACTTATGAACTCACCAGGAAAAAAATTAATTCCTTCAATATCTCTTCATGCAAATTTTAATCACTTTTTCAATGTCAAACCTTTAATTAGGCCGTTCCTAGGAAGCAGTGTGAACAGGCCATTAGCAATGCACTCATAGAACAAAACTCTATTAGGAAAATGACATTTTGACTTTAGCGGACTCAGACATTCACCACTGGAGTTAATCTGACTTATATTCTAAGTAAAAACAAGAAAGTACTGCAACAGGGCTCTGAATGCCCTTGAATGTTCATCAGGACCTTAATTTCTGTATGTATTTTACAGTATATTTATTTATTTATAATATATATTTATTATATATATTGTATAAATATATTTCTATTTATTTATACTTAATATATATTTATATTACAGTAAAACTGTACAGAAACACCAAAGAAAAAGTAGAAATTTACTAAAACGAAAACCTGACACTACTTTAATTTTTGCTACTGTTATGAAATTTCAGTCAGAAGCAGCACTTCCTTCATTTGCATCCACCTCAGGGAAACAGACATTTCCTCATTTTTTTTAGGGGAGTACTGGGGCAGCTTGAGGAACAATGAGCTTGCAGTACTGGAATATTGAACAAGGAGATGAACCATGGTAACAATTGCTTACATTAATTACAAAATTGACAGACAATATACGTATATATGGACTCACTCAATACATGCATTAGTTTGTATTACCTAACAATAAATCTAACCAGTATTAGAAATGATGCTGTCTTCTTTGGTATTTGGAACCACAGTCCTCTTACACTGTTCAAAAACACTTGTGCAGTCTCCAGGGTTCAAGTTGTACTGCAGAGAATTCAAGAAAATACACCATCCTAAGGACATGGTAAAGCAAGAAAGATAGCAAACAAGGAGAACAAAGAGGAAAAGAAATAGTACCATTATGTTCAAGTTATAAAAGGGTGAACAGAAAATAGATTTTAAACAGTAAGTGGAAAAAGCAAGAAAACTACAGCTAGAGATTAAAAGAGTTCAGTGGCTAGACTCTGATGACTTGAAGAGAGTTTCTTTGAAAAGCCTGAATTGAAACAAAAGCTTCTCCATTTGTATTAGTAATGGAACAATAATCAAGCCTCTGGGCAAAATATGAAAGCAAGGCACATCAGAGCTGAAGTGCAAGATGTGAAAATTTTATTCTCAATCTTAGAAGTGAAATGTTTTTATCTGAGGAGGTTATTGTAAACAGTTTTATTTTAGGAGCTGCCCTTTGAGAAGCTTCTACACAAAAATGCACACAGAAGAAAGCAAGATGCTTTTCTCTGTTTGAACTTTGCCTTAACAGAAAAAATGCTGTTTGCTATTTATAAAAATGTCTGAGAGACAACAACTCTTAGAGCAGGTACCTACATTTAAATGCTTTTATACTTTCAGAAATCCAACATAATCAAGTGACGCTTGTATGAAACTTAGGAAGAGCTGCTGAGTCTCTTGCTGTAAAGCTCTAAGTACAGCCCATGAGAGCTCATCTTTCTTTATACATTCAAATATATGGATGAGTTCAATTCCAGTTTTAATACCCATGGTCAAAGCAGTCTATGAATCTCTCATGCACAAGAAGAAACAGTCTCCATGAATCTTCCATCTCTTCAATAAGCAATAAAATGCATCTTAATTGTTAATACTTACTATTTAAAGTGGCAGTGTGGAAATTGCCAAGTGGCAGAAGTGCAGAAATACTAGACAACAGGGTGCAGTGAACTTTATGGGAGATGGTGATTGTCAATTTTAGGAATATTAAATTTCACAAGCGTCAGTGCTCTGCTGTGACTTCGAGGCTAGCTGGAACAATGAACTAGCTCTTGCTAAAGATGGCAATACAGAAGGTTAACCCAAGTTCATCTTAGCTGTTTATGTGACTCCAGCGTAGATGTCACTCATACTCAGCTCTGATACTCAGCAATCAACCAAAACCTAAATCACTAGTAGAAGATAAACTCTCCTCATTTAATTTTAAGATCACAAAACAGATTTCCAGAGTCCTGCTCCCCTCTGCTTCCCACATGTGATAGCAACTCACCGGCGTGGTACTGGGCTCTGCAACACGAGCTGAGGCACAGGTCCAGGGACACTTCCACAGGAAGCTTCTCTCCTTCTCCCACCGGGCACAAGCCCAGCTCCCCTCAGGAAACACCACCTGGGGAGCATCAGTGATGGTTACCCCATCTCCACCCAGCCTTTTGTCCACATCCCTGCCCTCAGCCCGCAATGGCTCACTCGTCCTCCTCTTGGCACATTTCCTTCAGCCTGTCAACACCGTTCTGCTTCCAGGAAGCCCAGAAATTGTAACAGACTGAAGGGAGTTGAGCGAAAGAGCAAGCAGAGCCTGGTCAGGCTGTCCTGAGGTTAAACCTCAACCCACAAAAACACATGGATACAGAGTGACTTCCTCCCAACTCTAAGACTTCTGGCTGCTTTTGTCCTCTCTGTGTTCCTGACTTTAGGCTGTCCCCCAAGCACCTCTGCTGATGGACAGTACCCAGCCATAGCAGCCAGCTCTGACCCCTACTTGTCATTGAATGAACAGCCCTCAACCCCAAACCAGACCCAAAAAGGAGCAGAAACAGGTACATGCTGATCTGAGCTCCGGTCCCCAATGGACTTGTCATTTTCTCAGCAGGATAAGATCCAGCAACCACAGCTTTGCTCAGAGAGGTCTCCTCCACCTATGTATCTGCTTCTTAGGGACTGGCACTCTGCAGAGGGTTTCCTGACACTGAACACTACCAAAGATTCGATAACACCACCCAGGAAACCTTGCTGCTATACCTAGGGCAATGCTGGGGTTCTGGCCTTGACAGTTCTCCTCACAGAGATGTCTCAGTTGCTCTATAGGAGACAGCAACAAATTCAATGATGTACTCAACATGCACAGATCCTGGACCAAGTACAGTTTTACTGACATGCATGAAGTTACATCAGAATTGATTCACCCCAGTAAGTTAGATTTTATCTCACTGTCTGCATCATTGTTACCCTTCAAAAGTGTGTGTGAGCAGTCACCCCACAAGGACAGATTCCCTGCATGTTCTAACTCAAGCCCCAGAATATGCTCCCATGATTAGGAAGAGCAGGGTCACAGGCCCAAGTTCACCTGGTGCCTTGAGAGGTTGCAAATATTTTGTTGAGGTGGTCAATACACCACCATACCATGCCTAGAGAGGCAGGCAAGGCCTCTAGACTGACACAGAAAGGCAGAGAGAGCATTTCAGCTATTCCTGAATGTGAAAAATAGCCTCTGGGTTAGATCTGTAGCTTTTATATTGTGCACGGTATGAATCAGTGACCCATAGGATCTAAATTATTTTGGTGGTGGAGAATCACTTTTTTTTTTTTTTTTTTTTTTTTTTTTTTTTTTTTTTTTTTTTTTTTTTTTTTTTTTTTTTTTTTTTTGAGAGGAGGAAGATTGACCTTCTGGAAGCTCTGTTCTTTATGGTGAGGGTTTGTGTGCCCTTGGGTCCTTGTGATCAGTGGGACATTCAGCAGCAAGCACTCTCTGAGTTTCATCAATATTTTCAAGGGTAGGAGAGAACTTCACTCCTTTCGAGTACCACTCAGACAAAGATGAAAAGCTTGTGAGGGTGGCAATTATATAACCTGGCTGAGCTGCCTTGTCAGTGAAGAGCTCTGCAGGATGCATTCTGGCTTCACAAGATGGAAATTCAGTTTTTATTCAAGCAGTTTGATTTGGTGAATTCACTGTTTAATCCGTGTAGCCACTGTGATCAGTCAGAAGTAGTAACTGAAAGGGAGGCAGCTGAAATTAATTCTATCAGGATTTTGCAGTGTTTACTATTCTGTGTGTCTCAGGCAGCAAGCCAGCAAGACAAGAATTCAAGACAAGAGTTGATGTGTTCTGCACTGGAGACAACATATTCTTACACTGTTTGACAGAGCCTTAAGCTGAGATGCTGGACAGGCCCTAGGTATGTTCCCACAGTGCAGTGGGTACATCAGATCTGGCCTGGAAGTTGCATAGGCACATTTGTGCTGAATTAAATCCAGATCAGTAAAACCTATCTCCTGGTTATAACTGTGGGCAAGTTACCAAGTCATACACTGCCACACTGTTTTCCAGTCCAAACGGGTGTGTATGCAGCTGACTGTGTCACTTGGAGACAGAGTTTCTGCTCTCCCCACTCTGTGGGTAAGTGGATTAAATTAGAGTGCATTGGACTGCCAGGCGTTTGGGACTGGGACAGTTTTTGGCTACTCTCTAGGTGATACATTCCATCTTGTAGTCTCACTCTTCAACATGAATGCACGTGTTCTTGCATTTGAGTAACTGCAGCTCTTCCTTTTGTAGCAGGAGGACAGAGCAATAAAACTGCTGCTCTGATAGAAAGAGTGAAAAAAATATCAGCAAAATGTACCTGAAGGAAAACCAATGTTGAGCTTATTAACATCTGAAAAAAACCCTGAAGCATCTATTCAAAGGGTGGCATTTAGTTCTCACTGATTTCTTTGAGGCTTCAGCATATGTTTAAATTTCACTAAATATTACAAAGAATATACCCTGAGTAGTGGGTGAAACCTTTATGCCAGTATTAGGTAGGATCATACCTATAACTCTGCACATGTATTTTCTTTTGAATATAGCTCTGGCATTTTAAAGGATGCTGCTTCACAGAATTTCCTGGGTGAATCACTAATACAGGGTTAGGTTCTGGGTAATCTTACTTGTACCAGGTAGTGCACACTTCATACAATAGCCCCACTGAAGTAATAGATTGTCAAAAACATACCAGTAACACTATTAGAATCTGTCCTGTTATTGCTGGCTGGCTGAGTATTTCAGTATTCCTCATGCCAAAGCTGAATTCACCTATATATTTAAAAGGCACTTATTTTTGCAATAAACAGGGAATAGGCCTTTGTATAGACACAATGGCATAATTCCTCCTCCCAGTGCGACTGTATGGGCCTAAGTGAAGTTATAGTAGTACAAATTAGTCATTGATGTATGGAATAGAAGCTGCAGAAGTACTGGAGGGAACTTTCTCCCTGCTGTTATATTGTCAGAGAACTGTTTCATCTACCTCCCCTACCATGATATACAATGTTTTCAAAAGGATTCGGACCTGCAGGCAACTTCAGCGCTCATCTCTAGTGCTTAAAATGCGACATGTAAATCAACTAAGGGCAATTACAAGCATTGCCAGGAGCACTGCAAGCACATGACTGAATGTTGGTAGGCAACAACATACTGTGCATTGAATGTCCATGGAGTTCAGTAGTGTAAGTACCTCTTTCCTCCTTTTAAACCATGTGTGTGCATGTGCAAATTTTTGTATTGCTTCTCTCTGCTCAGGGAGGAAGGAAGAGGGGGGAATGCACCACCACTACTGATCATCACAAGCTCTGTATCAGGGCCCCACATGAGCAAAATAAAACAGGGAGTATCTCAGTTATCTGTTAACTGTCTCTTATGTCTGTTCTTTCAAAGTGTGCCTGCAATAGGTGGTTGCAAGTTGGTGTAACAAGAATTTATGCTCTAGCATATTCAGCTTGTTGCTGTCTCATAAATACATTCCATTTTCTGGGGAGATGGCATATTTCGCAGAAGACTAGAATACCAGTTTTCTAGGAATACAAAATTCAACTGTTTGAGGAGCCAAATGAACCAAGCTGCCAAAAGAAGGGCAAGTATCCTGTTATCAAAAGAAGGGCAAGGGATCTTGTTGTTATAGAATTGGCAAGGGAAAATCTGAGTGTACCATAATTCTGTTAAGAATCCAAACTTCTGCTGAGTAATTCCCCATTGAAATAGAAAACCTTCTACATAAAGATCCGACCCACTTCAAGCAGTGAAAGTTTGTATCAGTCAGGTAACAAGTTAACAAGAATCATTTGGGTATTAGGGTATTTAATTATAAACCCAACAGGGAGAAAGCTCTCGTGAGTGATCCGGGGTGGGGGGATCTCTAGCAACTCCCCTGGAGACCGTGTCTGTCCTGTTACTGGCCAGCTCAGTTTGACCTCTCCCCTGTCCGGTTTTACTCACAATTAACCAAAACCTGCTGATCTGAACCAAAGTCAGAACACTGCATCAGAGCAGGTACAAATTTGTACTAATTTATTCCTGTACCTTTGGCTCCAGAGATCTTTATTCATTTGTAAATAACCAGAACCATGAGAGCATTGTGGGGGTCCCTGGGCGTGGATGTGTGGTGGGTGTGTGGCAGAAAAGCCACTAAGTGTATTTTTCACTGTAGCCATGTGTTGTGGGGTTGATTATCCTGAGCTGCTCTCTGCATTCACGCTGCAAAGAAATGGCCCTTAGCAGTGTCCTTCCTCCTGCAGCAGCCAGTGTATCTGAGCAGAAGACTGAACCTATGCATTCCTGCTGGGAAGCTGTTGTACCATATGTTTATAAGCGACTCAAATAGCCTGCCTGTGTTCCTTCTACTCCCCCTTTCATGTGCTTTAAAGCAAAAGGCAATTATGGATTGTTTGTTTCTTTTTTTTTTTTTTTTTTTTTTTTTTTTTTTTTTTTTTTTTTTCCCCTGGTCTTTCTTTTCAATGGACTGGCATCAGGTTTTTTTTTGAAACCAGAGACAGAAAACCAGTAAAAAATTCCCTATTAAATTAGATTATAAGACCAATGACTGGAGTTGCTCCTCCTGATCTGTTTGGATACAAAGGCATTGCTTGGTGAACGACAAGGCTTTTAGGACTGCTACAATGTAAATGAATGAGGTCACAAACTTTTTTTCTCTGTGCCCAAATAGAGGTGGCAGGATATCTACATAAACAGGGTGCTAGAGTGAATTAATTCAGTCCTAGGGAAAAAATAACCCAACTTCATTACAGCCAGATGCAACTGAACAGGAATGCTCATTTTATTTTCAGAGGTTTATTAAACTTTGAAAAAGCATAGTATACAATAGAAGGAGGATGTGCTGTGGGGATGTAATTATTGGCCTTAAATGCCCTCTCTGGGCACAGATGAGGAAAAGGCAGAAACCTGCGCAGGTGAAAGGCAAAAACCAACAAACTCTGTCCCAAAGACTCTCACAAAACCAAATGTTGTGGAAAGTGTGTTGCGATAAGCAGTGGTTACAACAACTGAAGACTTGGAACACAGTCCTTTCAGCTTGGGAAGTAAATTGGTTTTAGTGGTATGTAGGCTTACATTCTACTTGCCTGTATCCAGTAGCCACCTTTGTCTGAAAATAAGGACAGCTCAACATTCAAGAGGAGCTGCTTGACTTTGGTACCTCTCTCACATGTCACAGCAGTTTCCCCCAGCTTGCTCCTCAGTGCTGCTGTACATCCAGCCCTTGGTGAGATGCAAGTCTGGCACGCTGGGTTGGTGTTTGCTGCCTTAGCACAGTCTCCCCGATGGTCATAATAAATGAGGAGACTTGGGACTTTGTGAGCAAAGGCAGCCCATCTGAAATGAATAATGGTAAATGTGTAAATAATTCACAGCCTTTGTGCAGCTCTCTGCACATCCCACACTAGGTACATGTGTAACCTACCAGCTCCAGTAATTTCAAATATCAATGTGGGAGCCAGCCTGGTTCAGTGTTATTTTATCAGGCAAATGTTGTGCATATTTTACAAGCAAAGAATGATGGTTTTAATGATGCTGCTGAGAAACCATCACTGCTGGTCAGGGCTAGGCACTGTACAAGAGAAAACAGCCTTCTCTGGAAGAGTTTCCACTCAAAGTGTGAATATTAAATGGATATACACAAGAAAAAATGCCATTGTAATAGTTACACTGTCCAGTGGCCTGCCTATTTGATGGATCTTGCAGATGTCCCAGGAAGAGAGGGATCTGAAGAAGGGCACAGCTGATGTTTGCACATGCCAGGTCTTCTTTTGCAATTATTGTTAGGTAGAAATGCTTGTGCAGGAGGAGGAAGCTTCTAACTGACTTGTTCTTATCATATACCTACATATATGTGTCTGTAGGGATTTTTTTATAATATCTATATGTTGCTGGCAGTAATTACACTGTGCAAAAGAAGAATCATAAATAATGAAGGAAGAATAAGCTTTAGGCGACCTAATTAAAAACCTGTTCTCTTTATTAGTTAGCAAGGTAATCTAAGTCAACCTCTGGCTCTAAAGATTTTCACTGTACTGTGAAGGAAATTAATCACCTGTTAAAAAGTATTTTCTTTAACTCTTCACCTTGGCAAAAGATGGTTGGCTAGAAGTGGATTTTGGAAGAAAATTAATAGGTGCAGCTGGGATAGGGTTTTAGTTTGGGTTTTTTTTCTATTTGGTGGTGCATTCTTTGTTACAATGAAATACCCTTCCTATTGCTTTCTGTATGGGCACCTGCTAATCTGGAGTGCTTGACACTGAATAACCTACATCCAGGGCAATCTCTTTATATGTACACTTCCCCTCTTGAGTCCAGTGCTTCTGATAAAACCTGCTCTCAATTTTATCCTCTCTTAACTGATGAATTGTTTTTCTGTCAGTCTAAGATACTATTAGAGGTTTTAAATAGTTAATTTAAACCTGTGTGATGATAGCAGCCCTGACTGGGAAATGTGGGGAAAGGAGAGAGCAGTCTATTGACACTTTTAAACATTCCACTGCTGAATGAAGTAGATCTTTATTAAAAGTTCCTGCATTCCAACACACATGAACCAACTGGTACAGATATTGCAGTGTTTGAGGTCTCTGCTTGAGGTCTCATCTGTTTGAGGTCTCATCAGCAGGGTAGCTGATGATTTGGATTTAGGAAGGTCTATCAAAGGCTGCTTTTGGGGTCCTGTTTCTGTGATGAGAGGATGTACAAGAAAATAAGTCTTCTTTATGACTAAGCTGACTACTTGTAAAAACAGGCATTAACTCTTAAAAAAATCTGGAGGATTTTAGTCAAGTTTGCATCAGCTGTAGATCTGTTACAGGGTTTTTTCTCTGCATTGAAAGGGTTTACCATTACTATTATTTTTCCTAATACTTTCACATTTTTGAAGTTTCCAGATTAATTTGGTGGAAGCAGGGGGCGATTTGGAAAAAAGGGAGAAAGATAATTAGCCTTTATGTAGCAATCAGGCATGCCAAGTTCTCTTGAATTATTAAACTTAATTAGTTTCATTTATTATTCCTGCAGGCTACAAATATCTGTATTAAATGCCAATCTAAAGTGTGGTATGTTTGATCTGGTGGGAACATGGATTTGGTAATATACTGCAATTGCCACTAATCTTCCGAAGAAACCCATGGTTCTGCTGTGCTCTCACATTCTGAATAGTGGATGTTATTTTCATACAATGCTGGTAGAAAATAAGAGCATCTTAAAATGTATTCAGCATTGTGTGATACATCAGTAGTTCAGTGGATGTTTCAGTCTGTATTTCTGAAGTTATTTGGGTCTTGATTTCACAAAAGCTTGTATGTGTACAGAACTTTATTCACAGTTTGCAACTACCAGTGCAAAAACCTGCTATTGGTGGCACTTCTTGCAAGACCTGGCCTCTGAAAAGCCTTCAGCAAACAGTGACTTGATTCAACTTCTTTCTTCTGACAAAATCCAGATTAAAATAATGTAAAAAATGTCTTGGATCCATTTTACATTTAATTAGTAGTCATGGTTGATTAGAAGGGGTAGGGTAATAAAAATGATTCTAAACTGTGGGCCTGTCCCTGGCCATGTCAACTGATTATCATATTTACTGTTAATTTCTCTTTTTGGCAAGCTGGCACGCACTGTATCTTTGTTGTATTCTAGTTGCAAATTATCTGTTACAAAATAATTAATTACTCTTGTATGTTACTAAAGGCAGTGGAAAATCAAGAAGGCAATTTTCATTCCAATAACTTAGTGCTAGCTAGAAGAGAATAGTCATAAATGATGGAAAAGGTCATGAGTTTTGCCATAATTTTGTTAGAAATTCTAACTGGGAAGAGGGAGGGAGAGATGGGAGGGAAAAGAAGATAATGAAATGAATGATGGAGTTTTATCACTCTTCGTTTTTTCAGCACAATTCACACCTGCAGCCCTACTGGCTGAGTGATGATTTACAGCCATATCAGCTGGATTTTAAATTCTTCTCACATTCCAGGGATTTCAGTATTCCCACATGACTGCCCTGCATTAGTGCCCTAATAATGTTGCCATTTGCTATTAATTACCGTCCTGAACTGTTTCAGTCACATGACAGATTTTGGTTTAGACTGGAACTGGTCATCCCTTTTAATTATAAATTAGTAATGGTGTCTATTTCCCTACTGGTTTTGCTTTTTGATCCCATATTGAAATATGGCCAAAGGTTATCAACAGGCTGCTTAGTGAGAGATTTTGTCCTTTAAACAGAACAGAGAGAATGAGAGGATGAGTGGGCAACAACACCATCCTAAAGCAGGAAAAGCCATGTAATTTATTCATGTTTCTCTCTCCTGAGATATGGGTTCCATGGTACAAACAAAGCCTCTGTCCAGGACAGAATTTTGAGGGCCAGGGCTTTGGGGATATAACTATTTTCCAAGCTCTGCACCAGGTATCTGCCCTGCCAGCATATCACAGGTAGAATTGATTGCCATATTGAATCAGTCTTAAATAGTTAAAGGCATTTTTGGATCAACAAGAACATAGATAGAATAGTGACACTTCAAATTATCAATGATTTGTACTACCATATTTTATAAGGCGTAAGATGCTATAAGGAAGTTAGAGAGGGGAAGAGAAGAATATGTGCACTTCAGAGTCTGCTTAATGACTTCAGTAGCCCAGGAGGGAGGGTGTCCTTAATATACAGAATAAAGCACAAAGATGATTTTGCAAGGGATTTATTGATATGAACTCTGGAGAAATGACAGGGAAGTCTGAAGCAACAGCAAAAATATTACAGTCCGCATAGAAGGCTTTAAGTAAAGTGACTTCTAATGAGCTAAATCACTGAGAATTGCACTAAAAACTTATGCCAAGAGTTTCTGTCTTGACAAGGAACTGAATTCTGTTATAAACAGCTGCATTTAGTAGTAATTTTTTCTATTATGGTATGTGATACTGTAAAATATCCTGAGTCCTTCATCAAAACTGGGCATGATAAAGGATACTGCTACCAGGCAGCTCCTGCTCTCTCTGAAGTTGTCCAAACTCCTTAGTGCTAAGGCTGTACTGATGTTAAAACTTGTGTGAAAAAGCTGCTTACAGCAGCTAATTCTGAACATCTTTATGTTAAAGTTAGATCACAAGTGCCCCGTCCTGAATGGTTCTGAGAGCCTGTAATACAAATTGATTTAATTTAGGGTTTGATTTTTATTTATTTATTTCCCAGTGGAAACTGGATCTGTGTACTCAGCAGATGCTCAGCTTCTGTCAGGAACTGAACTCTAATTAATTTTCTGTATGTATTCTCTGAGTGGTTTTCCAGTGTGGATGAAGCTCTTGAATTTAAAAACACTTGTAAAATTGAAATATCTGAAAATATGCTTTTTAAAAATCAGTTATTATGTGAATCAGCACTAAGCTGACACCAAAATTAGATTTTTAAAGAAAAAAGGATCTGCAGTCATTCACCAGATTTATGTTCCTTCACAAATCTAGACAGAAAGTCAGACATTGGCAGATGGGCTATAACACCACCTAAATGCAGTAAGGACTTAGGTATGCAGTAAACACACATAAACTGTTGACAGAAAACCTGTTATTCTTCTGTTTTAATCTCAGATTAAAAAAATGTCTGAATTGCTTTGAATCATCAGGCAAACTGATGGTGCAGAGAAGGGGCAGGTACTGAATGCTACCTGAGTACCCAATTCAGAAGTCAGCTAACACCCCATGTTTTTTGTTAAAGTACTAAACAGATCTCCACCATTTCTTATTTGACAAAGCACATTCATACACTGCTTCATTTCAGATGATGCAAATGGAATAATAAATGATGGTTTCAGTCAACTGAGTGGCTGGTGTGGGAGAGGAGAGTGGCTGTATTATTCTCCAGTGCTGTGCAGTGATTTTCTGTGTCCCTATTATATAGGACCCCTACGTAATCCCCTATTAGCAATTAATGTATCTTCTTTCTTCATTTCAAAAGCAGTTTGAAAAAGCAAAAAAGAGGTGTATATTCTGAATATGTGATTTTTAAAATAAGTAATGCAACAGCTCTTATGAGTATTGACAGTTGTATTTTGAAGAGATGCTGCTGTTAGCTGTGGAGCTGTTCTTTGTTACAGCACTTTGCAGCCAACAAATGAAGTCAGCTTTCTGTGACTGGCAGTTGTGAGGCCTCCAGACATGTGTCTGACATCTACAGCTGGTACTGATTAAGATGGGAAGCAGGGAATGCCATGAGGAAAGTGGCAACTAAGAGGGAGCAAAATTCCCACCTCACTTCACTCTCTGTGTTCCAGTCTTCACTAAATATGTGAGGCACCATTCCTGTGGAGGGGTTAGACTTTGCAAACAATGAGCAGATCAGTTCTTTTGACTTACAAATCCAAAGTTGAAATAACCTCTGAACAGCACTTGCAGCAGGGGTAAATGTTAAATTAGATATGGGAACATTACAATATCTGAGCTTCATTTAGACCTTCAAACTGACCTGTGAGCTTACAAAAAGAAAAGCCCACTTTCCATACTGAAATAACGAAAGCAGGAAATGTTTGGTATTTTGTAAGAAGTATACTTGCTTACTTAGAGAGAAAATGATTTGTTCTAATGACTTTTAAGAGAATAGCTTCTTACAACATTTCAGTAAACTCAGTTTTTTCACGACAGGCTAAGGACCTGGCATGTTTCTGAGACAAAATTAAAGCCTCAGCTCACCCAGCAAAAAGAGGCTTTATCAGTCAGTTTGGAAAGATGTTTTTTAAGTATGTAATTCAATACAGTATAAGTAGGGATAGTGACAAGGAAACCACTTACTATAATGACATCAACTGCCCTAAGGATTAAAATCAGAAGTGAGGGTTTAAAGCAGTGGAGATATTAATGGACCGTTGAAGAGCAGCTGTGATCAAGAGCATATCCCAATTTGTTGGTGTGCTGTGATCAGTACCAGATACTGCAGCTGTGCAGGCAGTGTCTTCCTCTTCCACTTGGTTTGATGGTGGCTGATGACCTGCAGGATGGCAGTTAGCATCCAGCTGTTACTGGCAAAGTTTGCAATAAATGCTGAAAAAGAAATGTAAATGTTAATTTAAAGACAAAAAACAAACCTCAACCATTTTTAAACTGTCCCCAATTTCCTGAAATCAGCAGAAGTGCACCTCTTTAACTAAAGGCTTAGACTGAATCTGTAAGGGTAGAAACAAGACAATAATGTCCTCTCCCCTTAACCCCCCCATTTCAGTTTCTCCCACGAGTGTCTGGAAAGATGCTCTGTGTAGCAAACGTGTCTGGAAGAAGAGGGGTGCTGTCTGAGTCCAGCAAGCATGGAGGTGCTGGCACACGTGGAAGGTGGTGCCACAGAGCTGGCAGTGCTAGAGGTGAGCTGAGGTGAGCTGAGCCTCACCTGTGCCTCTGGCAGCACCGTGTGATGTTTTATCCATTGACAAAGTCTTCACGACACCACAGAGATGTGCGCCTTGTGTATTGTTTTCCTGCAGCCGTTCTGGGAGTGATGCAAAGCTTGCTGTGAACTTGGCAGTATGGCAAAACAGCTGTCACCTGCAAGAATCTGTCAGTCCTAAATACTAGAAGTGTCTTTTGAAATTGCTTTTGTAATTGCCCTGTTGTTGGGTTGAACAGATGTGCAGATTAGAACTGCTGAAGAGCCTCTTAAATAAGGTCAAACAAATGCACAACTAAAGAAATAGGTTTAAGAGCACTGAGACATTCTTTAAAAATATGATAAAAATAGTTTTGAGTCTGATTCTTCACTGGTGTAGAGAGGCAGCATTCTGCTGATTCCAGTGGAGCTGACCCGGTTTCCACTCGTACAAAACCAGTGCTTAGTGCTTTAGTGTGCCTTGCTCTGACCCCCAGCAGCACGTCTGGCTGTGCTTGCAGCAAGTGATGCAGCAGAGCAATGCTCTGGACCACAGTTAGAGTGGCAGCCCAGGCTCTGTGTGTTCCAGCAGGATGAGGTCTGTGTGTCTTCGTGGGAGAGTTGCTTATGTGAGGATTTGGGTGGGATTTCCATTACTCTGAAAAGAGACATTTCATTTTTTAAGTAGGAAAGGAGATGGTCAGTGAAAATACAGTCTGGGGTAGTGGCAATGGGAGTGAGTCAGCCGTGTTGCATCAGATCACCCAGCTGCTTGGAGAGAGAGAGAAAACATGTGGAAAGGGTTTATATATTGAGTTTCAGCATATGCTTGCAGCATTGCACATTTTATAGCGTTCTCCTTCCTCTGAACGTATCCTCTAAAGATATTTATCTTCTGTACGGGAAGATTACCACACAATCTGTTATAAGACTATATATCTTTAAGTGTCATAGTGCAATATCTTGGGATATAATACCATCCTTTTCTTCTGAAACACCCTTTGCTAACCAAAATAGACAAGTTAGCAACTTGACAAAGAGAAGCTTTGGGGTTTCAGTGTTATGAACTTGTTGGCTGACACCTCACATGAAGCTGTTAATTTCTTTGGCCATAAAGCAAAGACTGAGGTGTAAAGTGGCTTCTGGGCAGATGCTGTGTATAATGAAATCTTAGTTTATGGATTTATTCTTGGCTCATAATTCAAGGCCTGAGTCTGATTCCTGAGACATGGAAAATGTTCAGTGTTTGTCTTAAAACCAGTGAAAAGAAACTTTTTCATGGCAAAGGATGCACTTGCTGTTCACTTGCCCCATTCAAGTTTTGTTATTTTGCAGACACATTCTTTTTTGCTAATTCCTGTTTCCCCTAAATCTATAGCACGAAAATACACAACCTATTGTTTTTGATGCCTACTGTGCTCTGTAAACAGTGGTGGGAGGCAGAGTAGACGTGACCTTTTCAGGCTGCTAAATAACTCTGTATGTTGCAGTATCCTGGAAACTTTAAAATGCTTCTTAATGTGAAGATCACAGCTCATTCACATCTCTAATGAGAGGGGGAGGTTTTCTGTCTTATTGTTATTGTTTTGGTCCTCAGCCTGCAAGCTGGGTTACAGCATGTACCTGAAACACAAGGGAACAGCCTGTGAAAATAAGCAGCAGTCACTGGCTCTCCATTACAGAACAATTGGACCCAAGCTCCTTCAAGTCTCACCACTTTGTATTTTTATGTTCTCAGGCTTCCCTTAGTTTGAGTGGCTACAGGACTGCATTTCCTTGGAGTGTCCCACATGTTTCTGACCCCAGTGTCAGTCTGTTATCTCTTCCATATGGAAGAGGCTCCTAGGATGAATGCCTCGTAGCCTGACTTTGTAGATGCTCCTTCTCTCTGTGCTGATTTTGGAAAGGAAAAGGGGTAAAATGAAGGTGCTTTGATATCCATTGCTTGGATATGCTGAGGGCCTGGCTCAGGCATCAAACATTGCTTTCACTTCTACTGACCAGGAGCTGTTTAGCACAGAAATGTGTTTGCCCCAAGCTCAGTATCAGTTTCTCTTCTCTGCCCAGTCCTTATCACTTGGAATCTTGCATAAGTGCTTTGTGCTGTCGGTGTCCCAGCCCAAATAAAATGTCTGTGGAGAACTTTGGATCAGCAAGAGTAGTAGTAGTCGCATGTCTATGGAGACATCCGAATTTCTGGTTACCTTCCAGTGCATTTCTGCAAATGGCTGATATTCAGCTTCAGAGCACATAAAAAATTTAAAGAATCACTAAATGCCAAGTAAAAAAAAAAAAATACAATGGAGTTCTCTGCACTCAGGGAAATTATTGAAGCAATAAGGAATAATGCTTTTGCAGATGAGGCTCCAGACCAAGCAGTGCAGAGCAAATCAATAATGTCATACTTCTTGCCAGATTCAAAATACTTGTGGAAATAGCTGCAGAGTGAAAGGAGGAAAAGGTTTGTTGCAATCAATCATTCTTGTATAATGCAATATCACAGACCAAACTTGCTGGGGACTTTAAGAGCTCGAAAAGCATTTAATCAAAAATGTTCAGGCATTGTTTATCCTGAACACTCATTAAAAAGGGAGTATGTGGTGGATACAGGGGATCCAGGCTGAACTAGCAAGGTTGCATAAGGTTCTGGACACTTACCTTGCAAATCCTCCTGCAAAAACTGAGAGCCTGGCTTTTTGTTCAGAGCGTCTCAGTGCATGTTCAGCCTGTGAATGCCAGTGAAACAGTGGGAGAAATGCCCAATCAGGTCTCACTGGCAGGGAGCTTGCTTAGTACCTTAATGTTTGTAATTCAATATTGCACTGTGAGTCCAGCTGTGACTCCTTCTCTGCTCTCTGCCAGCTGTTACAGCTGCTCAGAGCTAGGTGGCCCTGTCCTTGGGTAGTTTAGAGCTTAAGCTGCTAGTGCATCCTTTGAGTGGGTGAAAGCTGTAATGACTTTAAATGCCCTGCTAAGGAAAGTTGTGGTGGAAATGAGAATTGAAAACAGATCTCATGAATATTTGTCCATACCTTTATAGCCAAGCTGTCCTTTATAGACAGCACCAGGCTAATGCAGACAAACAAATTTTGGATTAGCATTGCTCCCTGGACTTTGGTGTGATTGAGAGCAGCTCAGGTTAATCTGTTTAGGGCCAAAAGACTGTTACAAAGCAATAATTCATTATAATATAAACAGAGAGAATTACCATGGCCATCCCAATAGTATGGCCCAGGCTATGGCTCAGGAGGGACCTTGCAGATGCACAGGAGGTCATCAGATGTAGAGGAATGGATAATGCTCTGAACTTAGGGGTGCTTTGTTTAAATAATACCTATTTTGAATGTGTCCATGGAATCTCTATTCACCAGGTGTGAGGTAAAACCATCTCTTGTAGTTTTCCTATTCTTTTAAAAAATTCTTCATTAAAAAAAAAAAGAAAAAAAAAGAAAAAGAGAAACATGATAACATGATCTTTGTCTTCCACTGTACGTAAATAATAATAATGCAACAGAAATGATTGTCACACCCTCTTGGTCAATGCAGATTGCTTCAGGGAATGTGTGTACTTCCGAAATTATTTCTCTTTTTTTTTTTTTTTTTGATGCCAGTATTTTATTGATGAAAGGGCAGCAATTCCAATTTCAGCAACTTCTTCTGCTTTGGAATGCATGTTAATTCTGCAGGGGAGCAATACGAACCCTTTTTTTACTGTGAATGTAGAATTGCCACAATTTATATTTTCAGAATGAAAGTCCGTTTTTCTGTGGGATTCCAAGACACGTACTCTCTCACTTGCCCTCTAACTCCCACACAGAGGTTCATGTGCTTAGGTCATTTTTCATCCCAGATATCCCTGACTTGGTCAGAACAGGGAGTTGAGCTGATGCCTCCCTTCATCCTGTGATACAGACATCTCACTCAGTATTTCTTTTTTAAAAAAGAAAACTTCAAACTAATTGATTGCCACAAAATATTTGATAAAAGAGCACATTTCTTCAAGATCCAATTGAACCAGAAATGTTTTTGTAACTATGGTGAGACTATCTTGAAGTTCTCTTGGAGGTCATCTAAAGGCTTGAAGCACTCTGGGTTTTGGAATGAAAACTGTTGTCTTCAGTCATTTTGAGTAATAGTGGAAGGAACTAGAATTATAAATTGAGATTCAGTTCTTCCTCCTTCAGCTACTGAATCAGAAAAAGTTGTATAAAATGAGATCCATCTTCTGATTACTCAGAAGAGGATTTTCAGCCTCTCATAAGGCAGGTCAAACAATTCCCAGAAAGTTTCCCCTCCTTTCCTTAGGCCATTAGAGAATTAAATTGATTACATCGTTTTCAGCATCATTTCACAACAGTCAATAGTCCATCTTCCAAATTGCATCAGTGCCTCGTACCATAATACCCATATGGAAAACGGAGCAGCTGCCCCTTCCTGATACACAAGGCATTTAAAATTCTCCCACAGAAAATTATTCAAACAGTAAAATGGCAGCAATTTACCATCTCTTTTCTCCTGCAAATAGATTGTTCTGTAAGAATAAAAATTATTTTGCCGTTGTTCTTTGTTCTTCCCCCTTGAAGTAGCCTAAACCCACCATTATGTAGAGAAGTTCAGATCAAAACAGAATACCCATAGTAACTGGGCTGTAATAGTCAGAGGCACTAACTGAATAAAGCAAAATCAAGAAGTCAGCTTGGAGGCTGGGTGGAATCAATTCTGACACCCTGTGCTCTGTTGAACTGGTTGTCTTCTTACCTGGAGGTTTACTTAGTGGTGTAAGGAGGAAGGATTGCCAGCCCTGGTGTGTGCCTTGGGAATGAAGCAGCAAAGGCAGTAGGAACTGGAAAATAGTTTCACGCTTCTGGAGGGTTTTTTTTCCTTCCCAGCTATTTGGTGCATTTTTCATAACTGCTTCATGAAAAATACTCTGTCCCTATCTGACTCCTTTAGAGATGATCCTCCTTCTTGACTTAGTGGTATAAAAAAGAACTACTTGCAGCCTCAAGATTGCCCTGTAAGTGTATTCTGCAGCAGTAATAGGGTGCAGCTGTGATCCAGAGCAAATATTAACTTTAACCTTCCTGCCCTTAATTCCTAGATATTAATTCACATGTATATTTTTGTTCTTGGATCAGCCTGAGAGGAGGAGACATGTCAGTAGGCTTGCACCAAATGTAGCAGACTTCCTTTCAGCTCCCACCTGAGTGCTTTCCAATCTCCTGTTGTCAGTGCCCATTCAATGCCCATCTCTCTGCTGACATGGCCTTTGTGTTAAGTGAACAAGCTGGAATTTGGACGATGGGGCATTTCAGTTGCTTGGCCCACACTTCTGTTCTGCAGCCCTGGCAGTGTTGCTGCAGCACTTGGTGCAAACAGCTCAGTGATCCCCTTCTGCTGAGGCTTTTCTGCTTGCTTATGGCTTGAGGGACTCCTCAGCTGGAATTTTGCTTTCCAAGTAAATCTACAGGACTTTGCAAAGCAGTGCAAAAGAAAACATGCTGGTATCTCTTTTGGTTGAAGACAGAGATGATGCCTATGGTAAGGTGAGACTGCCAGCAGTATGTTTATCTGTTGAGGTATGATTAATAGTATTTTAAGACAAGTTGGAGGCAAATGCAAAGATTCACAACCTGTGGTTCTGCTTTCAGTAAGGTATTTCTTCCTTCTTAAGCTTTTAAAAATATGTGGCAGAGTTTGTCTGTACCGGTTCTATTTAGTTCCTTTCACTTTTTTGTATTTCCCCCCCAGACAGAAATGCTAATGTTTGGTTCTTTTTCTGTAGCACAAGGTGATAGTTGCATGAAAGAGTTGGGCAACTATAGTTTATATCTTACTTTGATTTGCTGTCATGGTATTCCATGAAATAACTAGCAGGGCGTTACAGAAATGTATTCAACATCACTCGTTTCGCATGGAAACATGACTCAGTGGTGGGCTGAGCAAGTGAGAAACAGTTCTTTCTTTTTCATCCCAGGTGAAGAGGTACTGAAGCACCTGGGGATCATTTGTTTGTTCAGGTCTTAGTTATTCAGACCTCCAACCCATCTTGGGCAATGACTTGCCCAAGGTTGCTACCTGGAGGATGGAGTCTCCTGGTGCCTTGTGGCCCATGTTCACTATTGCCACATGGATGGAAGTTAGGAATGGAGTTCAGGTTCAAAACTAGAGCCGATGAAGTTTTCCCACCCAAAATGCATACATTTGGACAGCACAGTAACATTCCTGCCTGTGATTGCAATGTGTAAGTGAAGTCTTCACAGAAACCACTGGCTATGCTGATTGAAATCCTCCTGCTCAACCACCTGGCTGCAGTCACCACATTATTTTGATCCAGACCACTGTTAAGAGGCTGGTAACAGAAAAGCCCCTTTGACACTGAGATTTGAATAAGGAAAACTAAATTCTTTATTTAGAAAAGTATGACAGTGTATTAACCTGCCAGTTTGAGAGGTATCCACCCCACTGTGAATATAAGTGTGCTCTTAATGAGCGGGTAGGAACTGTCAGGGACCATTTTATAAGTGAAAACAGCTGCTTCTACAAGCACTATCATCTGTTAAATTGTAGGATTATTATTTGAGGTGATATAGGAAGGGGAGAGGATTCCTCTGCTTGTCAAAGAAGGTCATCATTTCAGGTGTGAAGTTTCTTGTAACAACTGAAACCACATCATTTCAATCTTCCTGGGAGTTAATAGATGCCTAGAAGACAGCTCTCTGGGAAGTACAAAGCTAGCGATCATATCCATTTGCCTACTTCACTTGTGACCTCTCATTTTCCCAGAGGCACATCTAGGCACACATAGAAGTGTCTCTGCACCTTATGACTGAGAAAAAATCTGTTATTCCAGATTTTTCCCCCCTTAGATCAGTGGATAATGCTAAGTCCTCTCAGAAAACATCAGACTCCTTTTTTCTTGCATATTTGACTCAAGCTGACAGTACCCATTCCTCTGGCTGTTATTACACATTTACCAGCAAGTGGAATATTGCAAGGACCAGATATGGGAAATGAGAGATATAAGGTGCCTGGGAATGTACTGTGTGTCTCTGATAACAGAGCTTCTCTCAGGATGTGATGTTAATGGGGTGGTTGTGTCTATAGAGTTTGTTCCAAAGGCCTGCAGAGACTTCAGCACAGGCTTTGCACAGCTGAGAGAAGCTGTCATGGTTTAACCCCAGCCAGAAATTCATCCCTCCACAGCCACTTGCTCAGACCCTGCCACTGGGATGGAAGATAGAATCAGAAGGATAAAAGTGAGAAAACTCGTGGGTTGAGATAAAGACAGTTTAACAGGTAAAGCAGAACTCACACACACAAGCAAAACAACACGAGGAATTCATTCACCACTGCCCATGGGCAGGCAGGTGTTCAGCCACCCCAGGACAGCAGAGCTCCATCACAGTAACAGTGACTTGGGAAGGTAAACATCTTCACTCTGAACATTCCACCTTCCTCTTTCTTCACCCAGGTTTATACACCAAGCATGACACCACATGGTCTGGAATTGGGTCAGTCAGGGTCAGCTGTCCAGCTGTGTCCCCTCCCAACTCCTTGTGCACCCCTTCTTGCTGGTGAGGTGGGTTAAGGAGCAGAAAATACCTTAGCTCTGTGTAAACACTGCTCAGCAGTGACAAAAGAATCTCTCTATCTCTGGAAACTCTGTTTCCAGCACAGATCCAAGACATACAGCTACTGTGAAGAAAATTAACTCTACCCCAGCCAACAGCAGCACAACAGCTGAGCATCTCCTAGAAAACCTGAGGATCACAACTCTGTTCAACAGTCAGTGCATGAAGGAATCAATTCACTCCTTGAATGCTCACCATCTCACAAATGCAAAGTAGCATCTGGCCACAGGTTTGGAGGGATTTGATTTTTCCTGTTCTGGGTGAGCTGTCAGCTAGAGGCAGGCAATTTTTGGGTGGGAATAACAGAGCTGTATCCATAGGCTTTCTGCTTGATGCAGCCAGCAGCCTGAATGCCTCACTGGTCACAACTGATGGTGGGTTAATACCATGAGCTCCTAGGTTATTGTTTGATATTCTAGAAGTGACCTGGACTGCATTCTGTGTGCTGCTAAGGTCTCATTGTGGACAGAGTCAGGAAGAAATTGGAAAGTGCAAATGACTGATGCTGTGACATGGCATCCTGCAAAAACTGCTGTGACCTCAGCAAGGGTCTTCCTGGCTCACCAGTGAATTTATCTACTCCTCCAAAAAAACAATGTGAGATTATCTGTCACACTCAGCTTCCCTAAGAAGCAAGAGGAGAGATTATATCATATATCACTGTCAGCTGTATCACACCCCTGAGAAGGTGAAAGATTTGCATCTTTTTTCTGATATTAACAGCCTTTGCTTTGACATTAGAACTACCATTATTTCCTCTAAAATGTATTTGTATTGACCAGTAGAGACATCTACCATCCACAGACCTACATATTCAGATATAGTTTCTTGCATTTTGTTCCTTTACTCCAAATGGCACTTCCCCCTAATAGCACTCCCACAGTATCTTTCAGAAATTACAACTGCTGTAGACTGCTTGCCCCAGGAGGTGATCTCTGCAAATTGGCAGCTTTGCCTCTCTGTAAATCTTCTGCCTACTTGCAGAGTTCATGTGGTTCATCCTTTGGGCTAACAGCTCCTTTATATTTAAGAACACATATATACATACCCTCTTCATCTTAACTCAGGAAAGCATTGCAGCCTTCTTGCTATTTCATTATCCATTTAAATGAAAATTGGTGCTCCCTCTTACAGTATAGCCATGTTATCTGGCCAGTCACTGTGTTTGATTTTTTGGCAACTTTAGTGGGGAAAGGGGCTCTGGTTTTGGCCTTCTCTGTGCTTATTCTGGGCTCTTTAGGAACAACAGTTAATGTAAATGCTAGCTGGTGTGAGCAATGTATCTTCACTGTTATGCCTGTTGAAGAGGCAGGGTATGCTGTGCTCAGTGTTGTGCCACAGTCATGTGGAGCTTGTCTGTGTATCCCACGTGCCACACTGTTCACCTGGAAAACCTATACAAACAAAAAGGGACAAAGTTAGCCCTGTTAAAGGAATATCAATGGGTGGTCTTATTTAGTTGCAGACCTATGGCATCCCTTTGCTTGCAGTGTGATTCTTTCCCCGCTGTTGTCACATATTGCGCTTTCTTCTTTGAGTCAGTTCTGTCAAGGAAATGCTGACCACATAGTGCCTAAATGAAACATATGGCAAATGTAGCCAGTGCTGGGGAATGTGATAATAAACATTTTGTTTCAGAAAAGGACAGGTATTATATTTTTATAAGTTATTCTGAGAAATAATGGATTTATGGACCCGCTGCAAAATTCAGTAATGTAAGTTTATACTGAAGGTGTTGACCTGAACACCAATTTGAATTTCTTTGTTGCTTTCTCAGCTGCTCTTTATCCTTTACCCTCTTCCATAATGTAAAAGCTCCCTGGAGCCAAATGCTGTTTAAACTCTTGTCCCTCACCCTAAAAGTCACAAGGGCTGCTCAGAACTCAGAGTAGAAGCAGTGATGAAAAATGTGCTTGCTTTCCCAAAGCTGGAAAACTCTCTGTCCCCTTGTTGCCATGGTAACACCTCCATCCACATTCCTTCATCACTGCTTGCTATTATCTTACTCTACTGCTGTCTTGAAGCACTCACTGTCTTTTCCTATCTCTGTGCTGAAGCAAGGAGAAAAAGTGTGTAGAATCTGAAGGAACAGCCATACGCACACAAGGGCAGGTTCATTCTGGGTATAAAACCACCAAAAGGATTAGCCCTGAGGAGAAAAGTAAGAGAATGAAGAACAAATCGTTGATTTGAAAGTGCAGCTCTGATTCTCATCAAATAATTCACTGCCTAACTTGTATGTTGATGGTCTACAGATCATTCTGGGGCGTAGCTGCTTCTACTCATGCCCCTGAAATTTGGGGTTGTTTAGGAAAGTGATTGCCTGTGATTTCTCTGCCTGGGTTATGATTGTCAGCTGGCCAAGCTAAAGGGTTTGTCACAGAAAGCAGGCTTGGCTCAAGACCGTAGAAACCATTGTGAAGGGGGTTAAGATGAAATGCCTGCACTGGCAATTCCCAGAGGCTCCATTCCTCAAAGTGATGCCCAATAAATTTGTTGAAATAGGCTTGACCCATATGATTGAAGCTTCAATAGGTATCTGGTGATCTTTATAGAGTCTGTAGATCTTTCTACTAGAAAATGCTCGATGGCAAACTCTCCTTGTAGGTGCTACTGATGTCACCCAAATTAACATATGTGTGCAAGCTCCCTGACTGAAATGAATTGTACAGGGGGTATGATCCTCTTCATACAGGTTTGTACCTCTGTTTTTGGTGCAGCTGCCTAGAGGTGAAATGGTTTTCGCACACTCCAAACCTACTTGTCTGGGTAACACAAATGAAGTGTGAGTCTGGCATTATTTTGATGCAAAGATTATCTCACATAATTACAAAGTTCTGTACAGTCACCTATCTTTAATTAGAAACACTGATCATTATCTCTTGCAAAGTGGATAATTACAGTACTTCTAACTAAAACTCACTTGTCAGTGTCTTCTAGAATGAGAATGAGGGCTGTTCTCCCACTCCTGAGATGTGCATTTTACCTCTCATGACTTGAGATGAGGCAAGTGCCATCATGGGATGTCATAATCTCTCAGCTGTACTAGGTTGTTATCCTGACAACATGGTAATGATTTACTTGGAAAAATAACACAGTACAGCCTGATGTAACCTCCACAGGGCATACTGCACAACTTTAATGGAAACTTCATGATCAGAAAAATTTCAGGGAAATGGTTTTATCACATATTGACAGTTTTCACTTTAGTTTTAGTTGAAATGTTCTCCACTGCCTGGCACTCTTCTGGGGTTCAATAAAACTGCACTAAAACTGTTTCCCCAAAGTAGAGGCTTTCTAAATCAAACCCAGGTAATTCCATAGAAGAATCCAAAGGCTCTTCTCAGAAATGGTAAAGGGAGACTTGCACTGATAGCTGGTTTTCCAAGTGTGAGGTGTCTTAGGTACAATAGGGCTCTGTATTTGGGACTGGACGCAAAACTAGTCAGCAGCAGAGCTTCTCCCATCTCATAAAACAAGTTTTCTTTTTTTCTTCAGTTCTTCATACTTGTATGTATCTCCTCTTATGATCTTTATTTGTCCTGTCCTACTTACCACTTTTAGGTTTTCTTCCTTTGGGAGTCTCCTATGTAGTCAGTGGCTTGGTCTCTCACCAGTCCCATGGCATCTCTCCATTTCACAAATCTCCCTGGCCTTTCTTGCACTCTGCCCTTCCCTCTTTATTTATTGTGACACCAGAAGAACACAGGAGGGAAGAAGAGATACAACACGCTGAAGATAAGAGATTGTGTAATTTGTTATCTGCTTGAGTATGGTGTAGTATACATAAAAAAGTAGTATCCACAGAAGGAATAACATGCACAGGACACAAGTCTTTCATGTTGTCCTCTAAAAGATTCCTGCTGAGAAACCATAAGATGGAAAGGATAGCAGAAATTTTAATCAAATTCATTCTCTTCTCTCTGTAAGCGAATGGATTGATTGCATTAAGCTTTGAGAAACGCTGAGTTCTTTTGAATGAGATGTTCGATGTATTTTTCTCCAATGCTTCATCCTACTCCTAATGTTATATTGAGTCTGCTAAATATAGATAATTTTTCTGATATTCAGACATGAAGAGAAGGTAATTAGTGGTGTTTGTGTACAGAAGAGGCTGATTTGTGCGGGGAAATACAAACTCTGCCTTCCTCATTTCCATTTCAGGGAGCAAGTGTAAAACTGTAACTTACCCTTTTTCCCTCTTGTCTCCTCAGACAGAGGGGAAAGCAGAAAACTGGCTTCTTTAATCAAAACTATACCCAGAGAAATTGGAAGAGTTGGTCCAACACAGCAACTTAAGCAACTTTTAAATGAGTATGTTTAGTGGTCAGTCATGTTCACGAGCAAATGAAAATTAGAATTAGGACAATATCAGTCAAACTAACTTTAAATAATGATTTGACCCTCAATATGTATCAGTCAGCTTAGCTCCATCAGTTGAAGAGCATGTGTCTGACCCTGTTGCTATTGTCATCAGAGCAATTCTACAACAGGAAATTAAAATCAACAAATCAATAAGAAGGAAAAGAAGCAACAGCAAGAACCCCTGCTGCTCCTGAAAGCTTCCAAAAGTCTGAGGAAGTTTTCCACACACAGATCTTTAATTCTTGCACAAACTGAACCTCAAGCTTTTGTACTTACCTATTTAGTTAATCCTGCCTATTACCTATTACCTATTTAGTTAATCCTGCCCCAGCACCTTCTGATGCTCAGTGATGCCAGATGAATATTCTGACTCTGATAAAGGAAGGAGAGGTGGGCATGGGGTTGCATATGCTGGTCTGGGACCATAAGTATCCTGTTGTCCTGTATTATGTGTGTATTTTCAGAGTAAGCAGCAGCTGGAGACTCTTCTGCAGTAGCACATCTATTTTGTATAACACAGGTAGCTCTGAAATGAGCACAAAAATAATCCAGTGTGGTGTATAGACAGCTCATAATTCCATGGGTGAAGGTACAGTACGTAA
>NW_020955359.1:60803-65355 GCF_003031625.1 Empidonax traillii | reverse complement strand
CATAAGTATCCTGTTGTCCTGTATTATGTGTGTATTTTCAGAGTAAGCAGCAGCTGGAGACTCTTCTGCAGTAGCACATCTATTTTGTATAACACAGGTAGCTCTGAAATGAGCACAAAAATAATCCAGTGTGGTGTATAGACAGCTCATAATTCCATGGGTGAAGGTACAGTACGTAAAGCTACAGTGTACATATAAAAATATCATTGTGAAGGGAATCCACGTCAGATCTATTGACTTGTAACAGGAAATCTGTTGCCTTGGATCTGATGTGGCATCACAGGTGTGTGCTGAGGACTGGTACAGGCTCCCCAGGGAAGTTGTCACAGCAACAAACCTGCCAGAGTTCAGAAAGTGTTTGGACAAGTCTGTCAGGCACACTGGGATTCCTGGGGCTGTCCTGAGCAGGGCCAGAAGGTGGACTCAATGATCTTTGTGCATCCCTTCCAACTCAGTCTATTCTAAGATTCTAAGGAAAATACAGTGACCAACAGGCTTTATTTATGTAAACTTGTAAAGGTTTTATTTTTTTTAATCAATTCAAGCAGGCATTAATTCAAATACTCATTGAGCTCTGAGTGTGGCAGGATGGCTGTGCATGAGTGAATGCATCTGAGTGCGACGTTAGAACGACGGTGGTGGTGACGGGAAGTTCCCGTCGCACCGAATGCAGATGGTGTTTCCACACTGCCAGTCCATCAGTTAATCGTTTGGAAACACATTCTTACATTTTGACCTAGCTTTGAAAAGTGCAGCAGAGAGAGCAAAGTCAACTATTACTTTGCTGCCTGTATTTGACTTTCCTCCACCTACAAAGAATTCATTTGTCCAGAAGTGACCTTTGGTCACCTGTAACATTCTACATTTGCGTCAGTTCGCAACTGTCTTTGAATATCAGCCTTTCTGTAAGGGCAAGTACAAAGTCCTTCAAGTACACAAGTTTTAGCCCCAGGAAGAAAGGAGAGACTACTACAACTAGGATGCTAAAGAAGTATCAGGGGAAATTATAAAAATGAAGATACAGTGAAGAAGAACTGGGCAGATTCCAGAAGTCATCCAAAACGGGAATATCTTGGAGGAATCGGTCAGTGAGACATTAAAAACAGCAAAAATCAAGACCTTGCATAATGGCTGGTTTAGTAGGATCAGGAAGCTCTCTTGAGATATCACCCTTGCTGTGAATTGTTTTGTCAGAACTGTGGGTCAGTATAGATGGCTGAATTCTGTCTTTTCTGCAATCATTAACCTGCTTTGTCGTATTTCCAGGGAATCATTCTTTAAATTGCAGTCTGGTCTCATGATAGAGATAACATTGCTTGTTTGCAGCTTCTCAATGCATATTAACACAGCAGCTCTGTTATACTGATGTGTTTTCATGTCAAGAGTCCAGCTTGACCAATGTTAGAATCAGTTGGCATGTCCTATATAACAAATTTAGGTGTTGATTCAGTCAGTCATTTCAAACCTGTGGAACTGGGCAAAATATTTTTATGCTCTGGAAAAAGACATTGCTGTGATTTTATGCATGGACATACAGTTATAACTTGGACATAGTATGGCTTTGGCCAGAGGTCAAGATATTTTCAGTTTAATTTTCTAGGCTGAGCTTTTTTCTTGCTTTCAGAAATTTTGTACTTTTTTCCCCCTTGACGTCAGGTTTAGTTAACTGGAAGTCTCTGGTTAACTGCATTGTTTGAAGACCCCCTGGCACTGAGCTGGTCTTTCTGGCAGCCCCAGGGCTTGGTGAGTGTTATGTACAAGCACGAAGGATCTGGCAGATCTTCATTCAGCTGTTCTTTTCCACGAGGAGACATGGATGGGCCTGTGATCCTTAGGGTTCCCATAGGCATAACCCACGAGGTGTTTTGTCTCCCAAATACGCTGTTCTTTGGCTCTGTTGGTGCTGCACGTGCTGTTCCCCGGGTCAGGGTGTGTCCCAGGGAACCAGCACAGGGAATGGGATCTCCCGGTCCCCCCAGCAGGTGGTGGTAGCGGCGCAGACAGGGATGTGCCGTGGGAAATGCTAAAAGAATTAGCAGAACTGGCTCCCGGGAAGCTGGGCTTGTTCTTGTCACCTCTTGGCTTGCCAGCCCATCCCTTTAGGCTGCGCCCGGACAGCTTTTCTGACACTTTCAAACCTTGTGCAGAATGATTGCCTTAAGCTTCTGTTGTTCACCACTCAGCGTGATTTTCCAAAGTCATATGGTCTTATTTCCTCATCTCTGACCATATGATGAAAATTTGTTGTAGTACTTGACTTGAATGAAGTATTAGGAACAAGTCTGTAGAAGAATAAACATATCTGGAAAAGTATTTTGCATGCTCCCAGCATAAATGAGAATTTGTTCCCTTCTAAACAGCAGTGACTGTCAGTTGGAAGAGAAGATTTCAGGCTGCAAAATTTCCAAATTAAGGCATTCATTTATCTAAATGGATGTCCTTTTCATGTATCACAAATTATGGTTCACTTTCCCCAATGACTGTTCCATAAGGGCCATCTTCCTTGTTCTGTATGAAATTCTCTGGTCGCTGAGGGAGCACATCCTTCACATTTCCACACCAGTGTGCTATCTGAGGAAATTGTCCTGAGAAATTCTTATGTCAAGCAGCATCTTAGGGCAAGGGTTTCAAGTGGGAAACTACACAGATGAAC
Organism: Empidonax traillii; assembly: GCF_003031625.1. NCBI lineage: Eukaryota > Metazoa > Chordata > Aves > Passeriformes > Tyrannidae > Empidonax > Empidonax traillii. Next base: position 62,702 of record NW_020955359.1, on the reverse strand, counting down.
TTTACCGCAAAGACTGTCAATTAAGTGAACACTAAAAAGTGTCCAGTCTCTTCTTTCAGTGAGTTTTAATAAAGGATTAGATGGAAAAATATTGAAGGCTAGAACGGAAATAGTTTATACTTGAGTGGGTATTTAACACCAGCTGGAAAGTTGTTAAATCCCACATTTGACTTTTGCAAAGACTGTAATTGCCACCCTTAAACCAAGTATTCCCAGAGGTACTTGATGCTGTTTAGCCTGTATAAAACAGTGGTACAGATTTTTGCAATGTTCTCAGAGTCTTCCAAGCAAATGTGATTTCTAGGCAAATACCTTGGTCCATTGAAGCTCCTAGACCTTGGCAAATAAGTATTTAAGAACAGGATTGGGACACAAAGGAAGAGGGTGATATTTTTTTCCTGACTCAGCAAATATCAGTGCTTTGGAGGAAAGGACAATGAGGCAAAGACCCACCAGTGCCAAACTAAGTAAAGGGAAATCATAGTTAACCAGATTTTATGAACCCTTTCATCCATTGCTGATCTTTAAGATCTATCTTCCTGGCAGCCATAGGTGATGGGATGTAGAGGCTGGAGGGAATGATTTCCCAGGATGCTGGTTTAGCTCAGGAAGCTGTTAGTATGTAGTGTGTGTGCTAAGAAATAACCAACATCTGCTCAAAAATGACAAGGCCAGAGAAGGAAAATTTAGGCAGAATTCCCAAATTATTTCAGTCTATTAAATACATGTTTTGAAAAGCTCAGGCTTCAGCAGTGATGTTCACACATGCATGGTCCTTACCCTCTGCTGACTAATTATGACTCTACCTATGTTGTACTTGGCAAGCAAAGTGCATTTGTTCAAGGGGGCTCTTGCCAGCTGTGCTGGTGAAAGTGCTTCTCAATAAGATTCCAATTAAATGCTTTATTAATATTTATTACTCGCTGGTAGCAGTTGTTGGTAACATGCATTTGCCCAGGAGAGCTGAAATTAAATACAACATGGTGTTTCTTGCTGGGGAGGGGGAGAAAATGATTCTTTAGCTGTGTAAGTGCTGATGCAGATCCAGCGTGTGAACAGTGAGAGTCCCCGTGCAGGAAATTCCCAACCCAGGACCTGGTGCAGGGTAACTGGCAGGCTCTGGTGAAAAGGCAGCCACTGCATGTTTGTTCAGCAGAGAGAGGGGTGACCAGCAGGGCTGGCATGGCTTTAGTTCTGTCAATGTTTAACATAAAGCAAATATTTCCAAGGTGATTCTCAGAAACTGGAAACCGAGCACACATTGGGCAATGTGTGATCCTGCTGGTCCAGGACTGCACCATGAGAAACAGCTGCTTCCCCTGAAACCAGCAAAAGAGCTGCATTTGGCTTGGCCTTTCAGCTGTATTTGTTCCTGAATGTAGTGAATAGAGTATGAAACATAAGCAGTGAAATCCACCTGGAGACCCTCTGAACTGGACACGAGCTCGAGTGAGTGGCTGACAGCCTGTGTGGGACTCCTGATGCAGAGCCACTATAGGATGGCCACAAGCCCAGGGGGCAAATGGTTTTAAAGCTTTTCCAAAATAAAAGTTTTTAAATTAACATACCCTCCTTCCCCGTCTCAGCTGATTACACCAAGCATGTTTTTCAAACATCTGAGCTGAGTAATTTCCACTGGTCAAACTCCACTTGAGTTAACACAAGAGTATGTTTTTATTAGAGTGTAAGTTGTTTGTTTTTGTTAATGTTTCTGCATCAAATCATTGTGGCCTTGGAACAAACTCTTTTCACTATCAGGAGTAGGAGAGAAAGGAAAGACAAGAATGTCAGGCTTCCTAATGTGAACTTTGACAATCCAATTCTCTGAATTAAATGCCTGAAATACTGGATTTAGACACTTCTCCCTGACTGTCCCATGTCTTCAAGCATATGGTACAA
>NW_020955359.1:56269-60782 GCF_003031625.1 Empidonax traillii | reverse complement strand
AATCAAGCATTGGAACAGCCTACCCAGAGAGGTGGTGGATTCACCATCCCTGGAGGTTTTTAAGCAGAGATTGGATGTGGCCCTTAGTGCCATGCTATAGTAATTGGAGTTGGATCAGGGGTTGGACTTGATGATCTTGGAGGTCTTTTCCAACCCAATCTATTCTATGATTCTATGATTCTATGATCTATTGACTTGTAACAGGAAATCTGTTGCCTTGGATCTGATGTGGCATCACAGGTGTGTGCTGAGGACTGGTACAGGCTCCCCAGGGAAGTTGTCACAGCAACAAACCTGCCAGAGTTCAGAAAGTGTTTGGACAAGTCTGTCAGGCACACTGGGATTCCTGGGGCTGTCCTGTGCAGAGCCAGAAGGTGGACTCAATGATCTTTGTGCATCCCTTCCAACTCAGTCTATTCTAAGATTCTAAGGAAAATACAGTGACCAACAGGCTTTATTTATGTAAACTTGTAAAGGTTTTATTTTTTTTAATCAATTCAAGCAGGCATTAATTCAAATACTCATTGAGCTCTGAGTGTGGCAGGATGGCTGTGCATGAGTGAATGCATCTGAGTGTGACGTTAGAACCACAGTGGTGGTGACGGGAAGTTCCCGTCGCACCGAATGCAGATGGTGTTTCCACACTGCCAGTCCATCAGTTAATCGTTTGGAAACACGTTCTTACATTTTGACCTAGCTTTGAAAAGTGCAGCAGAGAGAGCAAAGTCAACTATTACTTTGCTGCCTGTATTTGACTTTCCTCCACCTACAAAGAATTCATTTGTCCAGAAGTGACCTTTGGTCACCTGTAACATTCTACATTTGCGTCAGTTCGTAACTGTCTTTGAATATCAGCCTTTCTGTAAGGGCAAGTACAAAGTCCTTCAAGTACACAAGTTTTAGCCCCAGGAAGAAAGGAGAGACTACTACAACTAGGATGCTAAAGAAGTATCAGAGGAAATTATAAAAATGAAGATACAGTGAAGAAGAACTGGGCAGATTCCAGAAGTCATCCAAAACGGGAATATCTTGGAGGAATCGGTCAGTGAGACATTAAAAACAGCAAAAATCAAGACCTTGCATAATGGCTGGTTTAGTAGGATCAGGAAGCTCTCTTGAGATATCACCCTTGCTGTGAATTGTTTTGTCAGAACTGTGGGTCAGTATAGATGGCTGAATTCTGTCTTTTCTGCAAACATCATTAACCTGCTTTGTCGTATTTCCAGGGAATCATTCTTTAAATTGCAGTCTGGTCTCATGGTAGAGATAACATTGCTTGTTTGCAGCTTCTCGATGCATATTAACACAGCAGCTCTGTTACACTGATGTGTTTTCATGTCAAGAGTCCAGCTTGACCAATGTTAGAATCAGTTGGCATGTTCCATATAACAAATTTAGGTGTTGATTCAGTCAGTAATTTCAAACCTGTGGAACTGGGCAAAATATTTTTATGCTCTGGAAAAAGACATTGCTGTGATTTTATGCGTGGACATACAGTTATAACTTGGACATAGTATGGCTTTGGCCAGAGGTCAAGATATTTTCAGTTTAATTTTCTAGGCTGAGCTTTTTTCTTGCTTTCAGAAATTTTGTACTTTTTTCCCCCTTGACGTCAGGTTTAGTTAACTGGAAGTCTCTGGTTAACTGCATTGTTTGAAGACCCCCTGGCACTGAGCTGGTCTTTCTGGCAGCCCCAGGGCGTGGTGAGTGTTATGTACAGGCACGAAGGATCTGGCAGATCTTCATTCAGCTGTTCTTTTCCACGAGGAGACATGGATGGGCCTGTGATCCTTAGGGTTCCCATAGGCATAACCCACGAGGTGTTTGTCTCCCAAATACGCTGTTCTTTGGCTCTGTTGGTGCTGCACGTGCTGTTCCCCAGGTCAGGGTGTGTCCCAGGGAACCAGCACAGGGAATGGGATCTCCCGGTCCCCCCAGCAGGTGGTGGTAGCGGCGCAGACAGGGATGTGCTGTGGGAACTGCTCAAGGAATCAGCAGAACTGGCTCCCGGGAAGCTGGGCTTGTTCTTGTCACCTCTTGACTTGCCAGCCCATCCCTTTAGGCTGCGCCCGGACAGCTTTTCTGACACTTTCAAACCTTGTGCAGAATGATTGCCTTAAGCTTCTGTTGTTCACCACTCAGTGTGATTTTCCAAAGTCATATGGTCTTATTTCCTCATCTCTGACCATATGATGAAAATTTGTTGTAGTACTTGACTTGAATGAAGTATTAGGAACAAGTCTGTAGAAGAATAAACATATCTGGAAAAGTATTTTGCATGCTCCCAGCATAAATGAGAATTTGTTCCCTTCTAAACAGCAGTGACTGTCAGTTGGAAGAGAAGATTTCAGGCTGCAAAATTTCCAAATTAAGGTATTCATTTATCCAAATGGACGTCCTTTTCATGTATCACAAATTATGGTTCACTTTCCCCAATGACTGTTCCATAAGGGCCATCTTCCTTGTTCTGTATGAAATTCTCTGGTCGCTGAGGGAGCACATCCTTCACATTTCCACACCAGTGTGCTGTCTGAGGAAATTGTCCTGAGAAATTCTTATGTCAAGCAGCATCTTAGGGCAAGGGTTTCAAGTGGGAAACTACACAGACGAACTTTACCGCAAAGACTGTCAATTAAGTGAACACTAAAAAGTGTCCAGTCTCTTCTTTCAGTGAGTTTTAATAAAGGATTAGATGGAAAAATATTGAAGGCTAGAACGGAAATAGTTTAGACTTGAGTGGGTATTTAACACCAGCTGGAAAGTTGTTAAATCCCACATTTGACTTTTGCAAAGACTGTAATTGCCACCCTTAAACCAAGTATTCCCAGAGGTACTTGATGCTGTTTAGCCTGTATAAAACAGTGGTACAGATTTTTGCAATGTTCTCAGAGTCTTCCAAGCAAATGTGATTTCTGGGCAAATACCTTGGTCCATTGAAGCTCCTAGACCTTGGCAAATAAGTATTTAAGAACAGGATTGGGACACAAAGGAAGAGGGTGATATTTTTTTCCTGACTCAGCAAATATCAGTGCTTTGGAGGAAAGGACAATGAGGCAAAGACCCACCAGTGCCAAACTAAGTAAAGGGAAATCATAGTTAACCAGATTTTATGAAACCTTTGATCCATTGCTGATCTTTAAGATCTATCTTCCCGGCAGCCATAGGTGATGGGATGTAGAGGCTGGAGGGAATGATTTCCCAGGATGCTGGTTTAGCTCAGGAAGCTGTTAGTATGTAGTGTGTGTGCTAAGAAATAACCAACATCTGCTCAAAAATGACAAGGCCAGAGAAGGAAAATTTAGGCAGAATTCCCAAATTATTTCAGTCTATTAAATACATGTTTTGAAAAGCTCAGGCTTCAGCAGTGATGTTCACACATGCATGGTCCTTACCCTCTGCTGACTAATTATGACTCTACCTATGTTGTACTTGGCAAGCAAACTGCATTTGTTCAAGGGGGCTCTTGCCAGCTGTGCTGGTGAAAGTGCTTCTCAATAAGATTCCAATTAAACGCTTTATTAATATTTATTACTCGCTGGTAGCAGTTGTTGGTAACATGCATTTGCCCAGGAGAGCTGAAATTAAATACAACATGGTGTTTCTTGCTGGGGAGGGGGAGAAAATGATTCTTTAGCTGTGTAAGTGCTGATGCAGATCCAGCGTGTGAACAGTGAGAGTCCCCGTGCAGGAAATTCCCAACCCAGGACCTGGTGCAGGGTAACTGGCAGGCTCTGGTGAAAAGGCAGCCACTGCATGTTTGTTCAGCAGAGAGAGGGGTGACCAGCAGGGCTGGCACGGCTTTAGTTCTGTCAATGTTTAACATAAAGCAAATATTTCCAAGGTGATTCTCAGAAACTGGAAACCGAGCACACATTGGGCAATGTGTGATCCTGCTGGTCCAGGACTGCACCATGAGAAACAGCTGCCTCCCCTGAAACCAGCAAAAGAGCTGCATTTGGCTTGGCCTTTCAGTTGTATTTGTTCCTGAATGTAGTGAATAGAGTATGAAACATAAGCAGTGAAATCCACCTGGAGACCCTCTGAACTGGACACGAGCTTGAGTGAGTGGCTGACAGCCTGTGTGGGACTCCTGATACAGAGCCACTACAGGATGGCCACAAGCCCAGGGGGCAAATGGGTTTAAAGCTTTTCCAAAATAAAAGTTTTTAAATTAACATACCCTCCTTCCCCCTGTCTCAGCTGATTACACCAAGCATGTTTTTCAAACATCTGAGCTGAGTAATTTCCACTGGTCAAACTCCACTTGAGTTAACACAAGAGTGTGTTTTTATTAGAGTGTAAGTTGTTTGGTTTTGTTAATGTATCTGCATCAAATCATTGTGGCCTTGGAACAAACTCTTTTCACTATCAGGAGTAGGAGAGAAAGGAAAGACAAGAATGTCAGGCTTCCTAATGTGAACTTTGACAATCCAATTCTCTGAATTAAATGCCTGAAATACTGGATTTAGACACTTCTCCCTGACTGTCCCATGTCTTCAAGCATATGGTACAA
>NW_020955359.1:28248-54783 GCF_003031625.1 Empidonax traillii | reverse complement strand
TTTTCCTTTGATGGGCTTTTTATAAATATGATCCCTAGCTGGGAGTGTTGCTTTTGCTGCTCCATATTGATAACCAAATCATCTTGACACTGCAGATTAAAGCAGCTCCACTGTTGGTACACATTGATATCTCTTTACTTAGTCCTGTCAGTCTTAATTGATAGGGCTTATTTATGTGCATGAGGAGATTTTTCATGAGATTGTGGCATTCAAAATATGGGTATTCATTTACAGGAACAAGTTGGACTAATAAATATTGATTTTTTTAATATTTTTTTATGGTTTTAAGTAATGCTTAGAATGTCTGAGCACGGTTATAATTATGTACTCTTTAAAACCAAACAGATTCACTTCATGTGTAGACTAAAATAAAAGTAGTGTTTGACTTATCAAAGCCTGAGGATGTGACTGCATTTCAGACATTTAGGGCTCAGTTCTCCTTGTGATGCTTTTAAATTTTTGTTCCAGGAAAATGTTCTGTAGCTGACTCGGGTCAGAGGGAAAAGAAGACAATTTACCAGGTCACTTGCCTGGCACTGAGGGCACATCTTGCCACTGTTGAGGGTTGGAGGAACCCAGCCAGCAACAAGGCAAACTTTCAACCAAAGAAGACTTGTTTTTCAATCAGGCATTTACCAGATGATTTATAAAGTAGGTTTGCAACTCCTGTCATGTGCCATGGCGTGGCATGTGAGTCTGCACTTAGCCCCTTGTCTTGACACAACATCTAAAAATTGGCTGGAATAGAAATGAGAACATCATTTGCTGAGATGGCACATGTTTTCATTAGAATGTAATCTTGCACCTTATAATAGGATAGATAGTAGTTTCTGGATTGAGCCTTGTATACAGTGGGTAGACGCAGTGAAAATTAATTTTTTTCATTATCTCGAATGGTAAACCCATCTGCCAGATACAGAGTGGTGCTGAACATTGCTTGCTCCATTTTTTTTTTTTGTAAGGAAACTAATTAAAAGATTATAGCTTCTGTGTTTAATAGTTGTTCAAAATATATTGGTAGCACTGCTTGCCATTCAGATTTCATCATGTTGTAAGCAGCAAAGGGAAAGCACACTGACACTTCCCTCTCTTTGGGACTCAGTTCATCTCATTCGCTTTCTAATCTGATCTCCCAAGATATCAAATGAGGGCTTCTGTTTGTTAATGAATGCCCAATGTTAAATGAAAGTCAAATGAAACCCAATAGACAGCAGTGATCGGGTTTACTTTGTCCAAGGTCCTGCTGGCAGTGTCCCAGAGAGCTCATGTTTGATGTCCAACAGAGAACTGTCTTCTTCAGTGTATATAAGAGGGGCAGTTTGGGTATAATTCAGTGATCAAATTGGCAAGTTATTTTTTTTGTGTGTGCTATTCGTAAATGAAGTCCTCTTAACAAGGGTACTGAGAAACACTTACTGTTAACTGCATCCCACACTGTCCAGCTGCACTGGGAGTTTACACCCACAGCAAACAGCTTGAACTCTTCAAAACCATCCCATCTTTTCCTCCTGCCACTAAGTGCCACCTTGATTTGATTTGTACCATATTGCAGTTCTATCAAAAATTTGTTCTGTCCTAGAACACATGAGAATTAAACTTTACTTGTCATCTTCAGAGAATTGCTTCAAATAATAATAACTTGGCTGTGGTTCACAATTAGAAGTGAAAGTGGGCTGCATCTCTCAGCTCTACTGTGCAGACTTATAAGCTACAGTTTCCTTATGCAGCTCTAAGTCCCATCTCCCTTGTAGGTGATGTTTCTGGGTGAGGAGGGAGCTGCAGCTGGCAGAAACCTGAATGTATGGAGCCCATCTGATCTGTGGTCTTCAGCAGTTTCAGATAGTCTTAAGTAAACTGCTCAAGAAACCAGGTCCAAGACCTACAAAACCCAGGTGGACCATACCAGGAATGGTGATCCAGCACTGAATGCCCTTCCACAAGAATTCTCTTCCATTAAGGGATTTAATTGTAAGTCCCAATGAATGTCAGCCCCAGTAGAGATTAAACTGTGCCCATGAGAAATCAACATAAACTGTTTTACTTTCTCTGTCTTCTTGTTAAGTCCCCTTCAGTGAAGCCCCACTGACAGCCTCATGAGGTGTGTTGCATGTTGAGTCCTATTTATTTGCAAGAACTATGAAGCAGAGAAGTTATTTAAATCTCTGAATGTGCTTATTTAATTACAACCTGGACAGCAAACAAGCCATCATTCATGAACTGCACTTTTTAGCAAATAGTTGTAAAATGTAAGAGGTCCAAGTACTTTAAAATTGTCCCTCTCTCGCTGACTTGTGTGGCAGGTGAGTTAGGAGCTCTCCATGGTTTCTCTCACTTCAGTCATTAAGCCTTCTTCCATTAAAATAAGCATTCCTTCTTTTTCCAAATTTTCATATTTTTCCTCTGCTTATGTAAGAAAGTAACTTAGTATTAATAGGTTGGGAACAAAGACTTTGGGCACCTGTTTGTGAAATGAAATTTTAATGAGTGTTCTCCCTTCTCTAACTGCGTAAGAAAAGGTTTAAAATCTTCAGAATTATTTCTGCTTTCTCTGGTCTTTGCAGGAAGAAATCAGAGTTTTCCAGCAGTTTCGCCTGTTTCACTTTTATAACATGTGAGGGGTGGTTAAGGGATCTCATGTAAGTAAAATGTGAGTCAGACTTGTGTCTTTGTGTCTTAGATATGGTATTTTCCTTACTGGAATTAAATTATATCTCATATAGTTCTACATTTGTTACTGCATGATAATAAAAAAATCATGAACTGTGCCTTGCTGCCCCTTTGGGCACAGCCCCCAGCTTCAATTACTTCTTTTGAAGATCACTGTAAAAATGCTCTTTGCAGTGTTAGACCCATCCTTGTGGGAGCAGTTAATCCCTCTTGAAAACAATAGGGCTGTCTTAGGGTAAATTGGAGAGAAATTGGTTGTCATCCTGTTGCAGATCTTGTTCAGAAAGAATAGCTTTATATTTGATCTGTTTTCCATGGCACATACACCTCTCTAAATGAGGGCAGTTTTACTGACAATAAAGGCATTTATATTAAGAACCCATGACAACCGATCCCTGTAAATCTAGGAGTTAAATTGGATTCAGAAGAGAAGTCACACATAATGAGCCATTGATACTGAATTCTTTATTTTTATTTTTTAATTCAGCTCTGTGTTCACTTGAGATGATTCATTCTTCCAGTGGGCTCCTTCCAGGAAGGATTCCCCACAATCCTCAGAATTTTTCTCTTTCTCTGTACTATTAAAGTTCTTTCTCTGTTATTGCAGTCTCTTTTTGGCTGAGATCCTCTTTGATTCCTCCCAAAGGATCCTTTTAAAAAACGAAGTGCAAGAGAAAAACTGCTTATTACTAATATTCACAAAGACAATTGCTCTAGTAATTCCCTCCAAAAAAAAATTTTAAGATTGGCTGAAGCACAGATTTTCATCTTTTCAATCAAGGAACTTGAGGTCTTATTAATGAGGTCAGAAGTAGAGCAGCTGTTGCTAAAATGTGCTCTTCAGGTTTTTAAACCTTTTCCCTGGTTTATATTTGAGCAGTGAATGTATGAGCAAATCAAAGCCACTGGTGGAGATAAGTCTGAAAACTATAAACTATTTCTCCAGACAGACAGCTTCCCTACTAGTTGAAAAGAACATTAGTAATAGTGGTGTCCTGTGGTTCCACTTCATGTCTGGGTAGAATAAGCCCAAGATTCTTATAGTGGGTGGACATCCACCTGTCAGGTTTGTTCTGTTGCTCGTAGCTGTCCGTGTGGAGATGGTTCACATCGCTCACTTACAGTGTGTCTTTTTGCAGTGGAGTGCCTGTGATTAAATAACAGGATGATCTGGGACAGCAAACACTTATCTGGTCTGATTTACAGTGGAGAAGAAAGGGTCAAGGAATCAGACAATTATCATGACCAGATCGCTGAGAGAAGGGACATCATCCGCTCTCAGTTGTGTCCTTGTTTCATGAAGAAGAGAAGCTGCAGTGGATGTAGCAGAATGAGGTGGGCAATGGATATTTGAACCACTCCAGCTGCAGCTGAATCTTACTTAGCTGGGGCTTTTTTTTCCCCCAGGTAAAATCGTGACCAAGTCTTTCTTACACCTCTCAGGGTACAGGTTCCTTTCTGCCATGCAGTTCTTATTGCCAGAGTGTTGATGTAGTGACTCAGCGATAACAGGAGCAGTGGGAGAAGAGGTTTTTGTGTGATGGAAAAAAGGATGTGAGTGGGTTTGTGCCTGCCAGGCTGTGGTGTATGACTGCAACTGGTGTGGTCATGCCAAGCTAGTCAGCTTGAAACCAGCTTTGAGCTGGTAAGAACCACCCAAGCACTGACATGACAGCAGCCAAGGAGTGTGGCTGTGCTGTGGCCAGCTCAGGTGTGCCTTGGATCACACAGCAGATCAGTGTCTGGCTCAAACACCTACCATCTCTCCTGGTTCTGTTTTTGTCTTGCTTTGCTCTTCTAAGAATTCAGAAAATGCCTCCAGTGTATAGTCCCCAGCATAGGCCACCTCCTGAAAAGAATTTTAAGGTTAAGTATTTAACTCTGTACCCAAAATCCTGCAAATAACAGCAAAATCAGATGGAAAAACTTGAGATTTCAAATACTCTTTCATTTCAGGGTATTTTTAAGTATGAAGCAGTACCTTAATAGTTAATGGAAGTCTTTATTGGGTTTTTTGTTTGTTTGTTTGGGGTTTTGGTTTTTTTTTTGTTTGGTTTTTTTTGTTTGGTTGTTTGGATTTTTTTGCAAACTGACATTTATTATGAGCGTTTAATGGGTTTCTGCTTTGCTGCATGAAGACTAAACAGGGTGTGAGTGTGCAGGACTGCAGTTCAATTCATTAGAAGCTGTGCGTGCACATCTCAGAGGAAAATCTCTCCCTCAAAGATTAAATGAGGACATGGGCAAATGTCTTAGACTTTAATTTAAGTTTAGTACTAAGAAGAAAAATGAATAGCTTAGTAATATCTTAATTATAACAGTATCTTGATTTTTTTTTTTTTGCTTCAGAGATATTTTCTTTTTAATTAGATAATCTATATAGATGGAAAATGTAGCTATTTAGTATTTTTCCTTCCCATCTCTTTCAGCAGCATTTTCTGATTATTGTGTAACATAGCTGATTCATTCGGTAGCATATTGCAAAAATCATTGGTCTTGACAACAAATATTTATTCCCAGCTGAGGCTGTGTAAAATTACTGGCATGAGTGTATAGAAGAAAGTTTTGGGACTTGAGTTTTGTGAAAGTGTAGAGGCTGTAACAAGAGCAGTACCAGCATTTTAGAGACTATGGTCATACCTGCTCTGGAAAAAACTAGCATAGGTAGTTCTGTGACAGTACATCTCTAGTCATAGTTTGAAGTAAAAAGGCACTGCAGTTACCAGGAAGTATCTGTAAATTCACTCAAACTGTTGCTAGAACCCAACAGGAAGATTGGAGGTTGTTAAACAGCAGAATGTGAGGCTCTAATGACTTGTAGTCCAAGTTAGTAAATTATATGTGGGCCCTTGCCACCGCCTCATACATAGAAGAAGACAATAGAAGGTTTTCTCCTCTAATTCAGGTTCTTGACAGCAAAGCCTTCTGCTCAAAAACCAGTGCTGAGTAGATAAGGACCAAAGGTTTCTTACTTAAAGGAGTCCTTTCTCACTGTGACACATGTGCACATGCAAACATGCCCCCTCTCCCCTGGTGAGCAGCTGTGTCTCCACACTCTCCTGCGACAGCTTCTCTCTCACCTGGTAATCTGATCCAGCAGGGAAGAGTGTGAAGAACGGGTATCGAGCTAATCCAACAGACAGGATGTCATTTGCTGTGATGTCTATCTTTGCAATGATTACGTCCTCACGACTGTCGTATTGCTCTCCCAGCTTATCCCAGATTGGCAGGAGTTTTCTGCAGTCATGGGACCAAGGGGCATCTGCAAATTAAAAAATAAAAGTAGAAGGATACAGTCTGACAGGAGAGCATGTGCTAGTGCAATCACTGGGACCTACTTAGCTCTTCGAGTTAACAGGGTTTGGGGTTTCAGTTGTGATCAGTCTCTGCTTGAAACCATTCACCCTTCTTGACTTTCAGGTTTTCATGTAGTGATAACTAGTTATTCACTAATGCATTTCTGATAGCAGTGCTGCTTTGGCTCTCTTTAGCCTTTTATGACTACAATAAACACTCAACACTTGGACAACTTTGCTGGAGAGGTGTGCCAGATAACCAGTGCAACCCAGGTAAGTCTTGCATCATTCCTGTGATGAAATATTTGTCTGAAGCACAAAATACTTCCTGAATATTAAAATTACTGTGTTCATAACGCATGCTATGTTTACACTAAGAGGAGGAGTTTGAGGTATGGTGCTGTTTTGACTCTGAGCACTGCATTGATGTAGGTTGGCAGAACGGCAAACTGCTGACGACCAAGAATCCCCTTAAACAGCATAAAACACCATTGCAATCCTTCATTTGGGAGAACAATGCTCATACTCAGTTTATACAGAATTAAAATTTCTGGGGCACTTTGCTGGATAGAGTACATCCCGTTTACCAGCCTTTCCTTTCCAGAGGACTTAGTTCAATTCCTGCTTAGATCATTCAGTTTGTTCATGACACTGAAATGTAAAAATTACTTGTGTGAGGCAGCCAACGAGGAGGGTGGCAGGAATGTACTCCCTTCATGAGCTTCTGGAATTTGGGGCAGTGCATCTAGTTGTCTCTGTTTCCCTTAATGCTGCATGTGTGCTTTACTGAAGTAACCAATGCACAAACTAATCCCTGCTGGCTGGTACAAGGATAGGGCAGTGGTTTCTTGCTGGAAAGAGTCATGTAACTTCCCTTGCAGACAGAGGAGGATAAAAGGAGCTATGATTTGCTAAACCACAGTTCCTCCGGGATTTAATCCTAGAGCGTTATAACCAGACCATTTCACTCAACTCTCCCTCTGCCCCTGGAAGACAGCCTGACTCACGCTGTACAACACACTGTAATGTTCCATCCCACAACATGACGCTCTAGTGTCATGTTGTCCTTCAACACTGAGATTTGATATGGCCCTGACAAATATTTACTGAAGGGATCCAGTGCTGCTCAGTGCAACACTAAGTCAGCAAAGGTATCCCAGCGTTACCATAGATATGACACACATTTTTCTTCAATGCTTTCCACAGACAACAAAGATTCATTGAGCTCAGCTTCTGTAAAGTGAAAAAATTAGTTTGGTACATAAGCATGTTAGTTTGGTATATGAGCATGAGCTTTCATTTTTTCCTTCCAATTGATCATGTTAAAGCAGCTTAAAATCTGAATTCAACAACAACACTTACAAAACATAACAAACACAGTCCTGGTCTTATTGAAGACAATACTGTTGAAATTCTTCCCAACAAGCACTTTGACAGGCATCTTGTCCCAGTCTTCTGGAATTTCCTCACTAGAGAGATGTACCTAAAGCAGAAACAGAAATATTGCTGTGACAGTGCAGGGACCATTGAGAAATTGTACTCCAGCTCAAGTTAAAGTGAAAATGATGGAACATTGCCTGATGTGCACTGTTACTACATGATATTTTCTAAATCTTTATATCCTAGCCAGGCTCCATGTGGTACCACCTCCTCTCCCATCAGCAGGAGCTAGAGTCTCACACCCCTGCATAGTTATTAGTCAGAATTATTCACCCCTCTGTTGATTACAGACTCCATAGTAGATTATCTGAAAATTACCCTTTGGAACATATTTATATTCCTTGTCCTGAATTCTTGTTGCCCAACATTCAGAAGCTAAACTATTAAAAATCTTATGTACTGTGGGCTCTCAAAAGTGATGTAAAACACACACAAGAAAGTGTGCACTGCTGGTTAAATCTCTGCCTCCACCACCAGTCACAGTCCCCACGTGACTCCTGCAATTTACAGTACATTAGCTGGCAATTTCTCTTCTTTAACACCACGTCACAGCAGCAGAAAGGCACACATGGCCTCTGTCCCTGGTGGGACTGTGCCACTCAAGCAGATCTTGATGGGGATAAGGCGACATTCCCATCTCTTCTGCCTTTCTGCCCCCCTCCAGCACTGAAACCAAGATCTACTACTCAAATTTCTTAAATTCTGCCTGCTGTCAGACTGACCATTTCATATTTTCTCCCAGTAAATCAGCCTGAAGAGCACTGAATAAGCAAAACATTTTAACGTATTTTTCACATGAGTGTGATGATGTCTCATTATAACAACAAATGCTGTATTTACCATTGGGAATGACCCCCCAGGAAAGTTCACTCTGCTAAACTAGCTTAAAAAAATACCAAATCCAACTCCACTCTGAAACTGTAAATTCTCTATTTACTGGACTTTTCTATAACCTCAACATTTGTCACAGTCATTGTTTGCATCTATCCCAACTAAAGGAGTGAAATATCTCCATTATAGTATTGGGAAGATTGAGACATCAGGAAGTTTTTAAACCACTAAAATGCAACAGTTGATATCAGCTAAAATATTCAGCCAGAAATTATTTTATCCGGTTTTTACACGGAACAACTGGAAAACTTTGTAGTCCACCTCAGTTGTTAAATAAAGAGGAATACTCTGACAACAGCTGAATTCACTAGAGTGACAGTAGATTAATAGACTGATGATCAGAACAGGACATTGTTCTAACTTTAAAAAAGGTGCCTTGCAAATTTTTTTAGTGTTTTAGCTGGTGTAGTAGAGAGATGTCTTATTAGTAGTAGACATACCTTTGCTTTTCCATTTAGGTAGCTCTGGCAAAACTCTTTAAGGTTCTCCACAGTCACCTCATCTGCAGGCATTTTGTACCTTGCATCACTTGTCAGATTTAGGATTCTCACGGCAGGAACATCGATGTCCCTGATGCGAAAATACTCAAAAATTCGACCGTTCCTTCCTTCGTTAGTATCCACCAAAACAAAGAGTATCTGACAATAAAGAGAGAGTCATGCATCTGGTTGAGTCTTCCAAGTTTGGATTAGCCATTTTAGAGAAATGGAGCTTGGCAGTGCAGGAGGATCTAACCTTAAATGCAAGGAATTGTATAGAACCATTTTTGGTCTCGGACCAGAAACCAGCAGCTCTGTGGACTTTATCATACCTCCATCCTAGTTAATAATTGCTAAAGCAACCAAAAGTAATGGAGTGTTTCACTCTGTCCTTTCGCTGTGGTTTGATATCACGTCCTTGAGTAACACTTCTAAATTACCCCTCAAAGTGCTTATTGCTCTTCTTCATAAATCTTAACAGAAGAGCTGAAACACCTGAAATCCAGATGTCTTTACCAATATGTGATATTTTATTACAAGATGAACTTACCATTCTTCAGTGTCTCATGTACTTGGAACAGGAAAAGCACCCCAGTGACTGACAATGGAAAACTGAAATACCTGTGAGTGTGACTGCCAATAATTGTCCATATACATCCAAAAACATGCTGCAAGCAAGGCTGTGCACATACCTTGCAATATTCCTCAGATTTTGTAGTTGGTTCCAGCCCCTGGTTCAGGCAATACTCTGAGATCCTCATGGCATTTCCTGGTAGTACCAGAAATTGCCAGAACCTTGCTAAAACTATCTTTGGTTGGAAGTTGCTCCTGGAAAGTCATATTTGTAAAATCAGAAACACATTAATTGTGAGCAGCTGGAATTAGTCCTCCTTTGTGTGAACTTTATGTTTTAAAGAATTGTGTCCTGGTAAGGTTTATTTTTCAGGCTGTCCTTAACAAATTCAAATAATAGTTACCAAAACTGGTTTTGGTGGTTTGATAGAATTAGAAGATGGACTGACAGCAGTGCTTTTACCAGTAATAACGTTGGTGAGTGTTTTTCCACTGATCTTTTGGCATTCATATTTGCAAAGCTGGATTCAGCATTACAAACCTTTCCTCTAAATTCCGCAGCAGCAGACTTGTAGCTTTCATAAATCGCACTGAACGTCTCCGAGTTCGTTGGGGTGAACAGCAGGATGTGATTTTCAACAGGGACATCAAAAATCTTCACAGATGTCTGGGAAACAAAAGGCTCAACATCTGTTCCACTCTTTGTAAGCAGAACAGTGAATCAGAGGCTCAGTGTATCACTCAGTTCTGTTATTGCAAATTTTACTTTTTAAGACTCAATTCCCAATCATTTCCATAACCGGTGGATTTTTTTCATTGTTTTAAAGAAGATAAAGTGAGAAGAATCAGCAGCTGCTGAGTGGGGTTTTTTTCTGTTCCAGGAAAAACCTCATAATTATTCGTAGATCTTTACAGTCAGAAGGGACTGTGATCCTCTAGTCTGACCTCCTGTATAACTCACACTGAAGAACTAACCCTGAAAGTAAAAGGCAGTGTTACCCAGGGAGGCCCAGCTGCAGGAACTAGACCTGGCTGGGCCCATCTCTCACTTCTGGGTGGCATCAGCAGCTTATGTCTCCTTCCCTTCACAGAGCTGCCCTTTTTCTCATGCCACCCCATGGTCAGAGGAAATGGGGTGTCCCCCAGGAAAGCAGGTATTTCCATGTCTTTCCCTCCCTACCTGCACTAGCAACAATTATTGCTGATTTCTTTCGTCCTTGTCTTGGCCAGAGCCCCTGGTTGCTGCACTGGAGTGGAATGGTTGGACCCAGGACCTTCCAACTTCCCACCCCACTTGGTTGCTGCAGAGGCAGCCCTTGTGTTTGCTCCCAGGAGGGAAGGTGTTTGCATGCTCAGAGTTCATTGTTCAACCAGCCACTACTCCTCTCCTCTAAGAAACAACATCTTGCCAGAGGGAAGCATCGTTTTGTCTAAGTCAGACCAAAAGCTGTGTGTTGGGTTCTGCTGGTGTTTCCAGATGTGTTTAGGGCTGGCCTTGTCAAACAAACAAACAAAATTCTCAGTCACTAAGGAGCAGAAGAGCTCCCAAGGTCTCTTTCTGCATGGGTTCCTGTCTTTCTCCTGTGGCTTTTGCTAATGCAGCAACATACATACCTCAATATTATATTCAGTGACCAAATCCAAAGTGAAGGTTTTGATTAGCCTTGTTAGACCCAGTTTGTTCTGTCTGCCATCTTCAAGTACTTCATTATGCACAGGTTTTCCCTGGACAAATTGTGACGTTTGTGAGATTGTTGGCCTTATTAACTGAAGGTGCAAAATGACAGTATTTAAAGGTAAGAGTTTTATGATCCTTAACTGAAATTTCGTAACTCGTAAATAAATGTCACAGTTGGATTACAGAATGAGATTATAGCTGAAATGCAAGGTACATCTGACAGTTTTGATTTGTTCAGTAATCTTAACATACTGAAAGATCTTTTCTACATCAATACACATTATCTGTGACATACACTCTCTTGGGAAATCCTAGGTCTGACTACTTCCTAGACTATATACTGGTGCTACTCTGTGTAGTTCTGTTTTTACTGTTGGTCACTCCTCCTATTGTGGAGTGGAAGAAAAGGAGATTCCTGGTCAAAAACAACACATAGGAAAAGAGATGAACGTCTGCAAATCTCACTGAACCTGGCAGCACATGTTGATTATAATGAAGGTTGGAAAGTGAAGTTATTACATCCAGATCCTTAGGCATAAATTAGGAGCCTGAATGTAGGCAGCCAGATTGAAAATATCAGTTGTCCAAAGGCTGCTCATTTTGCCTCCCACTTGTCTCTCTTGACTGTAAATGCATTATTTTTTGTGTTGAGCTGTTTGAATTTCAGCTAGGAAATTATTTAACCTGAAAAACTCCCCAACTGCCTTTTCATGGCCCAAAACTGCCACTGCCACAGCACAGCTCGGCCTTTGTACTCCTACCTTCTTAAACACCACAAGAGTGTTCTTCTGGATGCCGTAGTCAGCACAGACATCCTCACTGGCTGTCATCCCAAAAGGCATCTCTGGCACATCTCTTGCTGTCTCACAGAAAACTTCCACACTGTCATTGTGAAGTTCCTAGTCCCAGAAAGAGTATTTATTAAAACTGTGTCCTGCATTCTGCTAAGATGCATAGGAGTAAGAGCAATAGGAGAGGCAGGCCCCTAAAGGCTTGTGAGGTAGAGAGTGGAATTGTGAAGTGGGTATATCTTGCCATGATTAGCTCCAAAGGAAGTTCTTCACCACAGGGGAGATCCTGGAAGTGCTGTGATGTGGCCAGTGTGTTCACCTTTCTAGCTGGTGTTGGCTGATGTGGGTGAGCAGGGACAGGGAGTGGTCCCCTCTGTCCATCCTGCCCTAATCTCACCTTCCCTGCACTCCCCTTCTGCCCATGGGGAGGGATTGTGCCACCAGCTGCTCCCCTTCCTCAGTGTCTGCACAGCCAGCAGGATGTGACAGATTAGAGAGGAGGGCTCTCTGCTTGCAAGAGGACCTGACTGATGTGTTTGGGGCTTTGACTGAGTGCTCTTCAAGGCAGGGACCTTGACTTCTACATCTGTCAAATAGTCACTGTGCTGTCCACCCTCAAACTAATAGTAAATAAGCATGATGAAAGGCAGCAGCTCTTCCAGATTTGATTTAATCAGACAATTATTTCATGCTAGATGAATAGTAATTTATATGCTGAGACCTTCCGACACATCCTGGCACTCACATTTGTGAGCAATCTGTGACTAATAGAAGGCCAAATACAGCTCTTTATTTGCTTGAACACTATTTTGTTGGCTTCCACCCACTAGAACTCTGACATGCCCTAGCTCATGCTCATCGATTGTCATTTCAGCCCCCGAGTGAAATCAGTGTCCTGTCAAACACATCTGCAGGCAATATCTGCCGTCAGTGTGGTTCAGGGAACTCTGGCATCACTGTGATAGCAAGGGCTTCTCAATCTGGCCCAGCACAGAAAAGCTGCTTTCCTTCCTAAACGCCTGCGAGCAGATTGCTGCAAAGCAAAATTCTGGGCACTCTGAGCATTTTCACAGCTTGTCCTATTATGCTGTCTGTGTTCACCAGCTTTTTTACTATGGGGTATTTTGCTAATGAATCCTGTTTTCCATAGCCATTAGACTTGGGCTATCTACTGTAGCCAGCACATTTGGGACATTTTCAGTTCAGGTATGAGCCCAGACACTGTGCTTGTAACTGGGCAGAGAGATACCAGAATAAAAGTCTCTTTAGACAGAGAAAATCCTTGATTGAATGCTTCAGATATTAAAAATTTCAAGGACACATTGAAAAAACAGGAAAAAACTCTTCCTGTTTTACTGACTTCTGACAGCACGCCTATTGACTATTGTTCACAAGCATTCAGCCCCAAACTCTAACAAATCTTATTCTGCTCTGGGAACTGGCAGAATTTGCTTGAGAAAGGACTACATGCGTTGGATTATATACAGTGGTGGTATTTTATGACTTCTTATCCATGCAGATTTGGCAGCTGACAGGAGCTAAAGACCACAGCTAGCATGATATTCATGGAACTGTGCTCTGACCCCTGATTTTCACTGAAGTTGTTTAAATCATCAGCTGGAAAGATGAAGAAAAAGCACTGCAGTATATCAGACAATATCTGCTGCTTTTTTTTTTTTTTTTTTCTCCAATGGACTTTAGCAGGAAGGGAACATTCTTTCAGCAGAACAGCCTCCAACTAATCATGTCTATGATTTTACACCATGTTTGAACAGAAATGCAGTGATAGGTAGCAACTCTGGGCGGCAATTACAACCTTTTTCATTTGCAGATTCCGGTAGCAGTGTTAGCTCACACCAGGAACAGGTTAAGTCTCTCTGTAGCAAATAATGAAGTTCAATAGTTCTGCCCTCTTCCCCCCACCCACCAAATATGGGATGGTTTGGCAGAAGCCCTTTCTCTGAGGATACAGGAAAGTCTGCTGTGACCAGCCAGGGCTGTGCAAACGCTGCTGCAGCATCATGCTCTCAGAATCTGTTCTCAGGGTCTCTGTGCCTGGGTACTGATTAAGGAACTGTGGTTGTGGGGTGTGAGGTTTTCTTATCTCTGCCTGAGATGCTTATCTAGAAGTGAGAAAGAGTAGATAGAAACAATGAAATTTTTTAAAAAAATGTATAGAAAGCTGAGGGCCTGGGTTTTTCAGGTGAATTCTGGGTCTTTTGGATGAGTGGGATTTGGTGGTGAGAGCAAGCAGTATACCCCAAAGTTGGAACAGAAACCAGAATTTTAAGCTTTCCAGTGAATTACCCTAAAGAAGCCGATCACTGCCAAATCATCAGCTTTTATGAGGGCTTCAGCCTGATCAGTAGAGTTGATTAAAACAGTGCTGGGTCCTGTTCTTCTTTTCACCCATGTAATGAAGACTGAGGCTTGTCTGACTCCTGTGGAAGGAAAAGAGAGTTAAAATGACCACCAAAAATGAACAAGAGAAATTTCTGTACAATCAGGATAAAGGCAGTGGAGGTACAAACGGACTTGGACTCCTTAAGACTGAGGTCAAAGCTGATTCAGAGTGGGCTTGGGACATCCAAATTCAACCCCAGGGTTTAGCTGCCATTTAAACTATTGCTGACTCTGGAAGATCAATGATGGATCAGTACTGTGTTTTCTGGGACCTCTGCAAATAGTTGTAAATCCAGTTAAATTCTTAATCACATATGGAGAATAGAGATGAGGAAATTCAGACAAGCAGAAAACCTGTCCTGTAAGATTTCATCTGTCCCAAAATCACAGTAAGCTATAAAACGCTATCGACCTGAGGTTTAATCCAAAATTACTTCAAACCAATTGCAGGTCTTATTGAACTGTTTGTTCAATTAAATTAGGTGTCAAAATTGTTCCTCTGGTGCTGCAGGAGGGATCTGATAGGCACAGAGACATGTTAAAATTCCTCTGTGGAGCTGCAGCATCACTTCAGTTTAGACACAAGAAAAAAAGCTGAAGTGTCGAAGTTGTTCTTTTATTCTGGATTGTTCCATCTTCTGGGTTCCCAACTAGTACTAGCAGTTTTATGGAGATTACAATCAGTCTGTTTATTTAGCTAATTCTCGTCAAGATTTCAGGAGTTTTAGAATCTTGAGTCTCTTTAAAAAATACATTTTCAAGCTATCATGCTTGCAGAGGAATTAAAGCAACTAACTGAGGCTCAGGTGATTAAAATCCCAGCTGTAAAGTAGCCCTTTCATCTCTGTCTGTTGTGACAGACAGCCTTGCTGGACCCGAGCAAGAGTCCAGCAAAGGATTAATGAAAATCATACATGAGAAAGAAAAAGCCTGTATGCTGTGAAGTGCTAGAGTCAAGATGTACAGAACAAGTGGATTATCAAAGATGCAAGTCCTGGTACTGGACTTAGCAGTATGACAAGATCAAAATCGAGTCAGACCATTTTACTGCCCTCAATTTTACAGCAGGCAATACCAGAACCAGTTTAAAATACAGTTTTTTAAGGTGAAGCAGGCAGACATCTGCTCTGGAGGGCATAGGCTGCAGAGCAAAGCACAGAGCAATATCTAGTGGTCACACAGTGCTTGACTTCTACTGTCTAAATCCAGCACTGAGGTCTTGCAGCTTATGTCAGTGCTATAGCCCCTCAGCATACTTTTCATGTGGTTAATTTTTCTATTGGTTTGCTTTAAACAGCCTATGTAGCTTGTTTCTACTGGCCAAATTCTGGCCTGGCAGTTGTAAGTGGTGATTTTACAAAGCCTGGAATTTGGCTTTCATGTTCTGTGCGTTGCCGGGGCAGCAATTCAAAAATTCCATCTTCCATAACATGTTTGAATTAATTTATTGGTTTAAGCAAACCCTGCAGGTTTTTTGGGGTATGAAGCATGCACAAAGTTCTACATGAGAAGTCACTGGGCAGTCACTGCACATTTCCAGTTGTCAATGCTCAGTGGTTTAAAAGTCACATGTGGTAGGAGGGGTTTTACCCATTGTTGCACATAAGCCTTCACCAGTCAACAAAATGCAGTTTAAGTCATTATTTGGTGGCACGTGTACTCTGAACGGTTGGTGTACAAAACAAGGAGCAGAAGACAATTTCCTAGTTCTTGCATCTTGCTGGGAAGTGTGTCTGAAAGAGCAACTCTCTGCTGAAGGGTGACTGTGTGTGTGTTGTGAAGATACTCTGTACTCACTGGTTCACAGGAGAAAATGTGTCAGGTTTACCAGCTTCAAAGAGGTTTTCTTGTCAATGCTATAGATTTAATCAGAGATTGAAGGCAGGGGCTTTTGCTTTCAGGTATCAGCACATCTAATAAAAGTTCAGTATGGCACATCACGCTTTCAGTGGCATTTGTGCAGAAGCTGCTGTTTGCACAAGCCTGGATGGTGGGAACTTGGTAAGAAATTCAATACCAAGGAGGAGCAAGTTACTAAAAATACTGAAGATCAGCTTTCAGCAGTAGCCACAGGGGGCTCAGCAGTTAAAGGTATCTTAGCACTTGGTTGTGTACAGACTCAGGAGGCAAACTTTAGGTTCCTTTTTTTTGTTAGCTGTATTAAACTTGTGATTCACCTGTGTGCACCCACAGTACACTCAGAGATGCTTGCCCAAGTCATGCAATTTTTATCATCTCTGTAAAAGTTCATCATTTTAGGAAAAAACCCCAAACTTTCTTGTATATACTGTAAGTGAACGAAAATCTCTAATAAGGCCTGGATTTCAAGTCTGTCCTTGACTTTGTTTAATAACTTTCTGCAAAAGACTTCAAGTTATTCCATGTTATTTCTGAGCCACATATGAGCTCCCTCTGATGGCTAAATTGCAAAATTATTTTCCTTAGCTTAGGAAGCATACCTGTGTATCAGGGAACCTAGTGAACTCACAATTCATTGAGAGATGCACAGTGTTGTTCCAGCCTACTCCTGTAGGCACACTACCCATGGAAACTGCAGTGGACCAGAGGGGTAAATGGAGCAGTCTGGGACAAAATTCTTGTTTGGCACAGCTCATTAATGTTTATTGTGCTATATGGGAGTAAGTTGTCTTGTTGAGGTGATTCTCTGTTCAGTGGAATAACACCAACAATTAATTTGGCTGAACACAGAAAAGCATATTCAGTTATGCCCTTGGAAGATGAATTCAGATTCAAGTTCTTGTATTGGTACAAAGGTAATTGTAAAAACCAGTTCGCTACCTTGTGTATTCTTTATCTGAACATCTATATTTTTCTTCTCAGCAGCATAATAGATAGGTACATCCTGTCATTACATATCATTATCTTATCAGTGCATAAGACAGTTTACCTTTGCAGTCTATAGGATCTTCCCTGCTGCCATTCACAAAAAGCTTCACAGTAGGAAAGGCTTGAATATTAAATTCTTTCCTCAAATCAGGTTGGTGTGTCACATCAATTTTGCCAAACTGGATTCTTGGAGCTTCTTTTTTTAGCTGTCGTGCAGCCTCAGCAAATTCTTCAGAGAAATTCTGAGATGATTGAGCTAAAGAAACATCTGGAAAAGGCCAATCAAAAGCAAGTGGGTTACATAAGCCACAGGGTGAAGCTTTCTGGTGCAGGTTGTTGTGTCAAGTAGTAGCTGGGGGAGGTGAATAACGCAGAAATACGACTCAGAAATAAATGAGAGGTTATATTTACTTCTTTATATTAATGCTGGTTGTTCATCACTCTGCATGTCCTTGGACCAGCTGTGGTGAACAACTACTAACATTTCAGTAATCTTCTGTTGGGAAGATACAGCAAGGAATTAAGAAGTAGTTTGATTGACTATGCTGAGTATGAGTTACAGGGAGGTCAAGGATAGAGTTAGATATTACTCACATTAGCACTCTTTGATAAGATCCCATTTTTGTAAGCACTTCATGAGGCAAACCTTTGTAATGCAGAAACCACTTTCCAGATAAGATATGAGGAGAGAAACAGAGGAACAGAGTATGGTCTTTTAGAGACTGGCAATATATTTCTGCCTGCAGTGCTGTGTGCCAGCCCTTCTCTAGCTCACACGGCTTCCAGGAGGAAGGGTGTCCGGATCTGGACAGAGTGAAACTGGAATAAGAATCAAGAAACTACCCAGAAAATCAGGATCCAGCACCTTCTAGCTAATTCCAAGTCAATGTTTTACACCAGAGGCAGTTTCAGTACAATGATTTTTTCCTAACAACCTAATGTTGTACAGCTCCTTTTACCACAGATGGGAACTTGGAAGCTTAAGTGCTTTTTGCACAGTGAAATGAGAAGGGGCAGAAGAAATTGTTGGTGAAGTCCAGACACAGAAGCTGAAGCATATTAAGCTTTCTGCACATGAGATATTGATGTAAATTGTCGCGGGGGGGAGGATGTTTAACATCCATTTTTCTCTGAAATATTTCAATTCCAAAAAGATAGTCAGAGTTGCAGGTAACTAGTAATGCAAGTAGCACGTTTAGATAGTGAGAGATGGTAGAGTTAGCAGCTCCAGGCTGGAGCTGGGAAAAGTGCATGAGTCCAGCATGTAAAAAGGAATCACTGCAGTCAGAGACCAGGAGAAATTCAAGTACCATTAACCTGAAAACTGTGAGACACAAGTTCAGTGAGTGAACAGGCTTCTTCATCAGGCAGATAAAAACTGTTTCCTTGGCTACCCAGAAACCATGTGGAAAATCCATCATGCACCTTTCCCCTGCTTTCCTGAGTGATTAAACTCCTCTTCAGCTTTCCATCAATTCCTTTTCATTCCACTCATTCTCTGTTTGCCTCCCAGGTGCTTTATTTTTCAAGTTGCCTGAGAGTTGCAGGAAATCATCACTGCTTTTCTTTGGAGCCTTTTCTTGAGTTTTGTTTGGCTTCCTCTGGTTTAGATTTTTATTGACACCGATCACTTCAGGCGCTGGGATGAGGCAGCAGCTGCTGAGGTTAATGTGGCATCACAGGCTTCAAACTTGAGGAGAGCTGAGCATCAGCAGAGTACAGGAGCAGACACAGATGAGAGGCAACAAGGTCAGCAGAGAAGGCATCCACGGGTGGTGGGACCCCCATGTAAACCAGGGTGCTGTGCCACAGCTGCCAGATGATAGAGGCCCTTCAAAGACCTCAAACTCAGCAACAGCATCGTATCACGGTGGGAAAGTGTCTTCATTATCTGCAGTTTTAGTTGTGTTGTAAATGAAAACAAGGATAAATTAAGGACTGGAAAATTGAAGGTGATAAGAGAAACAGAAATTTTGTATTTTGAGAGACTCTTCCTCTTGAATACATCAATAACCTGAGTAAGCTGCTGATAATTTTTCATGGTGCAGTTTACTGAGCTAAAATATATTGAAATATGGACATATAAAATTTTTGCTGATACATGGATGTGTTTAATGACCATAAAGCCTTCTTGAAGTGAGTATACATGGAAGCTCGATGACTTCCTTTTCCTTTAGCTAATTGCTGATGGCCTCCAATCTGCTGTCTGTTTTCATGGTTTAGGGATTGCTGCAGTCATTGTGATTGTGCCTGTTGTCATACTGGATACTGATTTGCTACCTGTTAGTTTCTGACACGGTCACAAAATCATTTTAGCAGTCCCATTTCTCATCTTCTGTGTAGGCTTCTTTTTTCTGTTGTGCTACAGATCTGTAAGTTTCTCTGTAGAAGACTCTTGAGGTGAAGGATGGTTTCATGTTGAACATGTCAGAGTGGAAGGGTGTTAATCCTTCTGCAGTTGCAAACTTTCTTGTGTGACCTTGAATTCTCCCATTCTCTTCTACACTGAGATACAGTCATGGTCTCCTGTGCTGACCTCTGCTTTTTAACTGATGTTTGCAGTTCATTTGAGATCTTTTGTTATGCAAACATCAAGGATTATTTTAGGTTTGGATCCTTATTCAAAGGAGTACACCTACATGAGGAACCCATGGTAGTCAGTAAGTTTGCAGCAGGCAACTAGAACATCATTAGTGACTCTTTTACCTGTCCACACACATTTCCACTGTTCTGGGCAATTTTATATGCATAGTTTGCAAACAGTTAGAGTGACTCTTTCAAGAAGATTTACTCCTTAAAGACTGACACAGATTTCTGAGGAAGTCAGAATGAGGCATGAAGTGGAATGAGGCATCCACATTCCATTATCTATCACACTGCACTACGTTCCTTTGGGAAGCTTAGTTGTAAGAAATAACTATTGTGTGCAGGTTTGAACTGTTTGCATTCACCTCATGTGGTGAGAAGACCACACCTGAATGCTGAAATCAGTTCTTATCAGAGGAGTGAGTATGCTTTGGATGCTGGCTTTATAAGTGAGCTGATCATTTGAGCTATATAATTGATTTAAGATCAGTCATGACCCATCCTGTGTTCCAGAAATCTCCCCTTTTATGAACTGGTATATACATACATAGGCAGCATTTTCTTGTTTTGTTTTGTTTTGTTTTTAAATAACATCACCTTCAGGCTTTTTGCCTTTAAAAGGAGATATTTATCTTTAAGAGTAACCCTCATCTTGCCTATCAAAGGTGTCATTATCGCAGCATAATTGTCAGTCGTAGGTTGCAGGACTCCTATGGGTGCCTCACTGGATGTGCAAATGTTCTACTGGAAGAGGTAAACATCACTTTTTCATAAATGAGAGTAGGCTTAGTACACAAAGCAGCAGGACAAGGTCTGCACCACTTGTGTGCTTGTCCTTAGGTTATCCACATGTTTATCCAGGAACTGACAATTTTTCACAGGAAAGGACAGGAGCAAGCATTCTCAGAGATCTGTGGAATCAAGCATTCACTGGGAGCTGTGCCTTTTCCTGAATTCTTCTGGTAGGTGGGAAGAAGTGGTGTTAGCATGTACTCTAAAAGCAGTGCTTCTAGTGTTTGTGTTTATAAGTGTATGAAGTTTATTCTCCCTCTGACGAGCATATTTGTTACAGTGCTTGGGGTTTTTGTGTGTGTGTGTGTGTGTGTGTGTTTGTTTCTGCAGTTTACTGCAGTCAACACAGGGACTTCTATTCAGCCAATTTATAATGTAAATAGTGAAATTCTCCCATGCAGGCATCACTGATCTACCTTCTGCTGGTGACAAGTGCCCTGCACTTCCTGTGCCAAAAAGCATTTGTGTGACATTTAGGTCAGTTTAACGTGGATTAGGAGATGCCACAGACTGCAGCAGCAGAACAATGTTCAACTGAGCGCTGAGATTGTGCTCCTGGCACAGGCAGGGCACAGAACTCAGCTGGGCAGGTGGCAGGGCTTGCACGTGTGACGCTTGTACGGTTTTCAGCCATGCCTTGTTCCATAACACAGCTGGGATGAGGGCAGTGGGGTGCTGGATTTCTGGGTCAATACTTTGTGTTTACGCTGGGTACATGCCCTGTGCTCTTTGCCCAGCTCCAGAGGGTACCCGTCCACTGCTTGGCACTAAGTCAGAGTGTATTTATAGTAATAGAGGGAAGGCAGACCTGGGACGCTGTGACGGGGGAACTGACGGGCATTAGGAGGATTTGGGAGTCTCTGGGAAGAGGACATCAGAGCAGGCCTCACCTGATAAATATTGTGGGACTGGTAAGTAAATAATATTATGCCACAGGGAAAGCATTGGGGTTTTCTCATAATTGACAGGTCTAAGACAGAGTGTTGAACCAAAGTTTGGAGCTCAGACTTTTCTCTGTGTTGGTACAGCACCAGAAGAAACCCCACCTTCTGGGAAGCCTGGCATTCCTTCTCTGGCTATGTCTCTGTGATTGAGAGTGAGTCAAGAAAAGAAAGATCTCAGGTCTTGCATTCATTCTGGATTTGTGAAGCTAGCTCCTGGCAGCCCCAACAGATTTCCTGTGTGATCTGGCCAATATTGCTTTTTCTCACATTATCTAAGTTTCCTTAGTAGTTCACACAGATTGTTTATTCAGATAGCCTGTTTTAGGGAGTAGGACATAAAATATTGTGGGTTTATGGCTTCTTTGTGCAGGTGCACATGCATGTCTCATCTTTAGTCTCTTTGTGCTGTGGCAATGAAATGATTGCGGCCAATGAATCATCTTGTTCAGCGCTGTGGAGTCAGGTTTCCAACATCCTGGGGCATTGCCTCACTGCAGGATAGTTTTTCACTCCCTAGAGGCTGTTTGTTGGCTTGTCTCCAAAAGGAGCTAGAGAGGATGAGGCCAGTGATTGCCAGGTAATGTATCTGGGCTGTGGAGCTCATCCCTCTCGTGACTGATTTCACAGTTCTTTACAGGGATTGCAGATGCCTTTATGTTTTGTGGGGGAAATGAAATCCATGAGTTTTCGATAAGCCCTTCAGATATCTTGGCCTTTAATCCAAACCAGAAAGCCATGAGGATCACTGGAGCAAGGTGTGGCTGTGGAGCAGTGTTTCACCTCTGATGTTTTTTGGAAGATGCAGTGGGGAATGGAAGTGTTTGTCCTTCCCTTCTGAAGAAGCCAGTTGTGAGAGTGATGGGATATCAGAGAGATCCAAAACTCTGCTCTGAAGCAGGGAGAAGAAAGCCTGATTTAGATCTCCACATCTTTTGAGTGCCCAAGTCCTGGGCTATTGTATTCAGAACTTCTCTCTTCAACTTCTATCCCTTTATGAGTCTTTTCACGTCTGCTTTCCATTCGTATCACGTTGCAATCCTGAAGTGTGTTGCAATATCTCCTTGTTGATAATCTGTGCCAGTACTAAGAAGGTTTGGCTACAAACTCTTCTCTGACCTGGACATTTAGATTCTATACTTAAAATCAGCTCTTACAAAGCTAAGATTAGAGAATTACTAAGGTTTTTCTGATCAATTATTTTTTCACTAAAATGATGCATCTTCAGGGAGATAAAACAGTTCACAACTGTAGCGTGAATTTGGCGAATGGCTTTAAAACATCCACAATTAGTAAATAAAATCTTCCCAAATTTCAACACTTTCAAGATTGTTTAAAAGTTTATTACTATTATTAAGTAGACATTATGTTTTAAGTAATTTTCTAATGTGATTATTCTGAAAGTTAAAAACATTTAAAGTTTCATAACATCATTTTAGGATTAGTGAAATGTTTGGTATGACCCAAACACATTTTTAGTTTCACTAATCTATTAGGGTATTTTAGGGTTTGTTGCTGGAAAAATACAAGCGTTTTCATTTCAGACTGACATACAGTACATCTAGAATATACCATTTGGCTTTTGCTTTTGTGATGTACTTGATGGCCAGACCTTATAACAAAGTTAGTTACTCAAAAGCCCCCGCTAGTTTTCTCCCTATCAGGAATGAACATCAACCTAATAGAAAGACCACAAACCTGTTTCCACCTGATCAAGGGCTCATTTCAGGGAAATATTCCATATAATGTAATTACAATCACCAAAATGTTGTAAAAGGACATTCCCTGAAGCCCAAGCACTCCCAGAGGAGAGATGCCATCCAACTAAGACCTCATTCAAAACGCTGATGAAAATGTAAGAGGGAGAAAAGCACTCCTGATTATTTTTTGTTTGGTTTTATTTTTTTTCCTGATGTTTCACCCATTACTGCTGTGAAACACATACTTGCAAAATTAGGCAGTGGAAGTGAAGAATGCAAACTCAGCACTGTCTTATGTAGCAGACTGGTATTTAGCCATCCCAAAAAGGAATAAATTGCTGCAGTTATGATCAGAAATAGATACACGGAGAAAAACAAAACAAACAAGGACTTCTGGGGGACAAAGCAATGGTAGAACGAGTACACTTGAGTGTCCCAGCATCAGTCATGCTCTGCAGAGCCATCAGCATGAGACAGTGGAAATTGATACTCACAGAACTTCACCAGGAGGTACTTGGTTTCCTTCAATGCTCTGTCAAAGTTGCTCTTTTTCAGCAAGAGGACGTTGTTCTCCTTTTTTATTTTGGGCAGCTTGGCTTTCTTTAGCTTTGCTTCATTTGGGCTTATGGTGTCTACTGCCAGGAAGCCTGTGAGAAACAGCAATAGAAGGAAAAGCAGATGTGTCTTCATCTTGTCCTGCCTTTATCCAGATACTGAGAAAGAAACAAGCAAAGGAGCGCTAAGCAGCAGGTTTTGCTGCTCCTATGGCTGTGGCTGTATCAGCCAAACCAAGAGGCTGATAAGGTTGATAGAGGAGTCTACCACCAGTGGAGCCAACTGCACCTTTCCATAGCAAGGTTAAGATGGTCGACTACTTCTCAATCTTTAGAAGTGTTTTGGGGAAAAAAGTATCTGTGGGAAAGCTGGGTTTAGTGTTTCTGTAACAAAACCCCGGGGAGAGGGTGAGAGAGAAAGCACAGGGTGAAATGCTTGCAGTCAGTGCACTTCTGTAATCAGACACCCTGGTCTTGTCAGTGTTACCCAGTGCAGGGCTGCAGACAAAGCAACAAGGTGAGGCACCTGGGGCAGGATTTGAGGGTTTCTCTTGCACTCATGGAGCTACTGATTGTGGATCTGAGTGAGTGTGCTGAAGTCAGGGAAACACTCTCATTGTTTTGCATATGTAACTTTAGTATCTGCATCTCTTCAGTGTCTTCTCTGTGAGGTTCCCCTCTCTACTTAAGTGCCAAGCTGTAACTCAAGTAAGATACTACTTTGTGGGTTAAACCATTGGTTTTTCAATAGCATAATTTCATGCAGCTACAATATCTATGCAATAAACCAAAGGGACTAAATGTACTCTTTCATCTTTGGATAACTGTCAGCCACGCCTGTGAACTATGAGACCTCCTCCAACAATCACTCTTCCTTCTCAAGGAGTAGCAAGTGCTGCTTCGCTCCTCATGCCCTTAGCAGCCTTTCTATCCAGGAGAGTACCACTAAAAGAAAGGAGTGTTTGTGGGAGTCTCCATTTACTGGAGGGTGAAGGATCCTGGGTGACATGTTGCTTTAGTTGAGGTTGTTTTTCATGCCTGATGTGAGCTGGGCTGGGTTTCAAGCAAACTCTTTCCTAAATCTCAGAGGTTTTGGGTTGTAAATGCACCTTGAGATGTGCTCTGTTAGTACTTGTACAGGGTGCCAAATGAAATCAGAGGGAGCTGTGTATTCAGACTGCTTGCAAGATAAGATCACACGTAAATACAGATTCAGCAATCAGGTACTAAAGGAGAAAAAAAAAAGGCAGAAAGATAAGAGTCTCCCATTTGACTTTGTGGTCTCTTTCTCTTCATAACAGGCTCTTTTCCATAGATGCCTTTCAAGTAACATCCTAGTAAGGTTAAAAATCATCTTTCAGAATTACAGGTTAATACTGGGAAGGCCTGTTTGATCTGAACAGGCAGTGTTGCAAGCTCAGAACGCAGCCCAAGGCTCCCAGAGCACAGGTAGGATGGCAGAACCATTTGCACAGAGAGCTGGTTTCCCGTCTGCCACTGAAATAAATAGCAGACAATTTAAATCCCTCCTGAAAGCCAGGAAATAGGCACCATTTTGGAAGGGGCTTCTAACCTCTGTGTCCTGGAAGGAAACTACAGTAAAAGGAGGATCATGCAACAGTCCATCCTGCCAGGACAGTTTGCAGTGAGGAAAGAAGTGGGATTTTGTAGAACTGAACAGAAAATTTAAACTGGTGGAGTACAGTGTTTTCTTTTAGACACACACCTGTACATTGTACAGGGAACACAAGGAGAAGTTGGAAGCGTTGGCATTTTCTTTGCAAGTTTGTTTTATGACAAGTGTCCTTCCCCAAGTTGCACACTCCAGCCGAACTCTTTGGCATTTCACCTGTGTTCAACTGCTATTTATTTTGTGTTTATTCCATGCCCCCAAAGAAAATAGAACTAACCAGGAAATATTTCAGGGATTCATCGGTTTTATTGGTGCATAAATGCAGTATGACTCGCCATCTAGTGCATATTTAAGGCATAGCATAATTATAGAGACCCTTTTAAGTCAAGGTGATACTGTCCTCAAAGCACTTAACAACTAATGGCATTTTATTTCTGCAAGCAGGCAGAGTAAAATACAAAATTTAAAGGAATTAAGACAGATATTTAGAAAAGGACTGGTAAGTGAAATTTAGAGATGAGATATGAGAACCATTCATCAGCTGACAAACTGGAGAACAAAGATTCTAATGAAAAACCAGTGAACAATCTCTTTGACAGATAAGGTGGAGCATAAAATACTAGGGGAAAATGAGGATGTGCTCAAACAACCTATTTATTCAACCTGGTTTATATTAATTTATCCAATATCACAAACAAGACAGCATCCAATACCACGCTAGTTTTAAATGTATTTTCTTTCATTTCAGGTGACTGATTCCTCTGCTGAATCCTGACTTTTTTTCCCCACTGTCTGATAAAACATCATTTATCATGAGAACATTCATTAAATCATGGATTCCTCAGTGTCTGAAGATTCTCAGGTCGCCTTGCAGATCCTTCCATGGATACAAGAGGCTTCTGACATCTCAGATTATTTCCCATTATGATTCTATAAACCAGTGTAAAAAGGAGCTGCCAGAATACTTCAACTTTGCGAGTGATGTCTTAGATGAGTGGTCACAACTGGAAAAGGTAGTATTTTTCTTTTGCTTTTTAGACATTGTGTTGTAATTTAAGCCCAGCCAGCAACCAAGTACCACAGAGCTCCTGGATCACATGAACACACACATGCACACCCCCAGGGGGTGGGGAGGAGACTCAGGAAAAAAGAGGTAAACCCCATGGGTTGAGGTAAGAACAGCTTAAGAATTGAAATAAAATAACATATCATCATCATCATCATCATCATCATAGCAGTAGCAGTTGAAGACAATAGAAAGAGA
>NW_020955359.1:26544-28012 GCF_003031625.1 Empidonax traillii | reverse complement strand
CTCCTGGATCACATGAACACACACATGCACACCCCCAGGGGGTGGGGAGGAGACTCAGGAAAAAAGAGGTAAACCCCATGGGTTGAGGTAAGAACAGCTTAAGAATTGAAATAAAATAACATATCATCATCATCATCATCATCATCATAGCAGTAGCAGTTGAAGACAATAGAAAGAGAGAGAGAGAGAGAAATAAAACCCAAGAAAGATGTGTTATGCACAACACGATTGCTCACCACTCACTGACCAACGCCCAGACAGTCCCCAGGTAGTGACTGGTACCTCCTGACCAACTTCCCCACAGGTTACACTGAGCAGGACGTTCTGTGGTGTGCAATAGCCCTGTGGGCAGTTTGGGTCAGCTGTCTTGCCTGTGCTCCATCCCAACGCCTTGTGCACCTCCTTGTCAGCAGAGCGTGGGAAACTGAAAAGTCCTTGACTTAGTTGTTGCTAAGCAGTGCTTACTCTATCCCAGCCAAATCCAGAACACACTGGAACAAAGCTCAGATGATACAAATCAGTTTTCCTGATGGATACTGGCTAGATTAGCTGCAGAGTGGAATGCAACATTTTGTTTGGCTTGTCAGAAATACAGGGATCACTCTGAGAGACTAGTTACCAGGGAGGATGTGCCTAGTCTGGAGTTATTTTGTTTTGAAACAAAATCTTTTAAGGTCTTTCTTCTTACTTTACTATCTTCCGTTGTGTTCTAGGATGGAAGAAAACCAGCAAATCCAGCTTTTTGGTGGGTAAATGAGGAGGGAGAGGAGGTGAAGTGGAGCTTTGAAGAGCTGGGATTTCTCTCCAGGAAGGCAGCCAATGTGCTCTCTGAGGCATGTGGTTTGCAGAGAGGAGACAGAGTTATAGCAGTTCTGCCTCGTGTCCCAGAGTGGTGGCTCCTCAATGTAGCCTGTATGAGAACAGGTGAGTGATCTCACTGACCTCTTGGATGCAGACAGGACATAAATAGAAGACACAGGCAATGTGCAAAATTAATGGGAAGAAGATGTAAGCAGGAATATTCTGCTGTGACTGTGAGGTTCAGCTTTGCACAGAAGAACTGGCAGCACCCACACAGGAACCAAAGGGACAGATACAGTCCAGGTAAATTGGATCTGCAGTGGAAGTCAGTGAAGGTTGAATGGTTACAATCTAAGGCCAGCCTTGACCAGATAAATTATCTGTGTGGACATTTTAATGCGCTAACTATATGATTAAAGGGGTTAATAACTCCATCTTTTGCTTTGCAGTGTTGCAAATTCTTAGGAAGGATTTGACTCACTGCATTTTTAAACTGCTAATTGTCCTTGATGGAACAATTCAGCATCAAATAGACAAGATCAAGTATTTTGGGAAATACTGAATTGTCTCAATTGCTCATTGCTTTTTTCTAGGAATTGTCCTTATTCCAGGAACATCCCAACTAACAGCCAAAGACATCTTATACCGACTCCAAGCTTCAAAGGCC
>NW_020955359.1:19726-21808 GCF_003031625.1 Empidonax traillii | reverse complement strand
GTTCTGTTCACTTATGCCAGGAGCAGGATTTCATCCAGGATCTCCAGTGGGTCTCACTGGAGGACTTTGAGCCTGATTGGTTGTGTGGTGGTGCTAAGGTGCAGTATTTTCTTAAGAAAAGAGTAGAATCAGGCAAACCTGTTGTTCACAGCATTTCAACTATCATATTAAATAAGCTCTGGGAGACCTATCTTTGTGTCTAATCCTCTTCTAAATCCAAATAATACTTGGATATTTGTAGCATCCTCAAACAACAACTTGTATAATGTAATTGCTCACTGTGTGATAAAAAACTTTTTTAGGTTCAATATTGTTGCTTCAGGGTTTAACTATGTCTGTTGTCAACGTGTTTTTCCTGTGGAACCTACAGGTCAATGTAGAGAATGAAATTTTTTCCTGCAGGTCACCTCATTTGAGTCTTGTTCTTGACAGTTAAAGGTAAAAAGTTTCCTTAGACAGGAGGTTATTGTGGTACCTCCATGCAATGAAAAAACATTTCCTAGAAGACAGGGGGATAAAAATATTAGTAATTTGCTGTGATGGATGGGAGTTTAGATACAGCACAGCCTTTTCTCCCTAAAGCACTAATCTGTAGGTACATGAGTGCTCCTTTCCCCCCTCACATATTTCTACCACCAAACTGCTCTTCGACATTGCTCTGTTTCTTTTAGTTGAAGACACAAAATAGTATTGAACAAACTAATTTTGAGGTTGTTCAAATAATTTTCATGTTCATTTTTAGCACTGCTGTGAAGTCAATTTGTTATGTTTCACTATCAGATACATGTTTTGACTCTTGTCAGGATAATCCAGAGAAAACAGCTGCCTCTGTGCGTGGAAATTTTTATGTCACTGGGGACAGAGCGATTATGGATGAAGAGGGATACATCTGGTTTGTTGGGAGAGATGATGATATCATTAATTCTGCTGGGTAAGTCAGGTGCTTTTAGATGTGATCGTTTGCCTGTTCAAATGCAACCTGGAAAGACCAATGGACTGGCCCATCTTGCTGCAGCTGACAGATCTTCCCTCTCCCCCAGGTATCGGATTGGCCCCTTTGAAGTGGAAAGTGCTTTAATTGAACACCCAGCAGTGGCAGAGTCAGCTGTGGTCAGCAGCCCTGATCCAGTTAGAGGGGAGGTAAAAAGAAATAATAATAAAAAACGAAGATGTAGAAAGAAATGCCCTTTACTCTAAGCCTCAAATTGCCTATATGTCCTAGACTTCCTTGGAATTCAATATGTTGAAGATTTTTCAAATGAAACGGGCTAACACCAATTTTTTTAAATCCGTAACTTGGCCAATCTTGGAATTTCAGAAGTATTTCTTTGTGGCATTTATGTGGGAAAAGAGACATGACTTTTCAAACTTATTTTGGCATCTTTTTCTCTAAGTAGTGGAATTTGGATTATTCTTATTTTTGTCACTAAGTGCATGGTATCCATGATATCCAGAATATTCTACTTTTGCTTTATGTTTTTCACCTTTGCAACATTTCTTTGAGCAACTGGGATGAGATTTTCAGATTTAATAGGATATAAAATTAAGGGGGGGAAAAGTGGGAAAAGGGAAAAAAATATTCTCTACTGCAGAATGGAGCCTTCATAACACACCATTCTGTAATAAACAGCCAAGGAAAGCCAACTTAAAGAAAAAGCTCAAATTTTTACATTCAGAATTTAGACACTCCCTTTTCACAAGGAATGTATCTCTTTATTCCCGCCTTGGAAAGTTAATGGAATCCCTTTATTTTTGTGACACAGGTGGTCAAAGCCTTTGTAGTTTTAGCTCCTGCTTTTGCATCACATGATCCAGAAAAATTAACTCAGGAGCTTCAGCAGCATGTCAAGAAAGTGACTGCACCTTACAAGTATCCAAGGAAGGTAAGCACAACCTCAAAAGACAGGGCTTCTCATTGTACCAGAAACTGAGCATTTTTGGTCCTCCCTCAGCTCCTTTTCAGCTGCATTCTGGCAAACACTCCAACAGAATCCAGTTTTCCTTTCATGGAATACTGGGGTTTTCCCAGCAGCTCAAATGGGCAAGATGTTGAACTTATTCATTCCTCCCAAGCTCTGCTCA
>NW_020955359.1:12776-15602 GCF_003031625.1 Empidonax traillii | reverse complement strand
AATGGAGAAAGAATGAAAGAAAATAGGAAAGGAAGAAATTAGTTGGAATTGAGAGCTTTTAGGATTATTATGGTGGGTACAGATGGAAGAGGGCATTTATGGGCAGACCTGGGAAGGTCATGGAGCAGATCCTCCTAGCAGATATGTTAAGACATATAAAAGACAAGGAGGTGATCCAAGGCAGACTGTGGAAATCAAATCTGGGGCCTACGTAAGGGGTTATGTAAGTGAAGGTTCGTGAGATGGATGTGGTGAATGGTTGTATCAGTCAGCAACTGTTGAGGCTAAAGCAGTGAGCATCTTGATGGAAGTCATCTGGAAACAT
The DNA here is from genome assembly GCF_003031625.1 of Empidonax traillii. Classification (NCBI taxonomy): domain Eukaryota; kingdom Metazoa; phylum Chordata; class Aves; order Passeriformes; family Tyrannidae; genus Empidonax; species Empidonax traillii. Next base: position 15,277 of record NW_020955359.1, on the reverse strand, counting down.
CCTTCAGATCTCCATGGGAAAGAAAAGGAATAGAGAATCCACTTCTGAATGCTTTGGTGTGAGAAGCAGGAACCTTATTAATTCAAACAATAACAACTGAAGTGTTTGGGGAAGGAGACTTCTGGGCAATTAAAAGCCCCAGAGAATTCATCGAAGTTCTGCAAGGATCAGCTGAGCTACAGACAAGGTGCCAGATTAGGTCCTTAAAAACCTGGAGGTAAAAAAACATCAGAAAGCAGGATGGGGAACTTCACATTTAATTGGACTATTCAAACCACCAGTGACCTACTGTAATGGACTATTAAAAGACGGAGTCTGCTTTGCCACTGCCCTGGAGCTCAGAGCTAAAAAGTCTCAGTGCACCAGCTGGGCTGCTGCAGGAGCTGAGCTGCTTCAGGAGCTCCAGGAGATACCCAGCAAGCAAAAAGTTGTTACAGTCAAGAGCACGGCAAGTACTTTCCCACATAGGGCGTGCCAGGCAGATCTGGCTTGGATACCGGGATACCAACCCATGGGCAGTCAGGGTCCAATTTGGTACCGTCACTCGGATACAGGTGAAGTGGCCAATGGGCACCCAGGGTGTACCCGGTGAGGTATTTAGGGTGGTGCCCAGGGTGGTGGCAGTATCCCCTACCACTGTTACCCTGCCTGCCTGCTCTCTCCTCGGAGGCCACAACAGGACCAGGGTTGAAGCACCCTGTGGTGGTGGTAACTCCCGTGCTGTGCTTTTAACAATCACCCTCAGCTTTTCCCTGCTTTCCTGTCCTCCTGCTTTCTCTCCGCTCCCTTGTGTTACAAAATAAAGTCAAGTTATCATTTTGGAATCCAGCATCTGGCCGAGTTTGGGCCTTAATCTCACTTTTGGGAATGTTTTAGATCCTGGTTTCCCACTGCATCTCAGCGGATCAGAACAGCTTCCCTAAGTGACTTCAGTGAACTACCCATCAATTCAGAACTGGTTTGTCTTCAAATACTCTCTAGATTTGGTTGGTTGGTTGGTGGCTGTTGTTGCAGAATTCACAGCATATTCTGCTAATTTTTTTCTATAGTCTACATTTTTATTTAACCTCAAAATGACTGTGCATATCCCCTTTGCATACTGTAATATTAAATATTCACGTAATGAAAATACACATAAAATGAGGATGTGCTCAAACAACCTATTTATTCAACCTGGTTTACATTAATTTATCCAATATCACAAACAAGACAGCATCCAATACCAGGCTAGTTTTAAATGTATTTTCTTTCATTTCAGGTGACTGATTCCTCTGCTGAATCCTGATTTTTTTCCCACTGTCTGATAAAACATCATTTATCATGAGAATGTTCATTAAATCATGGATTCCTCGGTGTCTGCAGATACTCAGGTCACCTTGCAGATCCTTCCATGGATACAAGAGGCTTCTGACATCTCAGATTATTTCCCATTATGATTCTATAAACCAGTATAAAAAGGAACTGCCAAAATATTTCAACTTTGCGAGTGATGTCTTAGATGAGTGGTCACAACTGGAAAAGGTAGTATTTGTCTTTTGCTTTTTAGACATTGTGTTGTAATTTAAGCCCAGCCAGCAACCAAGTACCACAGAGCTCCTGGATCACATGAACACACACATGCACACCCCCCAGGGGGGTGGGGAGGAGACTCAGGAAAGAAGAGGTAAACCCCATGGGTTGAGGTAAGAATAGTTTAAGAATTGAAGTAAAATAACATATAATAATAATAATAGTCATCATCATAACAGTAACAGTAGTGATGAAAAGGGAGGCAACAAACAGAGAGAAGGAAAAACAAAGTGGAGTGATACACAACGTGATTGCTCACCACACCCAGGCAGTGCCCACGCAGTGATTGGCACCTCCTGACTAGGTTATATCCCCAGGTTACACTGAGCAGGACGTTCTGCGGTGTGCAATACCCCTGTGGGCAGTTTGGGTCAGCTGTCCTGCCTGTGCTCCCTCCCAGCGCCTTGTGCGCCTCGTCAACAGAGCGTGGGAAACTGAAAAGTCCTTGACTTAGAGTAAGCACTGCTTAGCAACCACTAAAACATCAGCGTGTGACCAACATTATCCTCATCCCAAAGCAAAAAAGCACAGCACTTTACCAGCAGTTAGGAAGAAAATTGACTCTACCCCAGCCAAATCCAGAACTCACTGGAACAAAGCTCAGATGATACAAATCAGTTTTCCTGATGGATACTGGCTAGATTAGCTGCAGAGTGGAATGCAACATTTTGTTTGGCTTGTCAGACATACAGGTATCACTCTGAGAGACTAGTTACCAGGGAGGATGTGCCTAGTCTGGAGTGATTTTGTTTTGAAACAAAATCTTTTAAGGTCTGTCTTCTTACTTTACTCTCTTCCGTTGTGTTCTAGGATGGAAGAAAACCAGCAAATCCAGCTTTTTGGTGGGTAAATGAGGAGGGAGAGGAGGTGAAGTGGAGCTTTGAAGAGCTGGGATTTCTCTCCAGGAAGGCAGCCAATGTGCTCTCTGAGGC
>NW_020955359.1:8267-11724 GCF_003031625.1 Empidonax traillii | reverse complement strand
AACATCCCAACTAACAGCCAAAGACATCTTATACCGACTCCAAGCTTCAAAGGCCAAGTGCATCATTACCAGTGACACACTGGCACCTGCAGTGGAATCTGTTGTGTCTGACAGCCAGTTTCTGAAAAGTAAACTAATTGTAGGCAAAGGGAGCAGGGCTGGGTGGCTGAACCTCAAAGAGCTCCTTGCGTGAGTATCCAGTTGTTTGACCTTCATCCCAGTGGGGGGAAGGAGGCTGTACCAGTCAGGTGACGTTGCTGAGATTTGGGGTTCACTTCCAAAATAAAAATTAGTTACATTTTTGCATCCTTCTGTCAATGCACTGCATTGTTATTGCACTGTATTAAGTACAGATTTGTCCGAAAAAGGTTTGGGGAGCTAAATTAGGTCCTTCAGCGTCTCCTCTCTCACTCAGGAACCTTCTGATTCAGAATGCACTTGTGACAGGCAAAATGTATTCTCTGATGCTTGCCTGTGGTATCTGACGTGTCTGTTTATTTAGTGAGATCCTACAGTTTGGGGCTGTTTTCCTGTTTTAACTCCTAAACCTTAGAAATGCAGATTTCTTGGCGGAAAAATGCATTTAGTGACTATAATACACTATTTCTTCTGAAGGGTGGCATCTGCTGACCATAAATGTGTCAAGACAAGAAGTCAAGACCCAATGCTGATCTATTTTACCAGTGGAACTACAGGCTTTCCAAAAATGGTGGTGCAGTCCCACAGCAGTTATGGCATCGGACTTGTAACTGGTGGCAGGTATTACCTTGGAGTTGCTCCCAGTGTCCTCATTAAGTGACATGATCCCCATTACATTGAAAATGTGACTGTAAAACTCCAGTGAATGTAGGCAGTCAGTGACTGTGGGATCTTGCCCCTTCCTCATCTTTTCCCTTTCACAGTGAAACCTTCCATATTAAAACCCTCTTGAAAACTCAGTTGAGATCATGATGTGCAGTGTTCTGTCTCCCAGACTGCAGAGGAGAAATAAGGAGTGTCCCTCTTTGACCCCTACAAACTTTCTGCAGAGCCCTGCCTCCTGATGTCACATCTTCCAGTGGAAGCCTCCTGCTCTGTCCTTGAATTCTAGAGTGTCCTGTGCCCAAGTCTCTCACACTCTGTGTAGCATTTTTTTCACCTCTGCTTTATCACCAGGCATTGGATGAACTTGACTCCTTCAGATATAATGTGGAATACCTCTGATACTGGGTGGGCAAAAGCAGCTTGGGGCAGTGTTTTTGCACCATGGATCTGTGGATCTTGTGTCTTTGTACACCACATGCCACAGTTTAAGCCAGCAATTATTGCAGAGGTAAGTAATCCATTTCCCAGGCAATCCAAAGTTGCCAAAATGCCTGTTTGTTCTCTCAGCCATTTCTCAAAATCAGTAAGCTGGCCAACTCTCCTCGACACTGGCCTCTTGTGTTGGGAGGGGACTCTGACTTTCCCAAGAATAATACTGGAAAAGCTTTGGTGTAGTTCCCTTCCTCTCACCACTTAGGCTTGAGCCTGGGATGTGGACGCCTTGGAAAGCACAAAACAATCTTAATTGGAACTACTACTCTCAGTGGTCTTTCATTTACAGATGTGACTTCTGTTGGACAAAGTTCTGCGTGTTCTAAGCAGTGGGACACACTGTTACATTATCTTTCTACAAAATAACTTTCTCTTTTTCTAGACTCTCTCAAGATACCCCATCACTACCTTCTGCACTGCTCCCACTGCCTACCGCATGCTGGTCCAACACGATCTGAGCAGGTACTGCAGGGCTAGGAGGGAGGTTGGGATATAATGCTGTGACAGCTCTGGCTGTTTAGTTCCTCACATTCCTTAATTTTTTTTCTCGGTTAATGGAAATCTAATTAGCAAAACATGCTTTAAGGAAACAGAGCTATGTTCTGAAATATGAGAGTAACTAGTCACACCATAGGCCACTCAGGCTTCAGGGCTGGGTCTTTGGAAAGACAGCACAAAGAGAACAAGTGAAATCTTTTTAAGTTGCGCCTTCCTCTGAACTTACAATTTGTAATTTAAATTTAAGTCAAGTTTCAGGTAACATTGGATGAGGGAATTACTGGAGTGGAGTGGAGTTATTCTCATATGCTTGAGAATGAAATGAGCAGTAAGAGGAGTTTCACATGCTGTTCCCACCAGTTTGTTACTGTGTAAAATACTCAGCTTGTGAGAAGTGGTTTGTAAGGAGTTTTCCCATCTTCAGTAAGGTACTTACTCTTCTCACATGGATCTTTCATCCTCACAGAAGCCAACACAGGTTAAACAGAAAGCTCAGGATCTGTGTTCCTGTTCAGCCTTACCCTCAGTTTTAGGTGTGCTTGGAAAGCCAAGGGAGGCTGTTCAGGTAAGGCCACACACTGCTCTCTTCTAGAGTTAAAAAACTATTTCATTTGCTATTCCTCTGAAGGTACAAGATGATGAGTCTGAAACACTGCATATCTGCAGGGGAACCACTCAATCCTGAAATGATGGCGAAGTGGAAAACCCAGACAGGGGTGGACATCCATGAAGGCTATGGCCAGACTGAATCAGTACGTTTCCCTTAATTCTTGCAGTATGCCCTTTCAAAAGTAACTACACCAAAGTCACAATGTCCTTGATAAATCAATGGAAAAGGTGAGAATCCTTCATATTACTTTTTTTAAAAAGGCTTTGCATAATTTTGATTCTATGTTTTCAGAATCAGCTAACTGCCTATTTCAATGGTTCAGACCCCTGCAAACACCATGCCAGAGACACCTCAGATCAAATAAGTTGTAGGAGATCCCATCATCATCTTTACATCAAAGGCAAAACTAAAAAAAATTAATTTGTTCTGGCTATCAATTTGGCCTGTCCCAGGTTTTAATGAAAAATATTAAACCAGCTCACATCCCAGACTTCTCTGGAAGCGAACACTAACAAAGCTATTAAGAGTCAGATGTCAGGCATTCTCTCATCCTACCCTTGAAATGGTCCTAAATTATTGAAATAAGATCTGTAATAATTCCACATCTGCTGTCTTGCAAAGTCAAGTGTTTTCAGAAGAACCCACTCACTCAGACTGAGCAAAATCAACCTCATTCCACAGGTCTGGCCTGAAATGCTTCTCAACCCCTCACTGATGTTCTTAAGGACCACAGTACTTTGGTCCTGATTCAGCCCTGGTCACAACAAAGTCCTGTTCTGTTTAATGCAAACAATAATAAAATGTACAAGATGATGCAAAAAATTAAAAAAATAATAGAAGTCTATTATGCAGGTGACGATCTGCGCCAACATGAAAGGAATGAAAATCAAACCTGGCTCTTTGGGAAAAGCCGTTCCCCCTTACGATGTGCAGGTACGTCGATGCGTTGCAGTTGGGGGTAGGGGAGGAAGGAATGCTGTCTGCGGCCCTTCTCTGTCCTGCACTGTGCTGGAACAGAGATTCATTCCTCGGAGCTAACCAAAGGAATGATGA
>NW_020955359.1:6574-7604 GCF_003031625.1 Empidonax traillii | reverse complement strand
GGAGGACTTTGAGCCTGATTGGTTGTGTGGTGGTGCTGAGGTGCAGTATTTTCTTAAGAAAAGAGTAGAATCAGGCAAACCTGTTGTTCACAGCATTTCAACTATCGAATAAGCTTTGGAAGACCTATCTTTGTGTTTAATGTGCTTCTGAACCCCCATAATATTTGGGTATTTGTCAGGATAATCCAGAGAAAACAGCTGCCTCTGTGCGTGGAGATTTTTATGTCACTGGGGACAGAGGGATTATGGATGAAGAGGGATACATCTGGTTTGTTGGGAGAGATGATGATATCATTAATTCTGCTGGGTAAGTCAGGTGCTTTTAGATGTGATCATTTGCCTGTTCAAATGCAACCTGGAAAGACCAATGGACTGGCCCATCTTGCTGCAGCTGACAGATCTTCCCTCTCCCTCAGGTATCGGATTGGCCCCTTTGAAGTGGAAAGTGCTTTAATTGAACACCCAGCAGTGGCAGAGTCAGCTGTGGTCAGCAGCCCTGATCCAGATCGAGGGGAGGTAAAAAGGAAAAGAAAAAACATGTGGAGAGAAATGCTCTTTAGGCATCACTTGCCTATACATCCTAGGCTTCCTAGGAATTCAATATGTTAAGGATTTTTCAAATGAAACGGGCTAACACCAGTTTTTTAAATCCATAACTTGGCCAATTTGGGAATTTCAGAATTACTTCTTTGTTTGCAGGGTTTATGTGGGGGAAAAAAAGTTTGGCTTTTCAGACTTATTTTGGCATCTTTTTCTCTAAGTAGTGGAATTTGGATTATTCCTCTTTTGTCACTAAGCACATGGTAGCCATGATATCCAGAGTGTTTATTTTTATTTTATGTTTTTCAACGTTGCAACATTTGTTTGAGCAACTGGGATGAAATTTTCAGCCTGAGTGATATATAAAATTAAGGAAAAACAAAAAGTGGAAAAATTTTAAAAATCCTCTGCTGTAGAATGGAGCCTTCATAACACACCATTCTGTCCCAAAGAGACAATGAAAGGGAAATTAAAGAAAATACTCAAATTT
>NW_020955359.1:2326-6358 GCF_003031625.1 Empidonax traillii | reverse complement strand
TTGCAACATTTGTTTGAGCAACTGGGATGAAATTTTCAGCCTGAGTGATATATAAAATTAAGGAAAAACAAAAAGTGGAAAAATTTTAAAAATCCTCTGCTGTAGAATGGAGCCTTCATAACACACCATTCTGTCCCAAAGAGACAATGAAAGGGAAATTAAAGAAAATACTCAAATTTTTGCATTCAGAATTTAGACACTCCCTTTTCACAAGAAATGCATCTATTCCCATCTCGGAAAATTAATGGAATCCCTTAATTTTTGTGACACAGGTGGTCAAAGCCTTCATAGTTTTAGCTCCTGCTTTTGCATCACATGATCCAGAAAAATTAACTCAGGAGCTTCAGCAGCATGTCAAGAAAGTGACTGCACCTTACAAGTATCCAAGGAAGGTAAGCACAGCCTCAAAAGACAGGGCTTCTCATTGTACCAGAAACTGAGCATTTTTGGTCCTCCCTCAGCTCCTTTTCAGCTGCATTCTGGCAACCACTCCAACAACAGCTAAATAAAACCAGAGTAGATGACGGGGTGTGTTGCAGCTGTAGCTTTGGGTTTGCTGTGTGTGCTGGAAAGGACCCAAAGGGAGGCAATGGTCAGTGACTTGACTTCATCAGAGTCCAATTTTCCTTTCATGGAACATGGGGTTTTCCCAGCAATGGGAAAATGGGCAAGACATTCAGTCAGAATCCCATCATCCCAGCCCTCCCTGTGCAGCTTCCCATCTCTTTTTCCCCCACCCTTAATAAAATGTGTCTTTCCTTCAACTGGGAAATCAGCCTGAATGTATTTTTGCCTTTCAGGTGGAGTTTGTTCGGGATCTGCCAAAGACAGTTAGTGGAAAAATCCAGAGGAAGGTCCTAAGGAACAGAGAGTGGGGGAGAGAATGACAAGGGTGAGAGTGCTCTGGAAAACAGGGAGAGAAAAGTTCCATCGCTGATACCAGCCATAACACATCAAATTTGGCATGTGGTCATGTCCAAGAGCACTAGGAGAACATACAGAAAAACAAGCTAAGGAAGAAAAAGGAGAAAACACTCATATGGCTTGAGGATATGTGGTATTGAAACCTGTTTTGCCATCAACCGACAAATTCGGAAGACAGAAGTTGCAAATAATTCGGAGCATGGAATGGGAGAGAGAAAGGACACACCCAGAAGCCTAGAAAGGAAATTTTTTATTAAAAAATGTAACCACAATACTTTGATACATATAAATAAAAGAGAAAAGAATAAAGATAATCTTTGCCCTGCTTTGTCCAGTAGTGGGTATCAGTAGAGCATTGATACATTATTTTCAAAAAATACCACTGTAATATTTCCAAATTCTTTCTGAGTGGAAAAAGAAAGACACTGATGAATTTCTGCTCTACTTAAATGGTTAAAGAGGAGGTAAAAGAAGTCCCAAAGTGCTTTAGGTTAAGGTGCAAATTATGCATAATTAACAATGGTGTAAATGATTACAAGAAAAAGTTACTTCATGGAGAGAGTTTTGCTGCTTGGTCTGTTTTGCTTTACCTTCTGTTCTCATTACTTCAGACGAAGCAAATGATAAAGTAGGAAAGGTTTCACTCCAAATCCTTTTTCCCAGAGGGTCCGGCTTTCACGTCTCCAGGTAAAGGCTCATCTTTACAGTGTCTCTTTTGGGAAATATGTTGTGAAAGCCAAGCAAACTGAACGAAGAGGATCTACCCCAGCCAGCTCTCAATCTCTCCTGTCCACAGCAGACAGGTCAGGAAAATGTTGTTTGTCTGAATTATTCATGTTCATGATCATTGAACAGAAGCAGAGGGTACTAAATCAGGAAAAACAATTCCTGATTCTTGGAGCCATTCAAAGGACTTGGCCATTACTGGGTCTTTTTTTAACTTCATTTTCACCTCCAGGTTTGCAGGTGAGGAAGTGCTAAAACCTTGAAGGGTCTCACAGCAAAACTCGGCAGACATTTGGGTAGACCACTGGAGAATCTGGAATTTAAAATGTCTTTCATCTTGTCAGTCTTGAATACCATTTCTGATCCTGAATATTGTTCCTGAATGTTCTGTCCCTCCTCTTCCCTTGACAGGCTGTTGTGTAGATCTTGTCATTGTAATGCTCTGAAATCTGTAGATTATATTTAAATCATAGAATTAGAGCAGACTAAGAAATTATAAATATCCTCTCAAGTTTTTAAAAGTAATAACCAAAATGATTAGGCTTGTTTGTTCAAGGATTCAAAGTGGATCCATTGTTTTTTAGCATTAAAAGTGGGGGTCACAGCCTCAAAGAAAGGTTCCATTTCACAAAAATCATGATATTTTTACTAGCAGTTGTTTCCTTAAGTAAGAGAAAAACAATACTAATTGCATATGGGGTAAAGGACTACAAAATGTACTTAAAAACCTGGGACAAAGGGCAAAACTTTGCAGATTCACTCAGGCCACAGAAATTCTGCATGAAGAAGAATTTGATGAAGAGTTTACCTGTAATTTTGTTGGTAGTTTGTGGATAGTTTCATCCTTTGTAAGAACAGAAATGAAAACTACCCTTATTTCAGGAGTCCCTCACCCTAAATCTTGTATTGAGTTTAGTGGTTCAAAAAGGCAAATCAGTATTTGGACTCTGGTTCTAAAATCATCAGAGGCCTCCAGGACTCTCCTGGCTCCTGCTCTGTAGGTTTTTCCACACTGGAGCCAGTTTTTTTTTTTTTCCCTGTTTGATAACCTTTATGTGCACTTATGAGAAGCCTCTAAATAGCATTAGAATTTTTAGAGTTGAGATCTGGAATAATCCTCTGATATGTGGAAAATAAATAATCAGCGGCAGCATTATAAGATTATAAGAAGAGAAAGAAAAGAGTGGCAGTGGAAAGGAAGAAAGCAATTAGACTTGAGAGCTTTTAGGATCATTATGGTGAGTACAGATGGAAGAGAGCATTTACAGGAAGCAAATGCAGAAATGTCTATATCAAATTTGGTGCCTTCATAAGGGATTACTGAAATGAAGGCTCTTTGGATGGATGTGGTCGATGGATTTATCAGTCAGTGACTGCTGAAGCTAAAGCTGTGAGAATCTTGATGGGAGTAGTCTAGTAGAAAAGGAATAGAGAATTAGCTAGTGAATGCTTTGGAGTAAGAGGCAGGAACCTTGTTCTAATACAAGCAATAACATCTGATGTTGGTTTTGAGTATGGAGAGTTGTAGGCAGTTAATTAAAAAATCAAAAATATGAGAAAGCAGGATAGGGAACTTCACATTTAATTGGAGTGTTAAAATCATCAGTCTGGCTGTTAACTAGCCTGAGCGAATTTAATTAATAACTCAATAATTCATAACTGGATTGTCTTTGGATAATCTCAATATTATTTTTCTCTTTTTGTTGTTTTTTCTTGTTGCAGGATTCACATCAACAGTTCTGCTCATTTCCTCACATAGTCTACAGCATCTACATACCTCATTTTCTGCCATGAAGTTGTTTAAATTATGGAGTCTAAAATTCTTGTGGACTCTGAAGCCTCCTAACAGGACTTTCCGTGGACACTCCAGGCTGCTTGCCTCTGATGTCCATTCCCAGTATGAGCCCATCAGGCGGGGCAAACAGGAACTACCAAAGTACTTTAACTATGCAAGTGATGTTCTGGACAAATGGGCTGAGATTGAAAAGGTAGATGATCTTTTGTTGTGCCGATGAGATACTCTGATTTGAAATTCGTTTGAAATGATTTGGGTCTGGAGGCAATTAGGTTGGTAAACATTTCAGATTCAGAAAAGCAGAATCTATTGGGAATACCTGAGCGTGATGCATAGCACATCTCAATCCATTTAGGACAAGGGAAAAACAACAGCTTATATGCCACTTGTGGAATACTCAGATCTTCCATAATTTGTAGGTGGTTTTGCATTATAATTTCATGGTCTGTCAGAAGAAAATGTTTTGTGTTTGATTCCTTATGCTTTGCAGGCTGGAAAGAGACCACCAAACCCTGCGTTTTGGTGGATAAACGGAAAAGGAGAAGAAGTGAAGTGGAGCTTTGAGGAGCTGGGGTTCCTGTCTCGGA
>NW_020955359.1:0-2305 GCF_003031625.1 Empidonax traillii | reverse complement strand
AATGTTGTTTGTCTGAATTATTCATGTTCATGATCATTGAACAGAAGCAGAGGGTACTAAATCAGGAAAAATAATTCCTGATTCTTGGAGTCATTCAAAAGACTTGGCCATTACTGGGTCTTTTTTTAACTTCATTTTCACCTCCAGGTTTGCAGGTGAGGAAGTGCTAAAACCTTGAAGGGTCTCACATCAAAACTCGGCAGACATTTGGGTAGACCACTGGAGAATCCGGAATTTAAAATGTCTTTCATCTTGTCAGTCTTGAATACCATTTCTGATCCTGAATATTGTTCCTGAATGTTCTGTCCCTCCTCTTCCCTTGACAGGCTATAGAGTAGATCTTGTCATTGTAATGCTCTGAAATCTGTAGATGATAGTTAAATCATAGAATTAGAGCAGACTAAGAAATTATAAATATCCTCTCAAGTTTTTAAAATAACCAAAATGATTAGGCTTGTTTGTTCAAGGATTCAAAGTGGATCCATTGTTTTTTAGCATTAAAAGTGGGGGTCACAGCCTCAAAGTAAGGTTCCATTTCACGAAAATCATGATATTTTTACTAGCAGTTGTTTCCTTAAGTAAGAGAAAAACAATACTAATTGCATATGGGGTAAAGGACTACAAAATGTACTTAAAAACCTGGGACAAAGGGCAAAACTTTGCAGATTCACTCAGGCCACAGAAATTCTGCATGAAGAAGAATTTGATGAAGAGTTTACCTGTAATTTTGTTGGTAGTTTGTGGATAGTTTCATCCTTTGTAAGAATAGAAATGAAAACTACCCTGTATTTCAGGAGTCCCTCACCCTAAATCTTGTATTGAGTTTAGTGGTTCAAAAAGGCAAATCAGTATTTGGACTCTGGTTCTAAAATCATCAGAGGCCTCCAGGACTCTCCTGGCTCCCGCTCTGTAGGTTTTTCCACACTGGAGCCAGTTTTTTTTTTTTTTTCCTGTTTGATAACCTTTATGTGCACTTATGAGAAGCCTCTAAATAGCATTAGAATTTTTAGAGTTGAGATCTGGTATAATCCTCTGATCTGTGGAAAATAAATAATCAGCGGCAGCATTATAAGATTATAAAAAGAGAAAGAAAAGAGTGGCAGTGGAAAGGAAGAAAGCAATTAGACTTGAGAGCTTTTAGGATCATTATGGTGAGTACAGATGGAAGAGAGCATTTACAGGAAGCAAATGCAGAAATGTCTATATCAAATTTGGTGCCTTCATAAGGGATTACTGAAATGAAGGCTCTTTGGATGGATGTGGTCGATGGATTTATCAGTCAGCGACTGCTGAAGCTAAAGCTGTGAGAATCTTGATGGGAGTAGTCTAGTAGAAAAGGAATAGAGAATTAGCTAGTGAATGCTTTGGAGTAAGAGGCAGGAACCTTGTTCTAACACAAGCAATAACATCTGATGTTGGTTTTGAGTATGGAGAGTTGTAGGCAGTTAATTAAAAAATCAAAAATATGAGAAAGCAGGATAGGGAACTTCACATTTAATTGGAGTGTTAAAATCATCAGTCTGGCTGTTAACTAGCCTGAGCGAATTTAATTAATAACTCAGTAATTCATAACTGGATTGTCTTTGGATAATCTCAATATTATTTTTCTCTTTTTGTTGTTTTTTCTTGTTGCAGGATTCACATCAACAGTTCTGCTCATTTCCTCACATAGTCTACAGCATCTACATACCTCATTTTCTGCCATGAAGTTGTTTAAATTATGGAGTCTAAAATTCTTGTGGACTCTGAAGCCTCCTAACAGGAATTTCCATGGACACTCCAGGCTGCTTGCCTCTGATGTCCATTCCCAGTATGAGCCCATCAGGCGGGGCAAACAGGAACTACCAAAGTACTTTAACTATGCAAGTGATGTTCTGGACAAATGGGCTGAGATTGAAAAGGTAGATGATCTTTTGTTGTGCCAATGAGATACTCTGATTTGAAATTCGTTTGAAATTATTTGGGTCTGGAGGCAATTAGGTTGGTAAACATTTCAGATTCAGAAAAGCAGAATCTATTGGGAATACCTGAGCGTGATGCATAGCACATCTCAATCCATTTAGGACAAGGGAAAAACAACAGCTTATATGCCACTTGTGGAATACCCAGATCTTCCATAATTTGTAGGTGGTTTTGCATTATAATTTCATGGTCTGTCAGAAGAAAATGTTTTGTGTTTGATTCCTTATGCTTTGCAGGCTGGAAAGAGACCACCAAACCCTGCGTTTTGGTGGATAAACGGAAAAGGAGAAGAAGTGAAGTGGAGCTTTGAGGAGCTGGGGTTCCTGTCTCGGAAAGTGGCCAA
>NW_020955358.1:1218070-1224843 GCF_003031625.1 Empidonax traillii | reverse complement strand
CTGACCTAGTCTCAAATGGTGCTTTCTGGTAGAATAAGGAGTGAAAATAGCTGTAAACCAGGAAAATGGTCGGTGGCTGATTCCTTTGCGGTGTGTCTTGAGCTTTTCAGATTTTCCAGAAGAAATGTCAGCGTGTTTCGTATGTCCTGAAGGACTGATATTTGCTCTGTGATTATACTAGCTCTTAAAGAAATACACAGGTATTGGAGCACTTACCTAGAGGGCTGCAGGCAGTATTCTCGGTATTTCATCTACAATTTGGTTCCTGTAGGCCATGGCTTCAACTAAAGGAATAAAAATATCCCTTACCAGTAGCCATTCTGCTATTGGGATTAGAGCTATGCTGTTCCCTCAGGAGGATTGGATCTGTTCAATGTCTGTACAGGAGGTGTGCAAGGGGATCTTTGAATAATGAAATAAGACTTAAGCCATTATATCTAATTAACACAGACCACACCTTTTTCCTGGTAACTTCCTAGAGCTGCCAAGACTGTTTAAATGTAGGTTTTTTTCCTTTATGCTAGTAGGAAAACTGTACAAAAACGTGCTCTGCTTCAGTACTGTATCACCACGGCTGAAAATGTAGAGAAGTCAGAATTATGGTCCCTACAGCACTTTCCATTTTACAGCATGTTGAAGGTAAGCCTTTTGTAAAACATCTCGCCAAAACCAAGGAGTGCAAAAAAATCATTCACCAAGAGTGGAAGGAGGAATTTCCCTTTTCTTTTAATCCATGCACCAAGCATGACAATGGCACTATAGGATACTGCATTTAATATTCATGCTGTGTCCAAGTAGCAGAAGAACTAATTCTATTAAAAAAAAAAAAAGAAATAACTGTTGACACCAACTCTAGATTTCTGTGGGTTTGCTCCTGAAGTGTTAATTTGAAAATGCATTACAGCAGGGGGTTTGTACTTCTGTCCTTTTCATGCCATTGTATTTACACAGTGAATTTTAGAGTGAAATGGACTCAAAAGTTTGACCTTTCTTATTACAGAAGGTATGTGTTTCACGACACAGAGGAGTAGAATGCTGTGTCTCGGCATACTAAATGTTACTACTTCAATGACAAAAAAATCGTGTTATTTCCCTTGTGTACTGCTGTGAAGTCCGTGCATACCAGCAATGTCCTGCAGTGCAGCCACAGCCAGAGACCCACTTCATACAGTATGGTGGTATGAGAATGATCAACGATCAGAAGGCTTTTTAATTGCAGTTGCTTTTGTGCAATTGCCGAAATCCATTAAATCGTGCTGAATACTTCAGTGCATACCCTAATATACAGCATTTATACATTCATCCTCTGCACCCTCTTATGCACACTGCCAGTGTATGCTCCATTAATATCACAACCTACTACGCTATGCTTCTTCAGTTAGCTACTGACTTTCAGTTTTATTAAAAGCTTTTTTAGCTTTTTTTTTTCCAGTGAATATCCAGGATTTTTATAATGTAGCCATTAAAACCATTGCTTTCAAATTCACTGCAATAAACAGATTCCAAAATGAGGTGTGAGTCTTCCTGCTACCACTGGATGAATTGGATAAATCAGTGGATATTTTTCTCCTGTTTTATTTATATATGTTTATGTATATATATATGAGATAGATTAAAATTTAGTCCAGGATAGTTTTTTATCTACAAATAGGCTCACAAAAATTACCTTAAAATTTCCGAATGTTTGTATCTCCAGACACCTGTCACAATCAAATACAAAGTGTTAATCAGTGTAAAGAAAAACGTTTATTCAGAGATGTTTCCTAAGGTAAAAAGGCTCACAGACGCATTCTTTGCAGAGAAAGATTATGTGAGGTATTAAAGAGGTCAGTAGGGAAGGGATAAACTTTATCACATCAAGCTAGAAAACCTCTTTAAGTGTGAAAGGTCTATGTCCTTTGACAGTGCTTTGCATTTAGCTAAAAATAAGCAGTGGTGGTATTTGAATTTAAAGCTATTTGAGAAAGCAAACCTATATATGACAGGGCACTGTTGCTGTATCAGTGATGGAGCAGTCCTTTAAAATACTGTGACATTAGTGGTCACCTATAAGACTGTGAATTGGATATATTCATGGTGGAAATGCAGGTTTATTCTATTTTGAAATGAATTCAAGCATTATCAGCCAGGCTGTCAGACAAAAGGGAACTAAAATCGGCATTCCAGCACTTTTGTTTATCCATTGCAATAAGTGTTTCTTTGTTTTCCTGAGAAACACAGATATTCTCTCTTGCCAAGCATGGTTCATTGTTGGTCGTGTTGAGCAGTACAACCAGATGATGCCACTGAATCAAATTTAAGAAAATGAGGCCCAAACCCTCTATTGGCACAAGGGGTCACAATTTCAGGGATATTGTGAAGCTCAGAGCACAGCATGACTATAATTCAGCAAAATTATCAATTGTCTTTGTACTGAAATAACACCTAAGAGTCTTCTGTGATACAAACACGTGCATCCATCAGGTAGTCAGGACTTCTGGAGACACTGCACGATTCTAAAATGTTATTTCAAGTGGTCAACGTGCCTTAGGGTCATGCTTAACATTTTAAATATTTTAATGACTCTTTTACTATAAAATATAGTCATACATGGGAGACAGTGTCAAAGGCTTTGCTGAAGTCCAGATAGACACATCCACAGCCTTTCCCTCATCCACCAGGTGGGTCGCCTGATCGTAAAAGGAGATCAGGTTGGTCAAACAGGATCTGCCCCTCCTAAACCCATGTTGGCTGGGTCTGAGCCCTTGTCCATCCTGTAGCTGCTGTGTGATTGCACACAGGATGATCTGCTCCATAACTCTGCCAGGCACAGAGGTCAGGCTGACAGGCCTGCAGCATCCTTGCATCCTTTTTTATGGATTGGGGTGATATTTGCCAACTTCCAATCATCTGGGACCTCCACCGTGAGCCAGGACTGTTGGAAGATGATGGAGAGCGGCTTGGCAAGCTCTTCTGCCAGCTCCCTCATCACCCTAGGATGAATCCCGTCTGGTCCCATAGACTTGTGAGGATCCAGATGATTCAGTAAGTCACCAACTATTTCCTCCCGGAATACAAGGGGGCTATTTGGTTTCCTAACTCTGTCTACCAGCTCCAGAGGCCAGTTACCTTGAGGGCCACCTGTCTTACTGGTAAAAACTGAGGCAAAGTAGGTGTTAAGTACCTCAGCCTTCTCCTCATCTCTGTTAACTGTTTCCCTCCAAGTCCATCAAAGAATGGAGGTTTTCTTTGCCCCTCCTTCTGTTATTAATGTATTTATAGAAGGGCTTTTTGTTATCCCTAACAGAAGTGGCCAATTTAACTTCAAATTGCGCTTTTGCATCCCTGATTTTCTTTCTGCATGATCTAGCTGAATGTCTTCCTGAATTCTTCGTAAGTAGCCAGCCCTTTCTTCCATAGCTGGTAAACTCTCTTTTTATCCCTGATTTCCTTCAGAATCTCCCTGTTTAACCAAGCTGGTTGTCTTCCCCGCTGGTTTGCCTTTCAGCACACTGGTACGGCCTCTTCCTGTGCTCTCAAAACTTCCTGCTTGAAGCACATCCATCCCTCCTGAACCCCCTTGTTTTCAAGGGTTGTTTCCCAGGGTATGCCCTGGACTAGACTTCTGAATAGGTCAAAATCTGCCCTCCAGAAGTCCAGAGTAGAGGTTTTATTGTTGGCTCACCTTGAATCTCTGAGTATTGAAAATTCTATTATTTCATGGTCACTATTTCCCAGGTGGCCTTCAACCACTACGTCTCCCACCAGCCCCTCTCTGTTTGTAAACAGCAGGTCTAGCGGGGCCTTACCCTTGGTAGGTTCATGTACCAGATGATGAAGGAAATTGTCCTCTATACACTCCAGGAACCTCTTAGACAGCCTCTTCTCTGCAGTATTGAGCTCCCAGCATATATCTGGCAGGTTAAAGTCACCCACAAGGACAAGGGCTGACGATTTCAAGACATCCACCAGCTGCTTATAGAATAATTCATCCCCTTCATCATCCTGGTAGGGTGGTCTGTAACAGACACCTATGATGATGTCGGCCTTGTTGGTCTTCCCCCTGATTCTGACCCACAGGCACTCAACCTTATCGTTGCTGAGGGGGAGGAGGTGCTTCAGGTGCCAGAGCAGAGATTCCCTGGAGCCCATGATGCAGACCATGGTGAGGCAGCTGTGCCCAGGCAGCCCATGGAGGTCCACAGGGGAGCAGAGATCCACCTGCAGCCTGTGAAGGATCCTGTGCTGGAGCAGGCTGCTGGCAGGACCTGTGGATGCATGGGGAGAGGAGCCCACACTGGAGCCAGTTTGCTGCCAGAACTTGTGACACCACAGGGGACCCACACTGGAGCAGTTCATGAAGAACTGTAGCCTATGGGAAGGGCTCATGTTGGAAAAGTTTGTGGAGGGATCCTACACTGGAGCAGGGGAAGAAATCCTCTCCCTGAGGAGATAGGAATGGCAGAAACAACATGTGGAGATCTGACTGCAGCCTCCATTCCCCACTTCCCTGCACCACAGGAGGGGAGGGGGGAAAGAATCTAGAATAAAGTTAATCCTGGGAAGGAGAGAGGTGTAGGGGAAGGTGTTTTTAAGATTTGGTTTAACTCTCACTATCGTACTCCAATTTGATTGGTAATAAATTCAATTAATTTCAGTTAATTTCCCTAAATCTAGTTTTGCCCATGACAATAACTGGTAAGTGATCTCTCCCTGCCCACATCTCAACCCATTTCATTATATTTTCTCTCCTCTGTCCAGCAGAGAAGAGAATGGTAGAATGGCTTTGGTTGGTACCCAGCCTCTGGCCAAGGTCAAACCACTGCAACTAGTCACTAGTGGAATATCTCAGCAAGTTTGTAGATGATATAAAACTGGGAGGATTGGTTGATACATCAGATAGTTGTGCTTCCATCCAGAGGGACACTGACAGGTTGGACAAATGGTCAAACTGAACTTGATGAAGTTCAGTGAATAGAAATGCCTTTAAGTCCTACATCTGGGGAGGAGCAACCCCATGCATTAGTACTGTATACTTCAGGAGCTGACAGCCTGGAAAGCAGCTTTGCAAAAAAGACATGGGGGTCTTGGTGAATAATAAGTTGGCCATGAGCCAGCAATACATCCTTGTTATAAAGGAGCCTTAAAGTGCCCTGGGCTGCACTGGGAGAAGTGTTGCCAGCAGGTTAAAAAGCGTGGTCCTCCTCTCCTGCTTAGCCTTGGTGAGGCCACTTCTGAATTGCTGGGTCCAGTTCTGGGCTCCCAAGTACCAGAGAGAGATGGGCATACTGGAGCAAATCCAGTGAAGGGCCACAAAGATGATTAAGGGCTTGGAGCATCTGGCACAGGAGGGGAGGCTCAGAGAGCTGGGATTGTGTAGCCTTGAGCAGAGAAGGCTCAGGAGGATCTTATCCAAGTACACAAACACCAGGCAGGAGGGAGTACAGAAGATGGAGCTAGACTCTTCTTGATGGTGTCCAGTGACAGAATAAGAGGCAATGGGCACAAATACAATTAAAAGAACTTTATTTAAACATAAGAAAAAGATATCCAAACCCCTACTGATCATGGCCCTGAGCAACCTGCTCTACTTGATTCTGCAGTTGCATTGGACTAGGCAATCCCCAGAGCTGCCTTCCAACCTCAGCAATTCTGTGATTCTGCAATCTCTCCTCAGGGGCTGTTACAGGATGCTTTGACAACATCTTTTCCAAGACACAAAGGAAAAAGAAGATCAGCACCACCAATGCAAAGAGGTTAACAGTAAACCACTGTTCCTTGGGACACCTAGAGATCTAGGCTGATCTTCATGGTTTTAAATCTTAAAAAAAAAGCAAACTGAACAACATGTGGTGGGTAGCACCAGTCTGTAACCAAAAGATGGAAAACTCTTCTTTGCAGTGCAGTGTGACAGTGATGTGATAAGCAGTAACTCTGCCATTTCAAGTCTTTATTGAAAAGCAAGGTACTCGGGGAATCTTTGGAATCTGATTTACTTCTGTACCCCTTTGAAGTCTCACTTCAGGTTTACCTTAGGTAAATCAATACCTCGAGTGAAGTAGAATCCTAAAAATAAGCAAAAACTTCCCCCCTTGACCAGTATTGTTTCTACAGGCCTTTATCATCTTCCTGCTGCCTTAAAAAATAAAATAGATTGTTTTAAACAGTTCCAGTTTCGTGCATAAATCAAGAACAGAGCTCACTCTTAACACAGAGCCACCTGCTGACAGCCAAGTATATTCATTTCGTACTGAATTTGAAATCTTGTCTCTGTTTCCAATAAAACAACAGTTCTTGGCAATTTTTTTCCTGTCTCTTTATCTGTATCACAGGGCTTTGAGGGATAGAAGTTAAAAAGCAGGTCATTAAAAACAAACATAACTATGCAGAAACCCTGTTAAATCTTTACAGATTTGCAAATCCACATAGATATTATTTGAGAGAGATGCCATTTGGCGGTTACCAAGACAGTTAGATTTTGATTTTAGAGGTGGGTGAAATTGTCCCACTTCTGTTCAGTAGTGAAACGAGCTTCCAAAGCAGGACAGAAAGCAGCAGGTGTGACACAACATATCTCTGACCCGTGTCCGGATCAAGAATGCCTGATGGAGCAGCTGGCTCTGAAAGACTTATTCAAACTGGCCTGTGTTCAGGCCAGTTATTCAGTCTGCTTTGCCTCATGCATCTAGGGACATTTCAGATGCCATTACCTGTGCAGGCCTCAGAGGCCATTATGAAACACCTGCATTCAATCCCTTTTCAAAGCAAACAACCAATGCAGGCATTGGTGTGTT
>NW_020955358.1:1212230-1217484 GCF_003031625.1 Empidonax traillii | reverse complement strand
AACCAGATGCGGTTATTGATCTAGTAACATTTGATCCCTTTCTGCTCTAGTTGTCCTGAAATGTCTCTGATGTGACTAGTAGGCAGCTGCTGCCTGGGGCTGCACCAGCCTGTCTTGTCATCCCACACCACCTTGCAGCTCAGGGACTGTGGAACTGTAACTTGCCCTAACTGGAGTCCTGCCCATACACGAAAAAACCTTTTCCTGGGGGCTGACTCAACAACCCTGGCTTGCCAACAGTGGGCAGCCCTACATTGGTATGGGTTTCTGTGCCCATGCACCCAGGTCCACACATCTGTGATACCCTCTGTATGCATGCTGGGCACACTGGAGTTCCCCCCGCCATCCCAGTCAGCTGGGCAGAGCGAGTGACAGACTCGCTCTACACCTCTGGCACTGCTGATGTGTTGCAATATCAAAGCACAAGAGGAGCCCTTCAAAAGCTTGCCCTACAGCTCTCCTTGAGCTCTGTGAGAGGCATTAATTTCTGATCACGCATCGCTCTGGTTACTGCTTGTCAAGCAACACGTAGTCACTGCATATTTAATGTTTCTGTGCTTTTAAGGGTATGTGTGTTAAGAGGGAAAGACTAAGCACATAATCTAAGAAAGGACTCATTGTAAGGGATCGTGGGTCTACACGTATGCACTGTAAGAAGCAAAATGGACACTTGACAATGATAGGGAGGAACAAGCATCACAGAAAGGAATGTGCTATGCAGAAAAGTATATATGAATAGAGTTAATATGTGGAAACAGGGTAAAGTGCTTCAGTGATATCTGTGGAAACAACATGAAATACAACCAATGGTTGTCCAGGCTGTCCCAGGAACAGCATCAAGTTTTAGACCAAAATGTCGTATTGGCCTAATAAAGTTGTGTCTCAAAGCAGAAGCAAGTAGGCAGCGTCTGGTAGATCTCAACAGAGATGACCAAAGCCTTTACAAGACACCTGCAGCCAAGAGCCCTTGAGAATCCACTCATCCAAGCTCCCAGGTCTGCACTCAGACCAAACAGAAGTTGCTCCAAGGACCTCTTCCCAGAGGAGGTAGACAGAGCACATATTTCAGCCATACCCCTCATCTCTGTGCTTCCCCTAAAAAACTGAACTTAAGTGGCATAAAATTCATACAGTTAAAAAAGGCTGACCTTTTACTGTGTATATGCTTATGGCACTATACTGTGCATATAAAAGTATAGCTTGATCTCTCCCCCAGCAGTTCCCCAGAGTGACTATCTCAGCATTACTTTCTTCTTTCATTAAAAACAAACCAAAAAAAAACCTCAGCACCAAAACATTCAAAAATTCTGAGGAGGCCAAAGTTTAGCTGAGAAAGTAGTTGAGGCCCAGGCCTTGGCTGAGTGCCCATCAAAATCAATAGGAGTCTTTCCACTTGCCTAAAGGGTTTTGACTGAGCTCTAAGGGGGTGTTGGGAGGTAGCAGAATCTTTGCTGTTTACCCACTAACAAAGAAGTGTTCATAATAATCTGCTGCCATCTGTCTTTGTTTTGCTAACCCACTCAGCTGGGTCTGAACAGAGAACACACCAATGATTAGAGAATTAATTACTGAGAGAATGATCCCTTTGCATTTCTCACCTTCTGCAAGATGTTGACCATGTGGGAGATTTCCTTGCATGATTACAACAAACCACCACGACACTGAGAGCCTATGGCTGTTACATGAATACATCATGCAAGATATAAAAATAAGTAGATTTCTTCAGCCTCAGAGAGCTGCTATAAGATTTCTGTTGTATCTGTTAGAAAGAAAGTGGTTGAAATGCGATCATGAGATAAGGTTGGCAGCCCCAAATCCTCCTCAACGTATTCCAAAGTGATGAACAGCATAATGTCTCAAGAATCATCCAGACTTCATATCAACAACGCTCCAGCACCACCATAAGTGAAAGGGTATAGTAACTTTGTGCTCTGAAGTGTTGTGACCCATACAAATTGGGTGGTATTAGCTAGTCATCAGAATCAAACCCAGCAAAGCCAAATCTGAGGGGTGGACAGGCCAGGTGACAGCTACATGGAGTGGGGCCAGTGGGGGAGGCACAAAAAGACACCTGAGGGCAAGAGGTGAGTGATAGCAAGGACTTTGGAGCTGAGGTGGCTGGGGGCAGGGAGTTGCAGTTGAGCAGTGGTAGAAACCAGAGATGAATAGCGAGGCCCAGACATTCAGATCTGAGAACTATCAACCTTACAGCATAAAACCATTCTCCTCCTTCTGCAGCCTGACCCACATAAAGGTAGTGAGTATTGGAGTGTTGGAGTGCACCACAAACCAACCCCGTGGCTAGCAACTTCCCCTATTGCTAAGGAATTATAAAACACATGTGAAAATAGTCACTGCATAAAAAATAATAAAAAAAGACCTGTTGGAGTCTGAGGGCTGACTGGATATTTTGCAGAGATGGGTACAGAGGCAGGCCAGCTCTGCTGAGAAGGTATTCAGATCCTAAGTCAAGTTTAGACCACAAATTACATCTGACAGTCACTTGGCCTTGAGAGCTCTTGCAGCTTACCAAGAGCCTTTTTGTCCAGAGAGCAAAGTACCTGAGCAGAATCTAAAAGCAGTGAGTCATGGCAATATTTTCCTCAGTCTGTTTCAATCTCTGGGTGATCCTTAAAAATTTCTTAGTGGACCTGTTTAGGAAATTTCACATGCACATAAATTACCATGTAGCATCTGCAAATCTAGTTCCTGTTTGTGCATCCCTTAAAAATGACTGATCAAACTCAGAGGTCTACACACCTCAGGCAGAAACACATGGATTCAAATGCAGTGGGACCTTCAGGAAAGACACCCATTAAGCTCTCTGTTATTGTCTTAGTCTTTATATTTTTGACAAAACCAAAGTACAATAATTGTTACTTTTAATTAAACCTTGAAAGGATGCCATATAACACATAAACTAGAGATACTCCTTGTCTAAGAAGATTTTTTAAATGTAGGTGTTTAATCAATTAGTGCAGCTACCAAAGAAGCATGAGCTCACAGGTCAGTTGGGGATTTAGTAGTTCTGGAATGCTGCCTGCAGTCTGAATCAATTCAAGCTCTGTTATAAAAACCGTAATATTGGTGTGGAGCTATGGGACACTTCCACATCTGATAGCCCATCACTTTGAGGTGAAAATCCTCACAGAAGAAAATTCTAATGTTTATAAAATAAAAGTTCATATTTCTTCTTGAATACTTCTTCCTTCCTGTGGGGAGTACCACTAAATCAATAATAAACTGTAAAGATATTATAAACAAAGCAAAACAAAACAAATAAACAAAAAGAGTGTTTTCAGTTTATTTGGATATATTTTTGAAGTTGCAACTTTTGAAATGTAAAATAAAATACTTCAGATTATCTGTGGCATGATCATAATAAATAAATATTAAGTTTCCAGTACATTATCTTCAATAATGAATCTCATGGCAACATTGCTGCTTTTCATTACTGCCGTCACACTGATGCACCAAGTAAGTCTGCTTTCAACTAAATGCTGTCCACAAATATGTGCAATTCATTCACATATACATTGTTGCAGAGGGAGTAAATGAGGGCAAAGCCTGACCTTCTGATTTTAATATCCCATCTAGCTATAAAACGTCTACGTTTAAATTTGTGTTTTCAAAGTATTTCACACCACTGAGACACTCTTGGCAGAGTAATTTTTCTTATGTGTACAGCATTTGCCCACCCATCAGCACTGTCTTGATCTGACAGTTAAAACTGTTGAAAACCAAAAAGAATAAAATAAAGAAAATACCCAGCCATGAAATTTCATAATAAAGAACGTGATTTTTTCTGGGCCAGATGATTCGCTGCAGCAAAAGGTTAGTCTTTAGTTCAAACAGTGCTTTCAACATTGGAATCCTTGCTAGCCACAGAATCATTTCCAGCCAATTACAGAGGATCTTAATCTGTACCGAAAAACGTTCCCAGCTTCTTCTGCGCAGCCTTGTAGAGCAGCGAGATCACCTTTAGGAGGAGCCTCTTCCCCTCCAGTACAGCAAACAAAAACACTCGGTGGTTCCTGCAAAGCTTTAGATATTATAATATTGTTTCATTAACAAATACTCTGAAAAAGGTGGAAAACAATAAAAAACAACCTCATGAGAACTTTAACTCCACAGCCTTTTCTCAAAATAACCATCTGTATCTAAGCCTTCCATGACAGATGCATGTCTAATTTGCTCTTAAAAAATTTCAGTGATGGTGCAGTAGTGGTCAACAAAAATGTTAAAAATGAACAACCAACTCTTTAGCATAAACAGCCTGACAGAAATAAAACAGAACCAGAGTCAGTGGAGATAGAAATCTGCTGAGTAGTAAAAGCAGTTTAGAAGCAAATATTATTTTGAGGACGCTGTGAAGAATAGAAATTAGGTTCTCAATTGAAGGGGTAAGAAATAATTAAATTTACCTAGGGGTGGTCATAAAAGTGGCTCTAGCAGAAATCAGGACCAGACTTAACCGAAAACAAGAAAAGGTAGAAAGCTATACAGAAGGTTAGATTTTGCAAATCTAAGCCAACCCTTCTAATCTGTTACCTTTGTTGCTAACTCTGCTGTAAGTACACCTGTTCACTTCTTGCACTCTCCTCTTAGGTCAAAGAAGATAAGGTAGAGATACACTTTATTCTGCATTAATCTTGTTCAGGTAATTTGTCAGTGCTTTAAGAAATAAAAGGAATGTCTAAATTGATCCTTAGTGTCCTGACTTGTTGTTTGTGTCCTTTGATCTCTGGGCCAAGCAATGTCTGTGTCTAATTGATCTTATATCTTCAGTCAGCAATTGATCCCACCTAACAACAGTCACCTTAGAAGTGAAATATTTCTTAATGTACAACTTAATTCTCCTTTACTATGGGTTAAGGCATAAAAAAAAGGTTATTCCATTTCTCTTTACAGGGTTCTCTAAGATCACTAAAGTCCATGATCCACATCTACACCCAGCCTTCCTATTTCCCAAACTACACAGCCCATATACCTACCATGTTTTTCTGCATGACTGGTCATTCCCACCTTCCTCTGGGTTTGTTCCAATCTGTCAGTTTTTTCTTGAAGGGGGATAAGGAAATCCTGCATGCTCACCAGTGGGAAGTTGCAAGCTAAACTACTTCAAGTGCCTCCCCCACCCTGTTAAACACGCCATGTGCCGACTTTTGTTCATAGAGATGTGACCCCTGTGAGGAGTGACTTGAGCAAACTTGTTTAACTTGAACTGCAGTGGAAATGTAGCATATATGGAAGC
>NW_020955358.1:1200645-1212063 GCF_003031625.1 Empidonax traillii | reverse complement strand
GGAAATCCTGCATGCTCACCAGTGGGAAGTTGCAAGCTAAACTACTTCAAGTGCCTCCCCCACCCTGTTAAACACGCCATGTGCCGACTTTTGTTCATAGAGATGTGACCCCTGTGAGGAGTGACTTGAGCAAACTTGTTTAACTTGAACTGCAGTGGAAATGTAGCATATATGGAAGCTGTCACTGCACTCAGCAAAGGGACACTGAGACAGTAGTTTGGCAAGAGGGATTAACACAGTTGCTTATTTAACTCCACTTTTAGAGTTCATTCCCTTCAACACCAGGCACGTACTTTGTCCCCTGCATGATTAATGTTTTTAGTGATGACTGAAGCAAATGTTGCTAAGTATTCTGGCCTCCTCACCTCGACCTACAGTTCATTTTCTCTCCTTGTAAAAGAGTGGAATAATTCTGCCTCTTACAGCTATTTTCTTTATACTGAGTGTTATCTTGTCACTTCTGGTCTTTTATGACATCTCATTTTATTGCCCTGGCCTGCCAGATTTGGCTCATGCTACTGTTTTGTACCCTTCCTCAGCAGGTTCTGTGCACATCCCATCTGTATGCTGTCTTGCTGCTGTTCAAAGGCACTTCTTTGCTGAGGTGCCCAGCTCCTAAGTCAATGATTTTACCCATCTGATGGCCTTACAGTTGCTTGCTCAGAGGGAAAAAAAAAAAAAGAGTATTAAGGCAGTTTAAGGCAGTTTGTAAAACTACAGTTAACACTATTCTCTCATTATAGATCAGGACAGTCTTCAAAAGGACACGTTTTTCCTGTTACTCTGGTGCACCTATGTTTGTATTAGTTAAGCATCTGTGTTTGTATTAGTTGCGACAATTGCCATGCAAATCGAGGCACTAATTCTGATGAGGAGCATGTCCTTGCAAAACACACTGTCCCTGTCTCAGAGCTGTGTCAGACCTTGCATTGGGTATGTCACCTCAGGGGGCTGCTTAGCAGTGGCTGCACTGTTTGGATGCCTGTACAAAGACCTTTGGGGAGAGTCACACAACCAGAGGAAAACTAAGCTTCTGCAAGACCAGAATTTCCACCTCCTCCAGACATTTGGAGACCCACCTGTTCACAAAAATCCTTAGCTGATAAGGGCCCCAAAAGCTGAGGACTGAGGAAGACATCTAGCAGGTGTCAGCCTGCAGGTTAAAGGAACCTGGACAGTAAGAGGTACTTTGGTTCTTCCTGCCCTAAACAGGCTAGTTCAGGAAAAACAATTCAGTTAACCATGTAACCAATTATTCCTGACCTTGGGGGTAACTTGAGTGCTGATGGCAAGGGCCTCTGAAGTCATTCCCTGAACAGCAGTGGCAGGGTTTCCTGGTGCAGATGCTGGCCCTAGGTCAGGTTGTTGCCCGAGAGGCAGGTTTCAATGCTCCCGGCTGTTTTCCCTGTGCAATAGTGGTTGGACAGATGTAAACAACAGAACCTGGTTCCAGGGCCCAAAAGAACCGTATTTGTGCCGACAGGCACGCGGGAACAGGAAATATTGCCTTCGTTCTTGTGTAGCGAACAGAAGGCGCTGCCCCCCTGCCTGTAGGAGTAACAGTAAACATCCCCACTGAAGCTACTGTAAACATTAATCCGAGCTGTAAGCTTATTCACAGGCTCTAAAATCAGAAGCTGAGATACTTAATCTGTTGATTTGCTCTAATACCGAGAGGCTGCAAATGAGATTGGCTCACTGTTACTATATTAGCTGTAACTAGCCACGATGTAGCATGCACCTCCGATACACACATTGAACAAAATCCTTCCCGCTCTTTTCCCGGGTAAACCATAAGGCACCTGAAGAAATACTCCTTCCCAAAAAGCGCTACCTCGCACCTGTTCCTGCATCCCCGCCGCTGGCGCCGTGGAACAAGCGTTAAGCCCAGCCGGGACTGTGTGGGCAGTGCTCCCTATTCCCAGGGCACGGCTCCTACTGCCGCCGGGGTGAAAGAGGGCAGGAAGGGCCGGCACCAGGAGGGGCCACCTCCACCCGGAGGAGGAGCCCCGCCCGCCACACTTAAGCACCGTGACCGGCGCTGCCCCGCGGCCGGACCGGCCATGGAAGTGGCATGGGATTTCGTGATATCGCTGCTGCGGTGAGTGCGGGGATACCCACACCCCTTCTCCATCCCCGCTTCCCACACTGATCACGGCAGAGGGTCTGCCTGCCGGGGGATGCCCGAGTCTGAACAGCTCTTTGTCGGCTCCAGCGCTGCGGGAGCAGAGGGCGCATCGGGAGCGCTATGCGAGGGCGGCCAAGGCGGGGCTCCTGGGGGATTAAACCTGATGGGCGCTGGGTGGGAGAAACAAGTCGGGACACTCTCGCAGCCCTGCAATCCTTCTTTAGGAAGAAGTTCTTTACAGAGAGAGTGATTGGGCATTGGAATGGGCTCCCCAGCGAGGTGGTGGAGTCATCGTCCCTGGAGGTGTTAAAGAAAAGGCTGGATGTGGCACTCAGTGCCATGGTCTAGTAGACAAGGTGTTATGTTAAGTCAGAGGTTGGACTCGATGATCTAGGAGGTCTTTTCTAACCTTGGTTCTGTGACCCTGGCTGAAACTCTGCTGAGGGAAGCGCAGGTAGGAGCCTTGCAGTTTAAACTGCCTGCGGAGGTGCAACGACCGGGAGCGCTCACATCCCGGCATCCGAGGCTGCCGCCTGCGTGCCAGGAGCTGGCGCGTCAGCAGCGGAGCCTCCATGTAGCCGGGAGCCGTTTGTACTCGGTGACAACATGACCACAACCCCTGGGCTCTGCTAGCGTTCCAGGAGTGCCATCCACATCCATGGGGGTACAGTTCCGTACACTACCCAAAAATGTATCCTCTGCCAGCTGCGGTTCTGGTATCTCCACAGCTCTTGTTCTATTAGGGAGACCATGGCTGCAGTCTGGTTGAACCCTAAGTCTCCTGACTAATTTCTGACCCTTTTCTTTTCTTTCTTTTTCCTTTTTTTTTTTTTTTTTTTTTTTTTTTTTTTTTTTTTTTTTTTTTTTTTTTTTTTTTTTTTTTTTTTTTTTTTTTTTTTTTTTTTTTTTTTTTTTTTTTTTTTACTACACTGTTACTGACGTTGCCGTTTGCCAGTGAACCCTCACCTAAAAATCACAGTGCCATATCCTGGAACCACTTGTGTTGTGCAACATTCATTTTTATGAGTGAGATTCTTATACAAACATATGGGGCACGTTGCAAACAAGGATAAACAGTGAAATATGTGTACAGGGCTCAAAGCAGGCTTTTAATCCCTGGATTCTCCTAAAAAAATGAATTAATCTCTTCCACCAGATTTGACATTACAGTGAATGCTTGCAGCAGTACCTGGGAGTCCCCCTCTAGCAGGTTGTAGTTATCAAAAAAAACCTAGGTAAGATTCTAGATTTTTAAGATATTTGATCTTTCACTTAAAAATGCATTTTTGTTTTCCACAGACAAAGGATTTCTCTTCCCTTAGGGAAGAGCTAGGACTCGATCCTTTTAACTTTAAAGAATAATAAAAATAAGTGTCTCTAAATATGTGTATAAAAATAAAAATAAAAATAAAAAATATGTGTATCTGACATGTCCCTCAACCTTATAATAAAACCAACTATACCTTAGTTTCTTTCCACCACTTGTTTCCTGACTTAGCTTGATCAGCTTCTAATAGGAAATTATTTTTGGCAACTCCAGTCAATCGGTTTGTCTGGGTTTTGAGGACAGCTACAACAAGAAGGGATTTTTCTAGGAGCAGTGAGTGTAAGCTGGCCTGTTTGAGTCTGTAGTCTGGGAAAGAGAGTGGCACACAAAACGAACAAACAAAAAAAAAAACCCACAAACACAAATCCAAGCTTTCAGGAATTGGCCCAGAAAGGGAAGGGTTCACAATCTGTTTATCTGGCTTTATTTAATCATACTGGCTTTTGTCTCCTAATACTTCTCATTAGCTGAAACCTCAGCCTGCCCTGGAGCTCAGACTCATTGCTTCATAAGTAGCCTTCGTTTAAAGATGATTTTGACAGGTTTTATAAAAATGTAGGTGAAATGTCATCAATGTTAAATAAATTCTTAAGACTTCAACTCCTATTCAGTCACTGTCTGGTGGAGACAATGAAAGTCCTGGTTTATTAATCTGATTGGTTTGGGTTTTTCTCTGACTTTTTAAATCTCCTAGAATTAGGCAGCAGTGTGAGGTGACTGATCTCGAATCCTTTAGGAACTTCTGCTCAGAGCTTTAAAGTATGGCTTGTGTAGTTGTTTGTGCTAATGCCTGAGGTGAACCCTGCTAGCTCCAGCTGTGCCATGAGCTGTGCCCCTAACACTTTTCATTCTGTATTGGCATGTATGTTTTGGCTCTTTACCTTATGCTTTGTCTTTTTGTGAATGACAACTTGGCTTAAGTAATGGGAAAGCAAACTTTTCAATGGGTCTGGCATTGACTGTCCTCAAAAAAACAAAACAAACAAAAAAAAAAAATTGGCAGTACTGTCATATACATCACTCAAGTAACTATTCTACATACAGGTTTTCAAATGTGTAAGAGGGAATGAAGCTCTTGAAAACTGAATGCTGCTCTTTCTAACATGAGGATGCCCTCTAAAGTGGTGTCCCCAGCCCCAAGGTAGATGAGCAGGCTTCCTGTCTGAGGAAGAGACTCAGTGATTCAGATCGCAAGCTGCCCACGGACCAGTGGGGTGATTGGGGGACAATTAACTTAGTCAGCAACGAGACTGACAAACATGCCCTGCCCTGGCAGGCTTCCCTTCTGTGGAGCTTCAATACCTTTGTCAGTGCTGCTGTCACTTTGTCCTCCTCCCTGGTCTTGACCCTTCTCCAGGAGGAATAGTGCTTATTAGCTCTTTAATTGGAAACAATGCTTGTTTCCTGAAAGCCATGTGGATTTTTAAAAAAGATGTGACTGGGACATTATTAGTTGAGTAACTTTATACCATTTCATTGCTGTTCCAGGAATTCCTGTATTCACTCTCTGGCTGCAGAAAGAGGCTGCCAGTTCACTCCTTTACTCTTGGTGAAAGTGTCTGAGAATAGATTTTCCTACCTAAAGTTGACCTTTCACACCTATGTATGGGGATACATCCTCTTCCCATCCCAGAGCAATTCAGTATTAAGGAGCAAAGGAGGTAAAGTCTCAGGGTGTGGCAGGCAAAATATTGTCTCCCTTTAAAAGATTTCGAGATCAATCCTTTCTTTCCAGGTGTCAGGCAGAGCATCATTTTTGGCAAGCTGACTACTGAATTAGCCAACAGCATTTGGCAAAAAAAGTGGCACTTAATGTAGATGAGAGCAGGTCTGTACCTTGGTGTGGGAGTAGGCAGTTACCAGTGTTGTGTGCTTGGTTTACCAAAGGGAAACAGCCACTATTAAAGCATGCAATTGCCCAGAAAAATCTGAAATGTCTTTCTAAAAGTGAATTTTTCCAACCTCTCTGGCAGCCTGCTCCAACACCATGTATTTAGGTACTTGGACCTTAACTTTCATTTCATTTGACTCCTTCTGACACATTAGGGCACAAACAAGTCTTAGTTTGTGCTTTTCAAAATTCCATCAATTTTTATAGGCTGTAGATATAATTTACAAGATAAAGGTCTTGGTTGTTTGTAAGTCAAGCATAACTATATCAAAAAGCTCCACTTGCATCGTGACAGTAGGTATTTTGAATATGGGTACTACGTTCAGTCTTCTTAAAGCAAACTCCTATCTTAACACATAAGGTTACTTTCAACTAATTATTTATCTCACTGCATGTTTGTCTTGCAGGTAAAAAGAATAATCCAAGTGACTGAATGCAGTAAGAGCTGCTGCCTTTTTAATTCAGTATTAAAACCCATCAGCTTCACTGCAATTGTGACCTTGATGCCAGCTGAGCTAGAGGTGGCCCGCATCTGCTTGAAATTGTTTTAGTTTTAAAAGTGCTTCCAAATGTCATGGGCGAAAGAGAAAGTTCAGAGACATACCTGTAGGGCTGCATAATACTTAGCTTTGAAAGGAAGCTCCACTGGTCTAACATGATCCGTGAATTACTCGTATAATGTGATTATGTCATTGAACTCAGCAGTCCTCCTCCTTCTAGCAGAACTTGACATGACTGGTTTTTTATAACTATGTTGAATTTTTGTTTATCTTAGATCTTTGATATCCATGGGAGCATCTGTAGGAGCCATAACAAAACAGGCCCTGTTCCCTCCTCTCATGCCTGCAGGGCGACCTTTCCGAGTGTCCAATGCCTCCCGAAGCAGGCGGAAAGGAATTGTTGCAAGCAGCCTGCAAGAGCTCATCAGGAAGGTATAGCAAACAATCCCACTCTAACTGAAACTTATAGTGAAATACAGTGTCCCAGAAAGACAAACCACAGACTTTTTCTTCTAAAAATCATTACTGGGGAAGTTTGGTAGACTATGTCAAATAAACAAATCTTAATATGAAATGATGGGCTCTCTTTAGAATGCTAAAATTTTCTGGTTTTTTTTTTCAGACTTTGGATTCCTTCTTTATATCTGCTGGAAGAATTACTATGGTTTTAGAGGAAGATGGCACAGTTGTGGACACAGAGGAGTTTTTCAAGTCACTGGATGATAATACACACCTCATGGTTCTAGAAAAAGGACAGAAATGGACAGCAGTAAGTGTTGACTGCATCTCTCTCACTTGAGTAGAAGTGGATGGAAGAATGTTTGTGGCTGCTAAAATTGTTGAAAAGAGGGGAGAAGAGGAGAAAAATTACCCCAAAAAAGTAAAGGTGTCAACTCCTTGTTGAGCCTTCCTGGGGGAAAAATCAAGCCCATATTTTTTATTTTCCCTTGTTTGCACATAATCTGTTGGCGAAGATCCACCAGGAATTGAAATAAAACATTACAACTGAAAAGAATTATAGGGGAAATACCCTGCTTTTAGAGAAATAACTTTGTTCTTTACTTACTTTTTGTAACATAAAGAAAATTAGGAACTTGTTTGTTCTTTACTTACTTTTTGTAACATAAAGAAAATTAGGAACTTGTATTTTTTAGCTTCATGGAGTCAATGTCCTTAAAAGCCAGCTTTTAAAGCATAAAAACCAGTCAAATTAAGCAATGTAAATCGAGTTCTGTCTTGTGAATGTAGTAATAGTTTAGTGAAGTTTAGAAAAATGCCTGTTTAATTTTACAAATAGCTAAAAGTTGGCATTAGAACCTAGCATTAGTCTACATGCTTCAAGATGTTTTAAGAACTATTGAAACTGGCTAGCTTTAGCCTTCTAATCACATCAACTCAGTGTCCAATTAGTGGGTTTGTGGGGAGATAATCATCTGTACATTAATAACATAGTCAAACTCCTAACTGTCTTTCCTTTTCATGGTTGTTGCTTGCATCAACGTTTTTTCTACCAGGTGCAGAGCTAGCTGTGGAGCTGTAAGCAGACATAGCGTTTTTATGTTTGTACACACACGGCTCAATTGCGTGGCCCTGTTTCCTCAGTGTCCTGCTGCAGTGTGGGCAGCCTGGACATTTTCCCCCAAGATACCTCACTGGCTTACCAGCCTGCTGCATCTGGGCCATGAGCTCCAAGGGCAAAAAAGAAGTTGTAGCCGGAGTGTGATTCCACCTTGCTCCTTTCCCCTCTGTCGTGTCTGGCATGGCAGGAGCACAAGTTTGAATGCAGCCCCTCTTTAGTATATGCTGAATGACAGCAGGACTGCCGCAGCTTCACAATCATCTAGAGTGCAGCACCAGCTCTGTTATGCTTTATCCAAATGTTCTGGATGCAAATAGGGAGGGTCTAGGAGGGGACATGCTACCAAGTATATACCAACTACTTCTACATATCCAAACCTGTTGTTGATAGGGGATCCTGTTGCTGGAGTTCGGGGGCTATCAAAGTAAAACAGGCATAAAACTGTTGGCTAATGATATACTGCTGTGTTTAACTTTGTCTGACTTATCATGGCACTGTCTGAGAGCTGGGGAGACAAGTACAAAAAGGCCCAGCCTTACGCAACTTTATTGCTTCATTTAGCATGCAAAAACCAACCTGACAGCTGCCAGGCCATCAACCTTGAGTGGAATGTGCTGAGCAGAGGATCCTGTGTATCCACTAGATGTCTCTGTAAATATGGATTCTCTTTGCTATTTTCTTTTTGTTTTTCCTTTCTTGAAGCACACTGTCAGCCCTGCAGCAGACAAGGGCTGTTTTCAATAAAGGAGGCTGGATTTAAGGTGGAAGATGACTTTCCACGCTCCTTCTCCTTTGATTTTTCTCTTTAAAACTCATGACTAAACCCTAGGCCTAATCAGCAGCGGTTCCCTCCCTGTGTTTCTTTTCAGTAGGAAGAAAAAGAGGTGTTTTGAGCCAGGGTTTGAAACGAGGACATGACTTTTCACATATGTCATCTTTGTAGCTGTCTCTAAGAGTGCTCATCAATACTGTTTCCTTTCCTAAACAGAAGGTTATTTAGTGGCCTGTTTCAGTGTGGACTAACTGTGCTGCCTCAGATAGCAACTGGAAAGTAACAGATAAATAATCAGTAGGAACACTCTCCAGTGTCATTACCTGTGACTTCAGTATACGCTGAAGAAACTCTACTACAGAAAAGAAATATTCAGGAGGTGCTATGTCACTTGAACTTCCATCGTTTTGGAATAGCTTCAAAATCCTGGTCAGGACTTGAACAAAACTACATAAGACACAGACTTGCTTTTCTTTCTCTGTGCTAACGGTTTTAATTCTAGTTTAGAACTGACCAAGAGCTAACCCTAAGACTGGAATAAGCAGAGTTGCTTCTGAAGAGCTGTATTGTTAGGAATTTTCTTGCTGTAGTTTCCTGGGTCATGGTACAAACTGTCTCTCTTTCTTTTAAATTAGACAAGAAATGGGGTAGCTAACATCACATTTGATCTGTACAAGCTGAACCCTAAGGATTTTATTGGCTGCTTAAACATCAAGGCGACCTTCTATGAGATCTACTCTGTCTCATGGGATATTAAATTCATGGGAGCAAAAAGCATATTGCGGTAAGTATGTTGCCACTACTGATCAGGTGTATACGTTAACACAAAATCTGTGTTTGCTATTGGTTGTGTGAAGCAGGTGCGTTTATAAAGTTAGTATTATTAAAGTTAGTTTTATTATTTCTTACATACTGGCCAATATGCTGAATCTTCCTTTGTAAGGTGCATAGCTGACTTGCAAAAACTTCCTACAGCTTTTTATGGTGGAATCTTAAATTTCTCCCAAGGCAAAAATCTTATCAGCTTGTATTTACTGCAAGGGTGTAAGTATAGTCTCTTTGTTCTGCTGAGAGAATTTCCCCAAACTCCTTTGACTTGTGTGAAGAATGCAGAAGCCTGAGAAAGAAGCTCTTTGAAAGGAAGACTTCCAGGGAATGAAATTATAGGAATTTGAGATCTAGTATTAAAGCTTGCTTGGACTTTGCAGTTTCTGTCTGCCAAATTCACCAGCTGAGCTACATAGAGGCAAAGGAAAATGGAAGAGATACAACACTTTATCTTATTGTGAATTTGTCATCTGTAGTAAGACACTGATCTCACTATTCTTAAACCAAGTTGTCTGGAGGCAGACTAATGGAGATTATCAAGGACCACTCTCTTCTGCAGGACTAATCTGTGGTGGGTTATGAATTTGGTAGAACTGGCTGTTGGGAAATGCTGTCTTATTCAGGGGCAAAATAATACCTGTCCAGTCCACTGTTTTCAACGATGAGTTAAAAGTTGATGCCTTGTCAAAACTGTGTCCTGCCCTGGTTCAAGAAGACTCCTGAATTCAGATACCTTCTACACAGAGGTGCCATACTTTGACAGTTGTTTAAGCTGCAGCCCTGAATTTCTCTACCTGACTTTTCAAATTCTGGTTGATACACAATGGTGTAGCATTGCTGCATTTTATTACTCGAGGACCAGATCTGACAGACAGAAATATATGTCACAAGCAAAGTTTTCACTTCCCCTGAGTGACATGTAGTCTTTAAAGTCTTTAAGTATTCCCTCCTCTCCTGATGCAGGTATGCTAATTAGCATTGTAATGCTAATCTTGTTTCGAGTCTTTCACTCTGGTTGACCTCTCCCGCTCTACTTGGGGGGTCCCTTGCTTAATCTTTCAGGCTACAGCTGGTGTGACTGTAGACAAGACTTTGCCTCTGGTCAGGCTGCAGTGATGATCCAGCTTCATGCTACACCCACCTGTAACACTGGCTTTGTTAGCGTTTCTTCAAAGCAAAGGTTTGCCCTTGGACAGCTGCACTCGTCCAGCTCCTGTGTTTGTCAAGTTTCCTAAGCCAAAACAAACTCTAATCTCTGGCTGCCTGCTATGGAGCTGAGTATCAGCACTGGAACTTGCGCTGCTAAGGAGAGTTTGAAGTGACAATTCTGCCTCCCTGCCAAGACAGGGCAGCTGCTGAGAAAGGAGCGGTGCTGGCAACAGCTGAAGTAGCTGTGGAGTTCTTCTGGAAGCACTGCTATGTTACAGAGTTGAACTGTAAGGGAAGTGCCAGTGGCAAGGTGGGAAAATAGTCTGCTAGCAAAGAACAGGGGTGACAGAAGATTATCTTAACCTAGATGCCCTTGAACACAAGAAAGGGACAGCCTGTCTCAACTTGCTGTTTAAATAGGAGACAGATGATGTTAGGTCCCTCTGCTAATGAGTTCCAGATTGCTAATTCTGATGCCCTCTCCCTGAGTCTACTTGCAGAGTGTGAAGGGAAAGGACTTAAAAAAATCTACAGTTGTTCATGGGTGGGAGGGACTGGAAGCTTGCCGGATCTGATTAGTACATTTCCCCTGATGTAGTCTCCCTGTAGTGTCCAACTGAAGGATCAAATGTCCAGTTCAACAAATAACTTGCTCCATGGCTTAAGTGGCAACTGCTCTTGTGTGCAAGTGACACACTGCAGCTGCTCAAAAGTTCAGTACCAGGTGCAGCTTTCTTTACAACTGTAAAGCTCCTTGGCCTGTACTGTGCGATGGAGGAAGAACATGATGAAATGGCACATTTCAGGGAAGCACAAATAAGAGTACAGTGCTCTTGAAAGGCTTCCCAGGCTATAAGAACAGGGCATTCTACTCTTCTGAAGAACTGGATTTTGACTGCAAACCTTCTTTTATCACAGCGGGGAAAAATGAATTTGTAGCAAGAAGACTTTGCCTTTTCTGCTGAAGATCAAAGGGCAAGTGAATAGCAGCAGAGGGTTCACACTTGCATGCTTTCTCAGACAGGAATTCTGCAAATCTTCCCCCCTTTTTTTGCAGAAGAAGGCTAGTCTGGTTTCTGCATCTTCAGAAACTGATCCCATTCCAGGTTTGAAATGGTCCCACTTCTTATGTCTCTCTCCCCCAGTGCCTCAGCCTCATACTTGTGAGGGCCTACTTGACTTCTGTGGGGATGAGACTCCAAAATAGCTCTTGGTGCTGATACCCCCATTGTTTCTTGGAGAAT
>NW_020955358.1:1170139-1200253 GCF_003031625.1 Empidonax traillii | reverse complement strand
TAGTCTGGTTTCTGCATCTTCAGAAACTGATCCCATTCCAGGTTTGAAATGGTCCCACTTCTTATGTCTCTCTCCCCCAGTGCCTCAGCCTCATACTTGTGAGGGCCTACTTGACTTCTGTGGGGATGAGACTCCAAAATAGCTCTTGGTGCTGATACCCCCATTGTTTCTTGGAGAATAGAAGGAAGATGCACCTACAACTAAGATGAATAAACAACCATTCAAATATGAGTATTTCTCTTCCCTTGTGATCCTGTGATGATCCACAGTTTATCTTGCAGACCTCCAACACTTACCTGATATTAGCTTATGGACCTGCACTGATTCTTACACAGTATAATATATTTGAATGATGATACTTATTTAATCTTTTAAAAATAGAATAACTGTGAACAGAGAATTCTTAAGGCTTGTAGCTTGGACAGCCTGACTTCATCTGGCTTACCAGTCTTGCCGTTGGGCATCCATTGTAATATGATTGTTCAGCTCCAGATCTAATCAGGTTTGATCTGTGGGTTGGAGATACATGCAGGATTGCATGAATGACCTAAAGGTGGTGAGACATAAGGTGGATTTATGTTGCAGGAATGCTGTGGAGCTCCCAGGAAAAGTTGTCTTCTGGTAGTTTGAGTGGTGGTTTTGCAGAAGACCTGTAAATGTCTAGCAGGATGATAGCCTGCTTTGTTGAATGTGTTTTCTAATTGGCAGAATGAACCAGTTTTATGTCAATCAAGTATTTTTTCTAAAGATGGTATAAAAATGACCAGCTGCTCAGAAATGAGAAGGAATGAGAGTTTTTAAAAATATCAACTTGACTCAAAATTGTGGTGTGGGTGGAAAGGGGTAATGTCGTCGTGCTGGTGATTTTTTTCTTAAATAAGTGGCTTTTTTTTCCAGGAAAGTGCTTCAGCTAATATCCCATGCAGCACAAATAGCTGGACAGTTTCTTCTCTACACTGGAACATTTTTGTTGCAGTTGATGGGTGAATATGATGAAGATGATGTGTGTACAAGACCAAGGCAAGAGTAGTGGACACAGCTGCACCTCTGATATTGGATCCTTTTGCTTAAAGGCATTCTTTTGCCCAGTTTTGACTGTCGTAATGTTATAGTAGGGGGATGTCCACTAATGTGAACTAACATTTTTCCCATTTGGGAATGCTTTTAGGGCTCAGTCATAAAATAAATGTTTGATGTTCACAGGCTCTTAATGGCTCAAAAGGATGGGTGCCTAATGTCTGAGAGCTTGGCAGAAGGAGAGAGGGCAGGTTTTTGCCCCAGCAACTCAGAATGGAGAATAAGTATACTTGGAAACTTGCATGCTTTGTAACCAGTGGAATATTTTTTGCACCAATTAAAACATGGTTTGGTTGTTTTGGGAGTTTTTTTCATGGCTGTCTACTTGCATTCTGAACAGACTAGGCTGTAAGGTGGGGGCAAGTGTGTTTGTTTTAATCCTTCACAGTGCTGATATTAGTATCAAACTGGCATTGAGGTACAACAAGGTGAAGTGTACTTATTTACTCCTGCTAACAATGCAACTACATAACACAACCTCGATCCTTGTTCAGTGACTGACTACTCTCATGAAATCTAATTGGAGACTGGGCAACTACTAAGCAGAAGCTTAAAATTTAGCCTTCCTTCCCTTAAAATAAGTTAGAAGAAAAACATTTCATTATAGCTCTTTGTATTTTTCTTCAAATCTTCAGGAAGTTCAGATTATTATGCCTCATACCAGTTGAAGAACTTGATGTATTTCTATAATGAATGTCATGTCCAGTTTTTACTGAGTGTTGAATAATCTGCCATGGTTTAATGAATATGGCTTATAAATAATCTGCTGAAGTTTCCTGCAGGGGTTAAACCATCACTTCTGTAGTTTTCACCGTTCAGTTACAAGATGACACTACTTCTCAAGTTGTGCTTGAGGTACATGTAAGAGATGCTGCGTATTTTAATGCCCTATGTTCAAGGAAGAGCAGCAGGACACTCTCTAGTCTTGCATAACATAAATGTAATTTAAAATGAATATTTGAGGTATTATAGTCTCCCAAGACAAGCTGTATTAAAGGGCAAAGTAATGTTTATCGAACTGCTAGTATGACCAGATTTCAGAAAGCTTTTCCTCAACCGCATAAAAAATTGGAAAATGTGCAGCCTTAGGCATCTTGTGTCAAAATGCAAACTCACATCAGTGAAGGGAAAAAGCCCAACTTTCACTGTTTATAAGCGTGGCTTTTGAGTCTTTTGTTTGCTTGCTCATGAAAAATTTTAGTAAGACTAAATAAGGAGACAGTAAAAATAGAGCTAAGTATGTCTGATGTGACAGTAGATTCCACGTAGTAAGAGAAGCTCTGGTGCAGAGAGAACAAGTGTGGGAGGGGAAGAAAGCAGTGGGAGTGAAAGGGAAAAGACCACTATGGAGCCCACAGTGCTTGCCATGCCACTGAGACAGGAATCTACTAACTACGTACATCAACTGCATTGATCAGTTGGAAGAAAACCTAACCTGTTAAAAGAGAAGCAGGAAGATTGAAAAGATGAAGCACCATGGTTGGTGGGATCCATTCTGACCTGTCAGCTGGTTCTGTTCACTTCAAGTGTCACTAACATGGGAATATTGCTTACCTTCATATGCTTATTTTTGCCTTCCTATTATGGATGGGGCTGCATCTTTCAAATCACTGTTGTGATGAAAAGCAGCCTAAATTCAAGTGTTGAAGGGACTGATGGACAACTTTGGTAGGTCTCTGCCTGTCTCTTCAGTAATGTAGTAGTAGTGCAAATAAGTAGACAACTAAGAAAAACCTTGTTTTTTTCCCCCTGATTTCTGTTTCCCATCTACTTCTGAGTGTTTGC
The DNA here is from genome assembly GCF_003031625.1 of Empidonax traillii. NCBI lineage: Eukaryota > Metazoa > Chordata > Aves > Passeriformes > Tyrannidae > Empidonax > Empidonax traillii. The sequence goes on along the minus strand of NW_020955358.1, from coordinate 1,197,391 downwards.
TGGAGGAGGAGAAAGGGCATACTGCTCAGATAAGGGGAGGACTTCTTCTTTCCTAGTTTCTCACAGGGAATAATTCCTGTAGCTTACTGCACTGCCATGTGTCCTTCAGAAGAAAACAATAAACTATTCTAGAAGTAATGAGAAAGAGATTTTATTAAAATGAAAGCTTTATGCTTTATTGTTCTTAACACCCCACCCCCGCACAGATGATTGCTGCCATGTTAACTGTTGTCTCTCCCTGTCAAGGTATTGCATTTAACTGACTTTGCAAGGACTTTGTAATTAACTTTTTTCAGCTTTTAAAGCCGCTTATTCTACTAAAACAAACACATCTCTTGAAAGCAAATTCTGTGAAATGCTTCTAAGAATATTTATCTTGCTAATGGTGGGAGCACCAACATTAAAAAAAAAAAAAACAAAAACAAAAAACAAAACCCAAACTTGTATAGTTCATTATTGCTTTTTTTAAGTTGCTTCTTCAACATCTCTAATATAAAAGCTTTCGCATGTCTGAACTGTGCAGATCTCAAATTCCAGCCAGAGGCAATTGTTACAGAACTAACACTCCATAGTTTCCAATGGCACAATCTGGGAACTTAACAGTGATCTGAAATGCTATCTTGTTATGAATTTGCAATGTTTTTAAGCAGCTGCTGCTTTGACAGCTTAAACTGTCAAAGCTTGAGCTGCTGAAGGTCATGTGAGAAGCAGTCTCCGTCTCAGAGCATTTCCCTCCCATTCAAAATGCAAACTGCTGAACAAAATAACTCAGCTTTGATATTTTCTCAAAATGGGAGAAGCATCTTGAAAGTCGTGTTTAAAATTGTTCCATTGCTTCTGAATCTGGGTCTTTCACAGGCTTAGTGTTTGGGGGATGATATTTGCTACTGTACCAACTTCCTTCCTAAAATAAAGTTTTGGCTTTGGGTCAAACTGGGCAAGTTTGTTCTCTGAGTTGGAACCAATTTGATTATTTATTTTCTTTTACAGACTGCTTAGGAAACATAACTTTTATTTCAGCTGTATAAGGTACACAGCAAAGAAAACCTTCAGCTCTGTCTACCTTTCAGAAAATTATATACAAGCATTGTACAATATCTAGCAACAATTAGAAAAACTAAAAGGCAGGTATGTAGAGCTAAAGCTAGATTTTCTACCTGATGTATTTGGCTTTAGTTTTCCTTTCCATAAACTCAGTGAACCTTCACTTGTGACTGTTGCAGACCAGGCTGGTAGCAGTGACATGTAGAAGGTGTGAAACACGTTTACTGCCTCAGTGCTTGCACTGACCCTTTTTGCCTGTTGCTTTGCATCACTTACTAACAATGCACCAAGTCATACTCTCTAGTTACCAAAAAAGGAATTTTCACTGAAGTACATGATCTTGTTGACTCAGGCACTGTTCATGTTCTGCAGGCAAAACAAAGTTGCTCTCTCCAGAATGGAGGATCTAGTAGCTTTTTTGTGTACATAATTTATCATTACTTCATTTCCTTCCTTTCATAAACCCGTGAAGTTTTTGCTTTCTTGTACCTTCCGATTCTTTCAGGAGAAACAGGATTACAAGCTCTTCTGTCCAGTGAGGGAGGAAAAAACAGGGTCTAAATTCCTTAGATCATTTGGAATATGCTCTAGGAAACATCCTGCACCCCTTCCCTATCATTCATTTCCAGAGAAGAGAAGGGTAAAGAAAGGAAAATAGGACTTTGAGCTGGAAGTTTTTTCAGTGAAGTGAGTAGAGAGGTAGGTGTTCATAATTTTGGAAATGTTGGTCATTCTGGATATTAACTGTGAAGATAACCACAGCTGCTAATTTGTAACTGACTAGAATTACAACTTCTAAATCATTTCAGTATGTGTATTCCTGAGATAGCACTTGAACTAAGGACACAAGCTTCTTTAGTAAAAGTAGGGTTTAAAGGCAAAGTATATTTTTTTACTCGATTCCTCAAGTTTTACTAGAGGCAAATGCCTCTTCAATTATATATTCTTGTGGGGCTTAGAGTTTATCACTGCATTCTCTACCTTACATCATCATATATGCAGTTAAGATATTTTAAACATGAGGAATGTTGTTTTGCTAAAGGAAAATGTAGTACTTTACCACTTCACAATTTTCAAGCCCAGTAGTTTAACTTCCTATGAAAATTGAGATGGGTGAAAATTGTGTCAGTGATGGCCATATTTTCTGCTGTGTGGTGCCAATTTTAAGGAACGCTGTCCGTGAATAAATAAAATCACATGGTGGCATTGGATGTTGTCTCTATTCATTTCCAGAGTAACTTATTCTTGAAATAATCATAAATGTCAGTGAACCTATGGTCTGGCACAGACAGTTTCCAAAAGCTGGATTGTGGCAGTGAAGTAACTGGATACTATTATGTGGCTCTGAACTCTTTACTTTCCACTGCTGACTCACTCTCTGGCCTCAGAGAAACCGTGCATACTGTGTTTCCTTTCATACAAAAAGAATGCCTTCTTCCGTCTTTTACGGAAGTTACAAAAGACTAAAAAGTACTGAGAACAGGAGATAGAAGGGTTCAGTGATCTCTGGTGTTCACCAAACAGTGTTAGGATTAAGGACCTCTTTTAATAATGCCTCACAAAAACTCCCTAAATTCATTTACCTACAGATAGACTAGTAGACATTTGACTGCAGGGAAATAGTAATTTAGTTTAGTGAAATGTCGTATTTGTCAAGTTCAGGACCAGATGAAGCTTGAGGATGAATAGCATGCAAGTGTGATTTGTCTAGTGCTGTTCTATCTAAATAAGGGGCAGGTTTGCAGTTTGACTAATGGGCAGTTCCCCTCCTGTGGGAGAAACAAGTCTGATTTCTTCCTCTGGAAAAGCACAAAATAGAACTGTATTTGGTTTAGTGGCAAGGCTTTGGCAGTGAGAAGTGGAGGGATCCTGTGGGGGTGGCCTCTATGTTTTACAGAGCTGCTTCCAAAATGAACCAACCGCTGCCCAAAGCTGAGCACTTCAAACCAGTTCATGGTGTCTCTGTGAAAACATATTTAAGAAAAAGGATGAAAAGTTCTGTGCAGCAGTTGTAAGAAAGAAGTGAAAAAATTACGAGAGATAACCTGCAGACATCAGGGTCAGGAAAGAAGGGGGAGGAGGTGCTACAAGTGCAAGACAGAGCTTCCCCTGGAGTCTGTGGAGGAACAAGCTGGAGAAGATATCTGCCCAGCCATTGAGGACCCCTCCCACAGCAAGTGGACATGCCATGAGGGAAGCTGTGGCCTGTGGAGACCCCGTGCATGAGCAATTTTTCTGGCAGGAGCTGTGGCCAGTGAGGAATCCACACTGGAGCAGCCTATTCCTGAAGGACTGCACCCTGTGCAAGGGACCCACACTGGAGCAGTTTGTGAAGGACTGTGGAAAGGGCCCATACTGGAGCAGAGGAAAAGCATGAGAATGAAGGAACAGTAAAAAAGAACTGTTGTGCGCTGACCATGACCCCCATTCCCCTGCATTGCTTGGGAACAGGAAGAGGAGGTAGAAGAGCTGGGAATGGAGGAGTGAAGTTGAGCTTGGGAAGAGAGTGGAGGTTGGGGAAAGGTGTTTTTAGTTCTGCCTTTGTTTCTCACCATCCTACTCTAGTTGAAATAAATGAATCTTCCCAGAGTTGTGTCTGTTTTCCTGGTGTCAGTGATTGGCGAGTGATGTCCCCATCTTCACCTTGACCCACAAACTTTTTCATCTTATTTGCTCCCCGTGTCCTGTTCAGGGGATGAAGTGAGAGATCAGCTGGTGGATGCCTGGCAGACAGACAAGTTTAACATACCACAAGCACAAAACACCAGACATAAGAATAAGCAAAAAAACCCAAGCTGTCTGTGCTATCAGTGATGAGCAAAACTGGAAGCAAATCTTTTGGAGTGGAGTGTTTTCTGAATTGCTTTTCACAGCAACATTTGCAGAGACAAAATCCAGTCATATGCTGGACAAGGTTAATATTTTCAGTTTATTAACTTCAAGTGTGGTTTTTCTAAGGTCACCCATCAGCCTAAATCTAGGCCCAGCTCCTAGTGTGTTCTTGGTGAGAAGTATTTATTAATAAATATCAATTATCACTTGAAAAAGAACTTTGAAACAGTGCTCTGAGTTGTTTCATAAAGCAACAAACGAAATGGAACACTAGAAATAAAGTATGTCTTAATAGACTCCAGAATCAGGATAACGCATTTTATGCAGTTCCAACATAAAAAGTTAATTGATCACTAGTTTTGTCAAAAGTCTGCTTCAATAATAAGTACAGATTATGTATAGATTAGGTTTGGTGCTTTTTTAGGTAATGTACCTACTGTCACAGGTCGGTTGTAATTCTGTCATGTGTTAAAAAAACAAACAAACAAAAAAGTTTAGATCATAGAACAGCAATTCTATTGAAGAAAACAGTAGTTTAATTATGTGGATAATCAGTCTATTATAGACCCAGAGAAATCTCAGACATCTAAGAAGTCCTTTAAAGTCTTAGAGGTTGGTATAATTATTTCTGACATATTTTTTAATTACATTATGAAGTCCATAATCTTTTATGTTAAAAGCACTTCTAATTACAAAGCGTCTTCCCTTGCATAGGTATGTGGCTTGTTTTGCTGCTGCTCTTTATTAAGTAGTGTTTTCAAATGCTCTTCTGCCATCTCAAAAATCAGGAGAGAATGTACAAAACAACAATAAATAATCTTATTTAAGTATAAGGACTGCCGATTTACTATTGAGCTAGTCAGTATGATGTCTATGGTAATCTCTACTTTCTTCCCGAGAAGCTAAATTACAAATGCCATAATTTCAGATTCCTGTACAAAATGTGCTCTCCCAGCCCCAGCTTTCCTGCTTTCTTGCCCACTTAGGGAAGTTCCCCAGCAAAGCTACCTCAAACAGTTGGAGAATATTGGTCTAATTTGTGTGCAACTCCCCAAGTGAGCAAGCTTCCCAAATACAAGTCGCTATCTTCCAGAGTAACTGATGTATTTTCAGAGACAATTGATTATTCAACAATAAATCCATTTTATCTGAAATCAGAAAGTACTGAATAGGTGCTGCAAACAGCTAGCTAATCCAGTCTCCCAGAAAATCCATTGGATGGGACGATCAAGCTGCTTTTCCTCCTTACCATAAACATTTTCTGCAAAGTGCAATAGAATCAGTATTTCATCTACATAAGAAAAGTACATTTTCTGATAGTTTCACCTCTGTGACCACTGAATTCAGTAAACAATCCTCTCCATTCCTCCTGGGCTTTTCTGGCCCTGACATGGTACCACGTTCAGTTTTCTCAAGAGCTGTGATCAGTGAAAACAAAGCAGGTTTTGTCACTAGCAGCATCAGCATTGGCTAAAGGCAGTAGCAATCTAACAGATAATAATTACTCTTGTTTCTCTGATTTCTCCAAAGGGTTGTTGAGTTGGTTTTGGAGATTTTTTCATTGGTTTTGACATTTATTTTGGGTTTTGGTTTTCTTTCTCCAAAAAAATTCCAACTGCTACATTCTATTTTTCTCTGTGTCTGATGCCATTACCTAGATGTCATCAGCTTCAAGTACTCAGTTCCTTCAACTATTTTCCTATTTCTTGCTCTGGTGACCCCTTTACGCATGCAACCTGTTATCTTCTTTCTCTTGTGGCCTTCCATCACCTATTCAAGATTCCCTTTGGGCACATTCAAACTAAAAATACTTCATGACTGAGAAGAGAAGGGGTGGGGGTTGGCAGGTGTTTAAGCAAATATAAGTTTTCAGAAAAAACATTTCTGTTTCGCTGTAGTTCATATTGTCTTTTTACACAGCAAGGATCAGCCCCTTTTTTTTATGCAGGACTTTTAGCATGACTGTCTTCCATACTTACCAAGCTGCTGTCCTGAGATAAAAAGCTTCTGATTACTTAGAGCTGTGCCCTCTTCCTGACAGATCATACAGGCCACATGTAACATAAAGTCCCTATTCAGTACAGACTCAGGACACCACAGTGAAATAATTTTGCACAACAGAGATGTATCTCTCTGCAAATCTTACATGCACAGGCATCAGCTGTCTCCACACCCTTCCCACAAAGCAGTGGCATTCAGTTGTGCAGCCAGTGTATATTGTAACCCCCTATACTCCTGCATTCTGGTGCTCTGTTCAACAAAAGGGACCACGAAGCGCATTATTCACCAGGCAGTGGGTTGAGTCCTGGCTGTGAGCCAAACTGACCTCTTACATTCTTAGCATTCACAAGCCTTTAAGTCATGAATATGGTAATGCTGCTGACAGGCTGCAGTCCATGGCAAGGGGTGTACACCCTCTGTCTCACCGCTGCAGAGTGCTTTTCTAAGAAAAATAATGTTAGGCTCTCTGTCTGTGAATGTTGACTTCCCTTCCTAATTCCCGATCTGTAGCTCTTGGAGCACCCTGCTCAGAGAGGGATGGCTCAGCTGCCTTTGTGCATTTAGTACCAACACATTCCTGTAGTGGCTGTTCCCACCCACCCCTGACAGTGCTGGGGACTGTGCTGTTAAAAATAAGCCAGGCTTTGGCCAGCAGGAGCTTGTGCTGTTTGTCCTGGGGCGTGTGGACTTGTGAGGAATGGTGCTCTTCTCCTTACAAATGTAATCTGAGAGAATCATTTGTGAAGCAGGCTAGAAGCGGTATGCTGATGTGGGATGGACATGTGTGACAGATGAGCAGGATCTATGCTGGTGAGGGAAGGGTGGCAGCCAGGAGCCACTCACCACCTGAGAAAAAGGGTAAGGAAGGAAACTGTGACTAACCTGTGAAACCCAAGACCTGACCAGAGCAATTTATAACTGATTTTAGCTGCAAGCCTACTCTTATAGAAGAAGTGTTTCTCACAGGGAGATGAATCACTTTTACTTGGAAAGCTACACATTTCATCTTCAAGTATATGCTTTGCTTAGTAAGTGTTAAATAACTGACACTCTAAACAGGACTCCAGCCCTTTGTCTTAGAGGTCAATTTTTTTTTCTTCTTTCTCAGAGAACAAAACCATGAAAAGTTAAGTTTGTGCAATAAAACCCCCATCTATCTTTCCCCCTTCCCCTCCTACATGTTGCAGTACACATCTCTGTTGCAAGGTATTTTACTCAAGAGTCTTAAGGAGACTCAGCTGGATGGAATAAGACGCAGGTGCTCCTCTGCTTTAGCAACAAAATACAAGAAAAGTCTAGATGAGCTCCACTGGCTGTGCTTGGACCTGCTCTGCTTAATTCAAAATTAGCTGGGGAAAAAAAATGTATTGAACTGGCAAACCTTTTTGATGGTACAAAAATCTTCAGGGTAGTCAAAGCTGCTATCAGTTAGACTGAGTTTCAGAAGTATTTCATGATATTGATTTGAATAAACAATAGGTGACTAACCTTAATATCCATAACTGCATAATACAGGGGAAAATAACTCTGTATTTGCAGTGGAGGGATCCAATTTAGCTGTCACCATTGTCAAAAGACATCTTAGAGGTAGTGTGAATAGTTCAATGAAGGAAAAAGCTTCTTCATTGCAACCAAGAGGTCAAACACAACTCTAAGACTTATTAGAAAATGAAGGGCATGAAGCATCCTATAACACGGCATAAAAAAATGGCCATGATTTAAATACTGTTACTTTTGTTTCATAGACATTGCAGTGGAGCTAGTAAACATAAAGAAGGGTGACAAGCAAGGACTATCACAGGAGTACAGAGTCACCCTCAAACACAGGAAGACTAATTAGATTAATTAGTGTAACAGTTTCAGCTCAGAAAACCTTGGACAGATAGGGGAAATATAGAACAAAACAAATGCTGAAACCTTCACCTTACACACAGCTGCAATGGTCATTAGGAACTGGTAGTCGCTGTTTCTCAGAATAGAAGAATTGTGGGGCACTGGTTTAAGGCATCAGCTTTACAACAGAAAGAACTACTTCTTCACAGAATGGAATCCAGTTGTGCATGGCAGGCAAAGCCATAGGAGACTTTGGAGGCTGAAACTGTAACTGGGTTAAAAAAGCAATTACATAACTTAAAGGATGCTTCAAAAGGACTATTAAATATGATGGTCCAGATCCATCCTTTGGTTCAGCAAAGGCTTAACCACTGATTGCCAGATGTAGAAGGTCATTTTTGGGGAAGAATTACCATATTCTTTCCCTAACAGCCACCACTGACTACTGTCAGAGATGAAATTCTATATTGGATGGACAGACCAGCTGCTGTCAATGTACTCACCTGGCCAAAAAACGCTTTTTCTCCTGATAGTCTTTAGCATGACTACTGGTAAATAGACCATTTTGTCCTCATCCTGGTATCTCCCACACTCAAAACCCGGAACTTCATAGGTAAGCTCTGCATTGTCTTGGCATCTATTCAGAGCTGACTGAACTCAAAAAGCAAGTAATCTAGATCTCAGATTCATTGTCCTCTTGCAGTTGAATTACTCACTCACCCCATGATACAGATAATGGTGAGTATACTTTCCAGTTGAAATATGTTTTCACTCTGTCCTCCGAATAGTTCAGTTCCCAAAAATCTTTGATGTGCAGAGAGGCTGGAGAGTTGAATGTGGACATATTCCTCCCTAATTTTGAATTACCATAAGCTTGGTTGTAGCTGTGAGAAAACATTAACCTGGCTATTTTACTGACTCTATTGAACACACAGTGCAGCCCATTCTCTGGCTCTGTTTGTTTATGTAGCTAAGTGACCTATTAGAATGGAGGTTAAAAACACAGCCACACCAAACACACATTCTGCCTGACAAAACAGGCAGGTACATGCCTCCCTCTTCTCCAGGTGATACAGCTGTTGCATAAAAATCACTATGACCAACTCTGCAAAAAGTCCTGGATGAGTAATTGCTAGCAATTACTGAGACTAAGCATGGGGAGAAACAAAGGGATGGAAGAAAATACTTGTTTCCAAAGGACGGAAAATGTGCTACAAATCAAAAGACAGTAAGTGCTGGAATGTGCAAAAGCACCTGAACTCAAGCACATTAATATTCAGGGTTGGAGTTACAGTGCTTTTCCATTCATCTTGTCAAGTAGTGATAAAAACGTGTGAAAATGCAGCCAGAAACTCCTTTGGCCAAGATGGTGGAATCCCTCCGGTGTCACTTCATAGTCTCTCAGACTGCGCACCAAAACATATTCACCTCTGAGTTGATGTAGTGACCTCTGCTTTAACATTAAAAGTTCAGGCCACATCTTGTGGGCTAAGGCACAGCCACCAGCAGCACCTCCACAGACAGCTACAGTTATATAGCAGCTAGATGACTGGCATTAAAACAATCCCCTGAACACTGTGTTTGAGCATAGGTGGCAATTAGTGGCACCGCAGCTGCCTCAGCAACAAGTTTAATGGGCACGGGGTGGGATGACAAAGCAAGAAACTGCTTGAGGACCATATGAAATGTAATGGTTTTTCTGGGCAAAACATAAGCTGCAAAACACAAGCTGCAAAACACCTGTGCTAAAAGTGTATGCTGGTGTTTGCCTTATTAGACTGTATGCTTCTCTGTATGTGTCTTGTCATTTCCCTTCCCCTTTTAAAGGTTTTTGTTGGGTTCTTGAGCTGTTTCTAGATTCATCTGCAGCTGCAATATCTCTGGACCTCACGTATCTCTTGCAGGCTTTGTCATAAGAGACTGATGGAAAAAGAGGTGGTGGTGGAGATATATGGATACACGCTTGAACAGGAGCATGACTTTCCATGCTTGGTTTTCTCAGGAAGTCAGGCAAAAAAAAACTCAACAAAAACAAACAAACAAACAAAAAAAAACCAAACCCAGCAAAAAAACTCAAAAAAACCACCAAAACCCCACAAAAAAACTACCAACCAACCAACCAACCAACCAAAAAAAATTCCAAAACAAAACACACACACCCCCACAAGCAAACAAACAAACACCAGAAGAATAACAAAAAAAAACAAAGCCAAAGTGGTTTAAGATTTTTTTCCTTTTTTAACTTGCATGAAAATCTTCAGACTAAAGAAGAAAGACAGGAACTTGATCTTTGGACCTTCCTCCTAAGGGTCGCCATGGAGTTACTAGCATTTACTAGCCTGCTACAAGCTGTCAGAGTAAATTGACCATGTGGATTATATTTATTACTTTAGCATTTAATGAAAGTGATAACAAGCTTTGTATCACTGGATAGACCCTTGTTGACATTCTTAAGTATCAAAATACAGCATATTTATCATTCTGAAAAAAGAAAAGGGTAGCTAACATGTTAGATGTTCTGCTATGACATGAATTTCTCTTAGTCCTTAAAAACTGCAGTAAATAGAAATAGTCCTAGCAACAACACTGATATAAACACAAATGTGTTTCCTGAAAAGCAGGAAGCAGCTTAACAATCATATCATATGACTAGCTAAATACAGAAGAACCTTGCTGGGTTTTTTCCAGGGCATTAAAGCAAATTTCCATGTGACTTTGTGGGACATGACTGTTGCTTGAGTTGCTATTGCTGGAAAATCATTTTACTCTGCAGCATGGGCACCTCATACATTTCGTCCTGCCTTGAGAAGTTCATCATCTCGTAGGAATCCATTTCTGTTTAGCCTGTGCATGAGCAATGAGTACGTGAGAAAGGCTGAAGAAAGAACACTGAAAGCTCTGCAACCCCACGTGGCCCCATCAGTTTGTCTTGCCTACGAATGTGCACAGCTGTTTCAAGGCCACTGGGTCTGGCACAAGAGCAATACGAGTATTTCATCTGCTGTTACTCTCTGATACATTATTAGTTCTGACTAACAGGAAAAAAGAACCACATGGAGTCTGCCCATCACACTGAAGCACCGAAGAGTTGTGTAGTGGAAATGAACTGGGCTTTTCCCACTTAGAAATGGCAGACTAATCCAGACTTGGCCTAGCATTCAGATCTTCCTAATCCATGTCCTGTCTATCATAAATGGTCATGCCAGTCCCTAAAACGCAAACATTGACCTCTTCTAGTATTTAGCCTTTTGCTTCCACTCCTGAGAGCAACAGATACCTCAAGAATATAAGTCATGTAAACTGATTGTCTGGAGCATGAGTTTGCAAACTTGAGCTGATAGTTTGTAGCTATTGTGACATTTTACTAATTTTTCAGGTTAAATACATGAATTTATTTTTTTAACAACAGAAGTTAAGTTAAAATTGCCAAAGGAAGTTAAAAAGGAAAACCAATCCAAAGAGTAAATCTGCAAGTGAAATCTTTAGAAAACTCTCTTCCTATTTTTTGCTTGGTGAAAAAAGCAATACTTTATGTATTAAATTAACCTATGAAGTGAGTGAGAAGTAAAAAAAATACTATGAGTTACGAAGGTTAGGGGTCAATATATATTATAGGTATCTGAGAGAGTGAAATATAACAAGTGAAAATCCTTTGTATAGAATTTACAGTGTGTTTTTGCATTAATCTATTTATAGAATGAATCTAATGGACTCAGTCAGATGAAGCACCTGGAGAGAAATCTTTAAAGATACTTACGTGCCTTACAATTTCCAAGAGGTGTTTAGCGGTGTTTTAAAATACATCCAGAAGTAATCCATAGCAGTTTAGTAGGATTTTGAAACATCTAAGTGCCTTTAAAATCTTAGGCCAAGTTTGTGGAGAATTAAGGAGAATGTGCAGGAGAATGACACAGTTTATAATGGCACCTCCATCTCCTAAGTCAGGTGAACTACTGAGTAGACACCAGCAGGGATGAAAAGGATTTGAAGGCATGTTTACATTCAGTGACCAAAAAATGTTGCTTCTTTCAGATTACTGGCAGTAAAATATGGAGAAGCTGCAAGTTGATTCAGGTCTGACTGAAAATTAGAAGTTGTTTTACGAACCATAAAATTTGTATATGTGAGATGCAAATTTGTTGGGTAAGCTGTTGCTCACCTTCATCACCCACATGGTTCCATAGTCTTACATATACTATAGTGTGTTACTTTTTATGTGTGGGAAACTGGATGAAGTTTTGGCCTTTAAATGTTGTTTAATTGACTGCTGCTCCCAAATAGTAGACAAACCTAAGATGATAGGCAGTGGCAGTGCAACCATGGATCACTGTACAGACAGGAGTTACTGCCTGCAGTGGTATGGGAATATTTAGGAGAAGGAGGGGAAGAGCACCTTTGGGATTGTACAAGATGACTTATGGGGTGTTTAAAGCAGGAATCAAAGGTGGGAAAAAGGGGCAGTAAAGGTGGTTTGATATAGAAAAAATAAGAAGATACAGGGCTAAAATGACCTGGTTGGGTGTAAACAGGTTGTCTTGTCTGTATGCTTGTCTGGCTACGCCTTGCACCTGATCACCTCAGTCTGTTTTCTTTTACTAAAATATACTTTGGTTATTTTTCTGGGTGAAAGTGGCATCTATATTCCATGTGTATGTGTGTGCATGGTGGTTTGAGTGTCAGCAATCAAAGGAGAAGGCCACAAGTCACAGGGGCTTTTGTGTTTTTCATGAAGCAACTGGAGAGACCAGAGTGCCCATATGTTATGTGCATCCCTACATCAGTGTGTTGTCACTAGCAAACACCAAGCCAGCCTAGGTGGGAATTAAGTTTTGGAGCAGCCATAAGTCCGGGAAAGATAGTGAAGAGACAAGAGGATCTGTGAGGGGGCTACTGGAGAGACAAGGGGGTCCAAACCACCTACTGAGGAGACTTTGGTGGGGTCAGGTACAGGTAAGGTCACAAATCTGGACCAGCTACCTGAGAAACTTGTTTGCCTGTTTGTGCCTCTGTGTGAGGTAACTGAGTATCCAGAGGTCAGCCAGTGAACAGGCTGTGTCCTAAGACCAGCTGCTGGAGGAGGGAGCCATAGGTTGTTGTGCATGTATTTAGGTCTGAATACCAGCAACTGGGATGGAACTATGGACTTTTGGGATAACATTTCCAGGTGCCAGCAGCTGGGAAGACTTGGGATCCAGGGGTTAGCTACTGAATAAGAAGAATGTCTAAGATCAGCTACTGAAGGGATCCATATTGTGTTTTCTGCCTTTGTGGACATCCACGTATGTATGTGTACGTGTGTGTGAGGGGTGCGCGTGCATGTGCATGTCCCTATCAGGAACACACACTCAGGCTTACCACTAGCAAGATCTGGGAACCAACCGAATTTTAAAAACTGGCATTCCATCAAAAATGATTGCAACAGGAGAGTTGATGACAAGTACAAACAGTAAATGGTAGGATTTGCAAAGCGTGGGGAAAGCCAGGCCTGGAGGGCATATTCAAGGACAGACATATAGATTCAGGCAAAGTCCAAGACAATCTCACTAATCAGGCTGCTGAATAATGACTTGTTCGTGGATCTCTTCCAGAAATGCAGATCACACAGAGAAGGACAGTTCAGCGGAGAAGGTAGCACATAGTGTCCAGTCCTCTGCTGGTGGATGCTTGCAAGGCAAATGTGCTGATCCTCCAGCTGCTTCACTGATGTCAGAAAGCCATTTGACTCAGCCTAGCATGATGGTTGTGGGCTACTCAGAGGTAATTTGCTAGAAGCTGCTAGCCCTGCTGAAAAACATTTATGGAAAGGCAAAGTTGGAGCCCAGAGCACACAGTCTAGCTGACATTGGTCATGTCACACCAACATAAGGGCAGACAGGTAGGAGGTGCCTCTGAAAATACAGATTTGGGGTTATTTGAAGGTAATATATTGATTGGCGGTGGCTTCCTTGACTATGTTCAAGTTGTATAGACTACCCAAGATTGTTCTCCAAAAGACCCCAGCTGGGCCACCTTTGATCGTGTGGATAAGGAAGTTTTATAACTCTGGCCTAAGGGCTGCTCTTGCACAACAGCAGAGACTAGGTCAGACAGTTAAGATGTGCATGGACAGATGAATGCCTCCCACCAGGGCTATATATTGGAATAGGCTATATAGATAATGGCATCCCATGGAAGAGTCACTCTGGCATCAAAGCAGGCATCCTATACCTGGGAAACCATGCAACAGTTATAAAAAGGGATCATAAAGCAGATTCAGCAGCTGTGGGAACTTGTTTCCTCTCTGGAGGAGAAAGAAAATCTCCTTTTTCACTAAAAATGAAGCTATTTAAATCATGCATATCCCAGGGCATGCTCCGCATTGTGGTGACAAGAGCTTTCAGCAAAGTTGCTCTGCGGTGACTGCTTGTCATCCCAGCTAGAATTTTCAGGCAGCAGTTTATCTTGCTGGCAAAACCACGTCGGAAAAGAGCCGTGCAAAGAAGATGGCCCTTGGCAAGGCACGGAGAAGGCCCACCCATTCCTTTGGACGCTGCCCCGTCAGCGAAGGCTGCGATCTGCCCAAGGAACGACCGGAGAAGGCGGCGATGTCCGCCTGCAGGGCGGGGCTCCCGAGGGGGATGCGGAGGATGCCGGACCCACGTTTGCCAAACTGGGTTTGGGTGAGCAGCAGATTATGGGGCAGGAGGACCCCCCGGGACCCCCACTGCCGATGGGGACAAAGCGAGCGGCTGGTGTCACGCGGCGGGTGCCGTCACCGCCCCTGTCCCTGTCCCGGCGAGGGACCGAGGGCGGTCCCGGCCGGGGCGGCCGCTGGGAGAGCGGCGGGGGGGTGCGGGGAGCCCATAAAGCACCGCCCGGTGGGCCGGCACCGAGCACTGCCGGGCTGGGCGGCGGGACGGGACAGCGGGAGCGCGGCTGGGAGAGCTGGGGGTACAGCCATGAGGGAGATCGTGCACATCCAGGCGGGACAGTGTGGAAACCAGATCGGGACCAAGGTGAGCCTGAAGGGGACCCGCTGGCTGCCCGCTCTTGGCGGAGCCTCTGAGCGCCCGGTCATTCCTCGGGGCTGTGGGACTCCTCAAGGAGGGGGACTGGGCTGGGCTGGGCTGGGCTGGGCTGTGCCCCTCGCCGCCCCCTCGCCCCTCCGGGCCGCCTGTGCCCCGAGCGATCCGCTGCCGAGCTGCGCCGGACGCGCCCGGGGCACCGCGCATCGCACCGCTCCCTGTGACCATAAAAGGCTTTGGGAAGTGCCCAAACCAAATGGGACCTCTTTTTAAAATTATTTTTAAAATTATTTTTGCGTTGAAACCGTCCAGGCTGCGGTTCAGAAGCGGGGGGAGCGGGGGGGCGACACAGCCCGAGCGGCCCCGGGGAGCGCTGAGGCGGCGCAGCCCGCCCGGGCGGGGAGCGGGGCGGCCGCCGCTGCTCCGTTGGATTTGAATTCTGGTGCCTGCCCCGCTCCCGCTCCCGCTGCAGGCGCGGGCAGGGTGGGGCGGCGGGCACGCCTGGAATCCGGCAGCTGCCGCAGGGCCGCCGCCCACCCGGGTGCTGGGCAGGGCCCCCAGTGCTCCGCAGGGGAGTTCCCAACCCGCTTCTCGCTTTTCCTCCCTTAGTTTTGGGAAGTAATAAGTGATGAGCATGGCATTGACCCAGCCGGAGGCTATGTCGGTGACTCAGCGCTGCAGCTGGAAAGGATCAATGTCTACTACAATGAATCATCTTGTAAGTGTGGGACGGGGAGGGGAGCGGGACAGAGGACTCCGTGGGAAGGGGCACAGGAGTCTGGGAGAAAACTGCACATCTGGCCGCCCTCCTTGCATGCCATTAGGCCCCTTAGCTGTGCCCGGCTCAACCCACTATGCACAGAAAATATTGCCTACTTTCTTACAAAGTTATCTCCCCAGACAGAGAGAATTGGCACAAGGGGCTTCCTTGGGGTCTGAAGGTGGACATTTGTTTTTTATTTAGCGCAGCAGTAGGTGTTTGCTCTTCTAACACATGATTACTTCATCAGATGCATCGTGTCAATTACCTCAAATTAAACAGTTGGTTGTATAAGCCTGCACCTGTAGTACTCTAATTTCATGAATGAGAGGGTTGGGTCACAGGTAATAGAGAACTGAACAGTAATTCATTAATAGGATGCCAAAGGCGTCCAAATCCCCTGAGTCAGTCTGGTGTTGGAAGGTGTTAACAGTGTAAAATGGAGATCTTGAGTCCTTTGGTCTATTGACATGAACTTGCAAGTGTGAATGTTTCATCTTTTGTCCTGCTTATGTTAATTCATATTATTTAACTGAGTTTGAATGATTTCAATTTGATACGGATGTTTTATTTTGTGCTTTGTGGTAGATACGCTGTTTACGCCATGTACACCAAGTAGCCCTTTCAGTGGAGGAGAATCCTTCAAGCATTAAAGCTTGTGAGATGTATTAGGATCATTTGACCATAAGCACTTTACTCCCCCTGTTATTCACAGAAAAGATTACCTACTTGGTTATAAAGAACGTGTAAACCATTTTTTTCTAATCAGAAACTTCCCTCCCTCATATCTATTGCTAATAAAGAGCTTACAGAATGTTATATACCATCTATAGAACCCAAAAGATGTCAGTTCTGTTTTTCAAGCTGAATTGATTTGTTCCCAGAGTACAGGGTTTTTCACCACCATGACTTTCTGTATAGGAAGTACTTATATATGTATGAACTATGTATTAGAGTAACAGTATGAGACATATTTCTGTGTTAAGGGCTATAACTGTGTCAGAGCATTAAGGGCATGCTTACTTTTTGTTGTAGCCCAGAAATTTGTACCGAGAGCAGTCTTGGTGGACTTGGAGCCAGGAACCATGGATAGTGTACGATCTGGTCCTTTTGGTCAGCTCTTTCGGCCCGATAATTTCATCTTTGGTAGGTGGATGTTACTTTTTAAAAAACAAAACTCTTTTTTTGTAAAAAACAAAGCAGCTGTTTGATTAGCAAGTGAATGGTCACAAAGCACTTAATCTCTCTGTTCCAAAGTGATCTCACTGAGAAATCCTAATAGCTAACAATGCGATTGAAGTTATCTGTTAGTCAGTCAAAAGATCCCGTTAACTGAAAAAGTCATTCTTCTGTTAATCATTCCTTCAATTAGTGAACTGCTGAAAGTTTCTTATGGTATTCAGATAAAGTACATTTGCTTTCCATATTTGTGAACTCCAGAGAAATCCTGAGGCCACTTCTTTGCAACAAAATGCATGGAAATTCTGCAGAAAAATGGCAGGGGGAGGGAAAACCTCAACCACAAACCAACCAGACTACTCTTCACTTGAATTCATATTAAATCCTTGAGCATTGAATTGCTTTTAGGCTGTGTAATTAAACTTTTTCAGTAGATCCTTACAGTATAGTAATAGTGGAAGAAGAACAACTGTAACATGGAAAACACTGTCATGTCATTACTGGGTTATTTTCCAGCATAATGAGGAACAGTCTGAGAGTATGTGGAGAACTGGTTTTGCAGTGTTCTTGCAGAGGGTTGGTTTTGCCTTTACTGTTCTACTTTGTAATTCTGTGGTACTTTTCATCTAAGCTTAAAAATGCACATTACCCTTTCTGAGCAGCCTTATGAAGTACAGAAGCATTATCAGTTCCTTTGCACTAAAGGAGAAACAGCATGTGGAAGTTAAGTGATCCTGAAATAGGAAGTCTGAATGAAAGCTACCATGAGAACTCTCGTGTCCTTTTGGTTTCCAAGTCTGCACTAGCCACAAACATTTCCTTCTGACAAGGCAAGCTTAGGTTGGAACTTAGTTTGGTATATCGTGTCAACATAAGGAAGGAACAATGCCAGGGACGGACAGAGAAAGGATAAACATTATTTGGGTGGTATAAAACAAACTTAAGTCTGGGTTGTTGCTGGTGAGGTGGGAAGTAAAGAAGCCATACAGAGTCCCTCTAAGTCTTTGACTTAAAACTTTTAGTGTTCTATTGAACGTTGTTCTCCTGTAAATTCCATGGCAGTGACGTTAAGGGTCTCTTCCAAAGGCTCTCTGTTACAACATGTAGAATTAAGCTTAGGGAGAAAAGCCATAGCTCTAGTCAGCTTTATGAAGTATGTTTCTGGATTCAGGTTTCTCCTTTCATTCCCTTTCCCCTGCATGGACCACACAAGCCCTCTGAAAGTGAATTCACCTGACCTATGAAAATACTTGAACTGAAGCTTTACAGTTTGGCACACCACCAGTAAAACCAGAGCCAAATCAATGCAGAATGTCTTCAACAATAGTCCTGTTAACTGTACTCCCTTCCTGCCAAGATAACAATGAACCAACAGCATGTGATCAACTCGTATCTGACAGAGGCCCCTGCCAGCATCAGGCACTGTCCTCCCAACCTGCTGAATAATGTAGAATGGCTGAGCGCTGAAGTAATGATCTTCTGTGTTAAAAGCCAACAAAGCATTTTGTTTTCTCTTTTAAAAATCTGGCCTGGGCCCACAAAGGATTTTGTGGCAGAAGCTGGCAGTCCTATACTTGCTGTACCCCAGGCTGTTGGGGTTCATTCTGATGGAGATGTTTTCCACCTCTGCAAGTAACCATGGACCATCAGTCAGGATTTCATGCAGGTATACTGAGTATGTGATCACATATTCGAGTTATGGGAATTTATCTCAGACCAGCAGGAGATTTGAGATGGATACAAAACGGTCCTTATACTTTAATGCTTATGTTGACAAAGTAGTGATCTGAAAAGTGAAGGAGCACAGATGGAATGATCTTGCTGTATGAGAGCAGTAGATCTCCTGGCCTTCTGACAGCATACAGTTGCCCACCAGGAACTGCTCTGAATGCTTGTGTATCTCCTCTCGTTAACCAGTTTTCATTTGTACATTTTAACATTTGTCTTTCTTGTGTACGACCTTGCTAGATTTGCTACATAAATACCATTTGAATTTAAGTTGTATGAACTGGTGGGAGCAACCACAAAATGGCTCTCAGGCAGTCACAGGCGAGTTCTGCAGCAAGGCTGTTCACAGTAGGCTTCTAAGCATTAGTGTGCAAACTACTGCTCTTTCTTAGCAGGTTTGTCTCCTATTTCAAGCAGTGAAGAGAGGAAAGGAGTGAGGGATTAAAAAACCAATTGGCTGTTCACAAATGGCTTCTCTGCATGTGCAGCTTAACCTGAATGTCTTTGATAACCCTACAGTGTGCTGTAAAAAGAAAGTGATAGAAGGATCTGGAAGCGCCAAGAGGGCAGATAAGTTGTGGGGTTGCTTCGTGCAGGCTTCTTTAGATCCTGGCAAACGTACAGTGAGAAATGACAGAGGCAGTACACTAGAGATGGGCCGCATACAACACAGAGCTTCCAAGACTGCCAAAGGTTTCGCCAAGTCCCGAGTTTTGTGAACGCAGGCTCCTTTCCCACCTAGAGAGTTTAGTCCTGCTGGAACTTCATAATTTTTGTGTAGGATTTTCAGAGGTCAGTTAGGTAGGCACCTGATAAGTGGAGGCCATCCAGTAGAGTTTTGTGGGATCACAGTCAAGATTTCTGGGTGTGTGGCAGTCTTGGCACCTCCAGACTGCACTGTGTTGTCATGGATAAGAAGTCTGGAGCTCCCAGGGCTTATTTTACATTTTGCTTGTAGTGGTAGTGTGGTCTTACAGTGTTGTAGAGCTAGTGGGTGTGGAAATATAAGATTACTGGGTATAAACAGCAGGAAATCTCCAATGAAAATGTCAGAGACCCTAGGCACGTGGCTGACTGGTGGAAGAAGTGCAGTGTTATCACAGTGGTAGCCAGTAGAGAGAGGGCTGGAGGGAAGCCATTAGTTTTGGTGTAGGCAGCCACTGGTGCAGTTCCATGATGCAGTTTAGATACAGAGCTTGTGCTAGTGCAGTAGAGAGAGGTGGTATGGTAGTAGTTGTGTGGGCATGGAATTTGTGTCATGCAGAGTAAAACTGAGGGAGTCTAGTACACTGGAGGACAGGTCCACCTCTGTGTTAGTCATGCTACCTTCTAAATTTTGCAGACTTAATCTGCAAACAGAGCAAAAGCAAGTAAAATCAGTTTTTACTGGTTTTTTTTTCCCATGAAAATAAAATTTTCCCGTTTGTTAGAGTAATTACCCTTCTCTTATCTTGTGTTTTGTTCCTATTCCCTACTTCTTATCTTGCTGCGCACTGAGGAAGGGCCACACATTGTTTACACAAGGGGCAACCTATAAGATAAAGTCCTAAACTCAGAAGGATCTTAACAGAGCTAAATTCTGTATTTTGGAGTGATGTCTGCTTGTTTGTGTGCATCCTGACATGCTGCCCTATCTGTAGTAGGGGATCTGCTCAAATGGTTACAAACATATTTAATTCTGGGAGGATATTACTGTGTGCTTTGCCCAGCTGGACAGGAAGTGCTGAGCTCCCTGGGCTCAAAGAGAGAAAAATATAGCAGCATACAGAACAATGCATTAACTAACCAAATGCACCATGAGGAAACCAGGCATTTATGCAGTGAAAATAAAGTGCGTAATATTTAAAAAATATCCCAGCCAGCAGTTTCCCTGGTTGATGTGTTTGGCACCAACACAGTGCACTGGGAATTGAAATGAGACATGGTAATAGGAAGGGAGGGGAAGGTCTTGGAGAACAACTCAGAATTTGTCAGCTATGCACTTGATTCTGAAACTGCTGTTCTTCCTGAATACCACTCACAGGAGTAAACTGAGTTCAGAGCCACAGTGTATGTATATAGTAGTCACTGTGAGGAACAAGAGTGTTAAAAAACTGATCCCCCACTTAATCCTCCTTGTTACTTAAGTAATACCAAAATGGTGGCATAGCAAATGATCTGGACTGTTCATCTTAATAAACTGAGTGGCAGACAAAATGAAAATAGCCTTGTGGAAGAAAAGAAGAGGTTTATGAAATATCAGTAATCCAGTTTTGCAAGTTGCTTTGCACGTCCTGAAGAACGGGGAGTTTGTAAGAAACCAGTAAAACCTAAAAGACACTTAACTTCCAAGTTTTTGAAATAATGGTCTTGAAGCTTCTTTTGATCAGTATTTTCATTCAGGAAATTAAAAAAGCTGTAGTTCCTGATACAGCAAGTTAAATAGGACTTCTGAAGCCCAGCTTCAGAATGACAAAGCTGGCTCTGTGTCTTGTGAGAACAGTCCTATTTCATTTAGAAATATATACCTGTGATTTAGCTTTGTATGCATTGTGGTCCTTACAGACCACATTTTTTAATATTAAACAGTCATCTTGTGTTTACAGAAAAATCAGGATTGGAAGTGTGAAAGCTTTCAAAACAAGGAGTCAAGGCTACCTTTACATATATGGAAGGTAAAATACCAAAAAGGAAGAAAAAATGTCCAAAGGCATAAATGAAAACTACTAGATACTAAAAAAATTATGTTGATACTTCCAGTGTCAACATAATATTTACATATATATATATGTATCAGATATTATGAGACAAAACTGAACAGCACAGTTATCTACCTGACAGATTTATAGCAGCTTTTGTTACAGATATGAACCCATTCAGTGTTCAAATATGAAACCTTACCCATAATTTTGTATATTTTCTTTTCCTGTTGTATGTTATTTTAGGACAAACTGGTGCAGGAAACAACTGGGCTAAAGGACACTATACAGAAGGGGCAGAGTTGGTTGACTCTGTACTTGATGTAGTAAGAAAAGAGTGTGAACACTGTGATTGCTTGCAAGGATTTCAGCTCACTCATTCCCTGGGAGGAGGGACAGGATCTGGCATGGGAACCCTACTCATCAGCAAGATACGAGAGGAATATCCGGACAGGATAATGAATACCTTTAGTGTCATGCCCTCTCCAAAGGTTTCTGATACAGTGGTGGAGCCTTATAACGCTACGCTTTCAGTCCACCAGCTGGTTGAAAATACAGATGAAACCTACTGCATCGACAATGAAGCTTTGTATGACATCTGCTTCCGCACCCTGAAGCTCACCACTCCCACATACGGTGATTTAAACCACTTGGTTTCTGCTACCATGAGCGGGGTAACTACATCCCTGCGTTTTCCAGGCCAACTAAACGCTGACCTCCGGAAGCTGGCGGTGAATATGGTCCCCTTCCCACGCCTTCACTTCTTCATGCCAGGCTTCGCTCCTCTGACAGCCCGAGGCAGCCAACAATACCGAGCACTCACCGTGCCGGAGCTCACCCAGCAGATGTTTGATGCCAAGAACATGATGGCAGCCTGTGACCCAAGACACGGCCGATATTTGACGGTGGCCACTGTCTTCCGTGGCCCCATGTCCATGAAGGAGGTTGACGAGCAGATGTTGGCCATCCAGAACAAGAACAGCAGTTACTTTGTGGAGTGGATCCCAAACAATGTCAAGGTGGCGGTGTGTGACATACCTCCCCGTGGCCTCAAGATGGCTTCCACTTTCATTGGCAACAGCACTGCTATTCAAGAGCTCTTCAAAAGGATCTCGGAGCAGTTTTCGGCCATGTTCAGGAGAAAGGCCTTCCTCCACTGGTTCACAGGAGAGGGAATGGATGAAATGGAATTTACAGAAGCAGAAAGCAACATGAATGACCTGGTTTCAGAGTATCAGCAATACCAGGAAGCAACAGCAAATGATGGAGAGGAAGCGTTTGAAGATGATGAGGAAGAGATCAATGAATAAAGAAATTAGGTGTGCAGTTTTTTCCAGTCCAAATTCTCAATTCTTGATTTCTGACAATTAGGCTTGTAAATTCGTATTTATGTTAAAAAGAAAAAAAAAAAAAAAAAAAAGGGAGCATGAATTTCAGGTGTTAGAGGTGCTCCTCAGAGTCCATTGAGATCACTGAGAACATTCAACATTTCTGGAAATCAGGCCATTTCTATTCATGAGACAAATGTAAGGCATTCATTTAAGGCTTTGGCCTAAGAGTCTGAACACAGAGATTGCTAGTTTGGGATATTTTTTTTCCAAACAGGTTGTCATCCCTAAAGCTGTAGAAGAGAAGATGTAAAGTAGGCCTGAAAATCTTCAAATTAGAGCTGTGCTATTTTCATCTATTATGGGTAAGAAAAGCTTGAGGGTTTGAAGCACTTATTCTGTACCAGATGTACAATACTGAACTGCCAGAAACAAAATTTATTCATAATAAAAAGAAGAAAAAGTTTTTTTCATGTTCTGTACAGTAACTGCTGACAGTGATATTTGATTCCAGTACTCTAAAACCAAAATAAAAATAATTAGTATCCTCTCAAGCAGAAGTGTTTTGGGCAGTCAATACTATGTAAATATCCAGTGAACTGCAGGCTAGAAGCTGGATTTGTGACTTCACCACTTGTTGCTGAATAATCACAGATTATATATATGAAATCTATCAGTCTGTGATGTGTTCTTCATGGATCCCCAGGATTTAAAGTGACACCTCGGTATCTTGCTGGTGCCCTGCCTTTCTGGCTATCACCAGTTGCTGGTGCTGTTCCTATCTCTATCCCACCCAGTCCATACAGCTGAATTTCAGATATTCCCCAGATGACAATGGGAGAGGGGACATAGGCTACGTGTCAACAGATCTCACTACCTAGGTTTGTGAGTTCACCACACCTCTAGATGCTGTGCATGTCTTGCTACCAAGATAGGTTAAAATAACTGGACAGATTAAGGTTGAAGTACAAGAGCATTTATCCACAGTATTCAAAGGAGCTGGAAAAATTAAAGATGAACAACAGGTTTATCTGCTCACACTAAAGGCAGACCAGAAAGGTCTCTGCATAAGCCAGCTGACAAAGTGACTGTTGGGCATTCGCTCCTCGTGCACACTTTATGTTTCTGCTCATATCAATTAAACAGCCCTTCTCCATTAGAGAGCCTCCACCAGAGAACACTCTGTCTACATGGAGTCTCTTATTTAGGCCAGTTTCTAGGCAACAGAACAAGCAAACAAAGGAGAAACCCTCTGGAAAGCCAAACTTCAAATGTTTCAGGAACTCTTTGTTTTTTCTTCTTGCCTTCAGAAGCACTTTCCAAGCAAAAAGTGTTGCTCAATACTTTAAAAAGGCACTTTACAAACAGTGTAATTTGTAGAGATACATTGCTCCTGACAACACAATATTATGTTTTGTTAGTTTGGGATTCAGGGAATGACACAGTGTTTTATGAAGTATATGAACCAGGCAACTGTCGTTCACAGGACCTGAAGCTGCCTGCCTAATTCTGTTCCACATAGAAATGGAACTAAATTAGCTTTAATCAAGTACAAGTTTTTCACAGTAACATGAAGTGACTTCAGGGGTTGAGACACAGCTGCTGGAACGTACTGACCAAACTGACTTTGGCATAGTGGTGTAGGCAGAGACTGGTTGATAGTCTTTAGAAGGGTCATAATAGTCAGCAAATTCACAGGGGCCACATTCGTTGCAATGTCTAGTGATGCCTAAAGGATTTGTGAACAGCAATACAACATTTAAATATGCATTTTGTGAATGTGAGATGTGGCTATGTATTAATCGCAGCATGAGATAAACTTATAACGCAATATGCATTAAAGAGAATTAACATGTAGTACCAGTACAAAGCAAAAGCAAAATCCATTGGGAATAAAGCCATTAAACTTCAAACTTTAGTTGATTCTTTGTAAATGGCAGGCTATTGGCTTTGAAAGGGAGGAAAATGCGTTACAGGCTCAGAGCCTGCTATCACACAGCTTTCCAGTTAAAGCACTAGCACAGTTCCAAATGAAGTTCACTTCCAAATGAAATAGAACTAACCACCTTACAGCTTGTGGAACTGCATTTTGTTATAATACAAAATTCATACCTTGGTCCAAGCCATAAATTCTGATAGTACTGTGGGGGGGGGGGGAAAAAAGTTCATACTTTAAAAATGCCAGGAATCTTGGCATTCCTAAATAATTGAGTTGTTATTCACCCGGTGAACCAGCCCGTTCTTTATTGTTTTCCGTACACTTGACACAAAATGCAGAATATACACTCTAAGGCTGTGCAATCCAGACCTAACAATGTCCTCTGATCCTGCTTTGACTCATCCATTTTTTCTTTCATATGTGTTTACTTGCAACTGTTTGGTGTGAATTTCTAGAATGTGTGGAGGTGAAAAAGAAAACTAATGCCCTCTTAGAAAAAAAAAGACAAATCTTCCATCTGATCTTAGGGGGGAAATACCCAAGCCACCAAAGTGAACCCAGGAACCAGTGGTCAGAACATCGTGAGAGGACCAGCTTACTTATA
The DNA here is from genome assembly GCF_003031625.1 of Empidonax traillii. Lineage (NCBI taxonomy): Eukaryota > Metazoa > Chordata > Aves > Passeriformes > Tyrannidae > Empidonax > Empidonax traillii. The sequence continues at coordinate 1,172,461 of NW_020955358.1, read as the reverse complement.
AGCAGTAAGTGAACCATGGGAAGCACAAATGCATCCTGTTCCTCTTCAGTCAACCAACTCCAATAGTCTTCCTTTCCTGACGTACAACTGAAAATCATTTTAGTAACAGGCTTAGTGAACAATTCTTCCAGCTGCCCTTCCTTTCAAATAACTTCCTGCTTTTTCCTTGGAAGCCTCTGATTTTGAAATCTGCATGCTGAGTCTCACCTAGCTTTGTTCCTCTTCTCGCATTCTTCACCTATGTGTTTTTCATTTCTTCTCTGAATTTTCAGCCTAGTCTCTTGCACCTTTTATTTCTGTGGCCTGGCCCACCTTCATTTTCTCTCTTTTTTACTGCCTTGCAGCTGGCCACAGGAAATACCTCGCAGCAGGCTGCCAGGACAAGCCAGGCCTGAGGAAGCCTGGAAGTGCAGCTCTTAGTACTGATGTGGACACCTCTGTCAATGTTGGGATGAGGAATAAAAACGGCAACTTACACCACCTGAAAACAGGGAGTGGGTGAGGTGTTGCACAGAAAGAAGGTGCGGTATCAGGACAGAAACAGGAATCTAACCTGATGGGCCAGCTCCTTTGCAAAGTTGCTCCAGGCAAAGCCAGCAAGGAATTGGGCAGGCCCTTAGCTTTGACATGAGAGCCCATGTGTACTCCACCTTAAACAAGCCACCTTAGGCTCTTCATCTCTCTGCATCCCACAGTTACTGCTCTCCATTCCATTACTTGCACATGGATGGCCTTAGGAAAAGGTGGGTCAGGAAGGAAGAGTCAGGTTGGGAAAGAGGGTCTAGACCTGGTCTCCTTCTCCTGGCACTGGGAGGAACAGGGAACTCGGCAGCTCCCTCTGCACAGCACAAGCCCCTGCTAGTTGAGGCTCAGTGTGTTTGCAACAGAAGCTAATCCAGCATTATTGGCAGCCACAGCACAGACTAAACTTGATTTTCTTGATTTATGTTCAACCACCTGACAAATTTGTGAGGAGGCTAACTGACCTCTTCAGAGAGGCTGGTTGGGTAAACAGAACAGCTTTTTTTTTTTTTTTTTTTTGGTTATTGTTGTTTTTCCATATCCTTGTTTTTTATTCCAAAATCCTAACACTGTCAGATTCTGCAATTTTTGGCCCCAAATATTAAGACCTACTGAGGTAAGGTTAAACAAGGAAATTAATGCTCTAAAATAAAGGAAAGGTAAGGCCACTGTAATTATTAATATATTATTAATAAGCATGCACTTATTAATTGCATGCTGCAACTAAACAAGAGCGGAATTTAAAAGTAGCACAAACAGTAAGTAAGAGAAAACATTTCCTGCAGAGGAGACAATTCTTTCACAGTCTGGTAGTGCCGTTGTGAAGAGTTGGGGTAAGGGTTTTTGGGGTTTGGTTGGTTGGTGGTTGTGTTTTCTGTTGGTTTTATTTAGCAAGGAAAGAAGAAATGCACAATTCTGGCCTTTACTGTGTAAGCACAGCTAGTCCTCAGCACTGGGTACAAACTGCCTATACCAAACAAGAAGTGTTCAGCTAAATTGAGGGAGGGAAAATAGAACAAAGGAGGCACTAATACAGCGTACATGTTAGATACAACCTGGAGCACTCACACAGAAAATCAGTCACTGCTTTACCATGTCTGCAAGGTTTTTTATAAAACAACTATTGCAATAAATCATTCTAAACTTTGACTCCAATAATTAAAGAAATGAAGTTTAGTTTTTTTCAGACCGCTTTTCCTGTTTCTCCTTCATTCTACAACAAACTCAGTAGGGATAAAGAGAAGTGTTTAGCAACTAAAAATGCAAAGTAAATATGCCCCAGATTGCTATATTTGCTGTTTACCTTGCTCCTCTTCTCTGTAAAGCCAGGCAATACCAGAGATGGAAAAAGCTTCATCACGAAGGAAAAGAAAATGCAAAAGAATCATTTCCATAAACAATTTACTTCAAATAACTTGAGCAAAGGCTCTGATCTTTCAGACTTTGTCCTCCTACTGCTTTCTAGTATGTTGCAACATACAGATGGAATCAATCAGTAGTTATCTCCTTAACCTGCCCTCTGACTTGTAAGCCTTAAAGGAGTTCTAGTCCAGCAGAAAAGCTTGGTTCGTTTTCCTTCCCCACTTAACCCCCAACCACACTTCCCTATCTTCTGCTGAGATGGGGAGATAGGTCCTTAATTTTTGAACACCTGAATTCTCCCACTAATGAATCCTTAGCACACAGCAGACAATGAGAAGTAGCTCATTAAGATAACTGCATTCAACTAAGCAGAGGAAAAAGCTTTAGGTTAAGCAAACCAATATGAAACTCTGACAACCTTTGGGTTTGGCTGCTGTT